>NC_137466.1:94120036-94601702 GCF_964235325.1 Thermobia domestica
ATATAAAAAAGTGGATGTAACTACGTGTGCCTGATCATCAAGGTCAAATTGCAAAGTCAAATGAAATTACTTTTGGTATATAGTTAGGCCTTAATCCAAATTGGGATGTTATATTGCTTTTATTATAATGCATAATATCCTAAGGAGGTAGCGAGTATCCGAATTTTTGCGAAAAAAAATGAGTATCTTGCAAGCCGTTAAACTTACTTACTTACTTGAAATTCAGTGGGGGGGCGCGGTGGCTCAGTGGTAGAGCGTTCACCTCTGGTGCTTGGGGTCCCGGGTTCGATCCCAGCCCCCGCCAAGTGAACTTTGTGGTGGACAAACACCGTGCTCGTGGGTTTTCTCGGGGTTCTCCCGTTTCCTCCCACTTTCTTCATTCCACCATTTCACTCATCTCTCATCATCACCGTCTCCTTTAGCCTAACCGGCATAACCGTGGGTCGTAAAACTCAAAGATTTCATTTGAAATTCAGTGTATTAACTCTTTATTGAAAATAAATAGAATGTGTCCTAGCATTTTTTTAAATTATCCTTTATGTGGGGGGGAGGGCACTTTCTATATATGGAAAATTGGTAGTGAGTTGGTTTGTAAAAGTGATCGAAAACGATCGATGTTATTTAAGAAAAAAAAATCAGAAACAAAAAATACAGTGCTTGGCTTCATATATCCATTGCTTTCTGCTATAATAATTGCTGAAGGTTATGTTTATTATATGGAGCGCTTACAGCACAGGGCAATCAACCCATAAAGTTGTGAGAAAAATAGGCA
The DNA here is from genome assembly GCF_964235325.1 of Thermobia domestica. Classification (NCBI taxonomy): domain Eukaryota; kingdom Metazoa; phylum Arthropoda; class Insecta; order Zygentoma; family Lepismatidae; genus Thermobia; species Thermobia domestica. The sequence continues at coordinate 94,120,809 of NC_137466.1, forward strand.
TAAAATTTGTACTGTAAGCTTAGTTACCGAAAGTTTGAAGTTTGGATCGTACGCATAATTGTATGGAAAATTTTACACTTTTTCTCCCTTTACGTTGGTCTACTTACCTTGATTTGGAACTGAAATTTCATCCTTTTTTTTCACTGAAAAGTATCGATAATTCAACAAGGAAATAATTATACTATGATAATTTAAGTGAAATTCATTGTAATTTGGCACACGGCAAAGAGCAGTGTGGTAATTGAAGTTGAAGAAGGAGGGAAATTCCCATTCACCTCTGAACACTTTCCAGGAACCTCGTTCCCTTTCGCTTTCTAGACGGGGGAGGGAACTTGGTAATGATATCAAACCTTCATGTGTAATTACATAAATTAAATTCATAAACAAATAAGAAATCATCAGTTTATCAGGCTTTAATTGATAATTTATTCACAAGATTCCCTATCGAAGGCGTGGTAGATGAAGTTTCTGTTCTCCATGAGTCGACATTGCCAACTGACATGGTCGATATGGAAAAGATGTTGTATGGTGATATAGAGATGATACTTCTTGCTGAGTATTTCAAACCTGGCCAAGAAAAATCGTTATCAGACTTAAGTCTAACAAGTAGATTATCGATGAGAAGTTGTAGAAATCGGGTAGAAGTATTATCAATTTCCACGACAGAGTGGGAATGAGAATTTCCCCTTATGAATTTACAGATGACTGATATTAGAAATATACTAAGTGTTCAAACATTGTCTAACTTGTTGCTCATCAATGTTAATGGCCCACCGCTAGACAAGCTCCAAGTAGACGAGCTAGTTAGTTGTTGGCTGAAGGATAGACATCATTCCACTGCGGATGATTTACCGCCAAAAAGTTACCAACAGGAAATAAATCCGATTTCAGATTTGTTTTTAGTTGGAAAATTACGAGTTACGGAAAATGTATACTTGTATTACTAATGGCTTATTTGTGTTATTCAACTTTGTACCTAATTTTTAGTAAGTCTCTTCTTTGCTTTAGGTAAACTACTTTGAATAAATATTCATAATAATAGCAATTATGCATATTTGTAACTTAAATTTAGCGTGGTGTTTTAGTGATTACACAAATTACAATTATGAGCATACTTAATGGAAATGCTCTCACAGAGGGTACCCGAGTACCTTTATACCCTATGAACAACTGATTTTTCAAGTCTTTTGTGAGAAAAATACTGTGAACTGAGAAACCATAACCTTTTCCATATTGTACAGGGGTATTTTCCTGCGAATAGAAGTTTCTTGTGGAATGCGTTCAGAAATTAGCACTTGCAAGAATACTCTCTTAGTACAAGTATATTTTAGGCACACATTAATTTCCCCCCACCTCGAACTGTTTCAATTTCCTTACTGACAAATACTTTACCATTTTATATCGTAAAGGTCAGATCCACCGCTATTGTAACAGAGTGGTGCTTGACCGATTGACTAGAAATTCAAACTCCGATTAGTGACAATTTCACAGTCTTGTGTTATTACAAGTGTAAACTCTTTAGTCAGTTCAGAAGAGGCCATGGATCGTGTTCAGAGTTGATGACGATGGATTTTGGTGAGTCAGAGTAGGTCAAAGTAGATGAGAGTGGTTCATGGTGGGTGGTGGGTCAGAGTGGGTCACGGTGGGTGGTGGATCACGGTGGGTCAGAGTGGGTCGCCGTGGGTGGTGAGTCACAGTGGGTCATGGTGGGTGGTGGGCCAGAGTGGGTCACGGCGGGTCGTGGGTCATGGTGGGTCGTGGGTCACGGTGGGTGGTGGGAAGTGGGTCGTGGGTCAAGTTTTCATTGACCCACGCCAACTCTGCTTCCGTCCATTTGCTGACAGATATCAGAACAAACACGGTAAGAGATATCGAGAAGCGGTTTCTTTGCAATGAATTCAGCGTCCCAAGAATAACTTCTATCTCCTCTATTAACCCTCTATTCAAACCAGAAGTGTTGGAAATCAATCATTTCCGGTTTCAACGTTGCCAACAAGAACAGTAATAGAGACACAAGCGTTTTTTTTTTTTTTTTTTTTTTTGTTAACAATTTCGCGTCTCAAGCAAATATACCTCTCTACAGAAACCAGAAGTGGTCGAAATGTCATAGTACTTCCGGTCTAAATATTGATCTCCATAAAGCAAAGACGTTTCGTGGTTTCTCGAAACATTCTAAGAAGAACTTTTATTTCTATATAATTATCATCCGGAGGTGGTGGAAATATAGGATTTCCTGTTCCAGTATTGATCATAATAGTGCTAAAGAGTAATAGAGAGAAATAATTTTCTAATATGAAATCATAAATCCCATATTCGATTTTATTCTTCTATTTCAAACGGAAGTGACAGAAATAGACTACCACTTCCGGTTTCAATAGATCTATTGATCACCATATACATAAGTACCAATAATATATAGTGAATACTGGCTTTTTGATATAAGTTCAATGATCCAAGAATAAATTTTTATCTCCATCTTTATCCCTTTATTAAAATCGTAAGTGGTGGAAATCTATGTTTTCCGATTTCAGCGCTGATCACCACAGTAAAAAATACCATGGTGGTAATGAATAACGAGAAGCTTGTTTTTTGATATGGATTCCATACCGCAAGACAAATTTCCTCCTCCAATTTTATTCCTCTATTGCAACTAGAAGCGATAGGAATCTATTATTACTTTAGGTTTTAATATTGATTCCCATAGAGCGTAAACATTAATAGGAGGTGATAAACTATTTTTTTTTTTTTTTAATGGATGTAGTATTCCAAGGATATGTTGCATGTGAGCTTTCGGTTTCAAAATTGATTCCTATCTAATCTACTATAATTAAAATAAAGAGTTTGTTTGTGTGTATCTCTGTCTTTGTGTCTGTGTGCGGGCTGGGGACCAGACGAGTAAACCGAGAGTTACCAAGTTTGGGTCACGGGTACCTTGGTCCAGACCCCAGACCAAGACGAAGCGTTTTTTTTTTCGAACCAGGGAGTCTCAGGGGGTGGACGCTTACCGGGACCGGCCTGGGGACCAGACAAGTTGACCGAGAGTTACCAAATTTTGATCACGGATACATTGGTCCAGTCCCCAGACCAAGGCGAAGCGTTTTTTTTTCAAAATTCGAACCAGGGGGGTCTTAGGGGGCGTTTATCTGGACATGTAAAAGTAGTAGAAAATGACCGATATTAGTGTCAAATTCATAGTTTTCGCGGTTGCTGAGATCAATGGTGAAACTCTGATCGCATGAACTATCAAATTTACCCTATTCCGCTGCGGGCCGGGGTTCACCGGGGGGGGGGGGCGATACCGAGTCATATAAAAGTATTCCAAAATGACTAATATTAGTGTCAAATCCATAGCTTTCGCGGTCGCTGAATAGTGATACTCTCACAGGCGTTGACTTCCAAATACAGTCCCCATGTGAAGAATGGGTATATTCAGCTAGTATAGCAATAAATGTAACTCATAAGGAGAAACTGTTTTTGATATTGATTTAGCATCAGATGAACAGGTTCCATCTTTCGCATTATCCCTTAAATGAAGCCGGAAATTATTTGTAGAACTGTTCAATATTGAATACACATAGTTTCAAAACTGATAAACGAAACTCAGTTGTTATTATTATTGTTATTATTACTTTGGGTAGCTAAAAAAAAATGATGTAATGTTGAGTTCGCCCTTACTACCCTGAATTGTTTAAATATGCATGAAAAATATGTATGGCGCGGCGTTTAGAATTTTAGTTGGTAAGTCCCTGGGAAATAAATCTCAGGATGGGTCAAGAAAAAGAAGCAGATTAATAAAAAGAAGGATCTTCGAAAGATGAGTAGAACAATATTGATTACATTCGATTGGCAGACTTTTATTTCGGTGAAGATGAACTTTGAGGTTCTGTCAGTTTCGAGATGAGAAGTTATGAAAAACGCACCTCAATTGACTAACAAGATTTGCCAGTTCCGTAAGTAGTGAAATTATAATAAAACAAACAGTTTGCAATTGAATGTTTAAACTATTAATAAAGCTTCGTGTGTATTTGTGTGATTTTAAAAATGTATCAAATTTCTCTATTATGAGAAAAGATCATTACGTGTTTCAGATGAATCAAATCACTGCATTTTTGGATGGTTCCCAAATTTATGGATCGACTGATAAAGCTTCCCGAAAACTTCGAGAATTCAGAGGAGGACGTCTTAGAACACAGAATGTTGGAGGACGACAAATGTTGCCAGAGCACAGAGACGAATGCACAGATGACGATGACCGTTTGTCTTGTTTCTTAGCAGGTTAGTATAAATACAAGGTTATCAAAGAGGACTTTACAACTTTGAAAACTTATAGGCCTATTGATTTATTAATTTCTCTTACAGAAATGGCTCTGGTGTCATTTCGTAGCAAGATACATTTTTTTTTTTTTTAACCTTATACCTAAAGAGGGTCAATGTGTTTTCCATTGATGATGCGGGACATAACCCATCTGAAGTCGAAATTTTGCCAAACTCTTACGAGCAATTCTATCAGTGTCTTTTAATTCTTGTACCATTTGTAATTTCCATAGTTTGAGATGCAACCGTTTTCTCAACACACGCCAAACTGTCATGTGTGGGACGCCCAGCTGTTGAGAAGCCCGCCGTTTTGATTTTGTAGAACTATTCACGAAGCTTTGTCTCACTTACTCTACAACGTTTTCAGACGCACGGGAACGGCCTGAAGATTTGTTGTGTCTTACCGAACATTCAGTTTCAATAAAACACTTATGCCAACTGATAAATAGTAGGCCTACTGTGAAGATCTTTACCATACTTTGTGCGAAAATTACGTTGCAAAGTCGTCGCAGACTTGGATTATTCAAACCAAAACACACAGCTAGCAAGCTCGGGACCAGTTAATGCAGTCATCTTTGCTGCAACTGCCGCTAGCGCTTACGGTTGCTTGTTTCTGAATTAGTGTACTACCTGAATCAAAACTTCATATATTTTGTTACAAAATGACACCAAACCCATGTCTGTAAGATAAATGAATAAATCAATTCGAGTTCTCAAAGTTGTAAAGTCCATTTTGATACACCCTGCATATTAGGCCTTTTGACTCCACACTGTAAAAAATAAAACAGCATTTTTAGTACAGATGTTGAGGGGGAAAAATATATCAAGTGTGTGTTTAGAAAGTGTACTTCATGTGTCCAAAAGCGTTCATTCTCCGAAAATTGTATATAGTATGACATATTTAAAATACTTCTCGACAAACAGTTCGAAAACAAAGCAACGACATACATTTTACACATTTTGTACATACATCTGGGACATATTTGGACAACACAGTATCTACAAGGGGTGAATATGTGTCATCTGGAGGTGTTCAAAGGGTGTCGTACTGTGTACAGTGTTCTACTGTGTCTAAAAGTAGTTTCTGTATTTTTTGCAATGTACTGAACATTTTCTATGTATATTTATTTTCCTATATTTAGGACACAACCACAAACATATTTATTTTCGATGTACTTTACACACTGAGAGAAACATTTTATATTTTCATTACCAAGTACGAAATAATACAGGGTGCGGCACGTAAAACCGGCCCGTAAAGTGAACACATAAAATGAAATGTAATGTATTGAATATGATTAACTACAACACACAAATGAAATGTAATGTATTGAATATGACTACTCACCTTCACAGCAGGTGCTGAAAGTGTCCTCCGCCCACTTCAACACACATTTGTGAGCACGATTGAGAAGATTCATATATACCCTTGTCAGCTCTTGTGTTGTAATGCTATTGGTGACATCCTGGATCCTGGTCTTGAGTTCTTCAATTTACGTACCCAGACAGGTGGAACCACGCCTCGTCACTCATGATGAGCATTAGTGGATCCAAGAAACCACTGGCAACATTGCTCAACAGCCATGAACAGAAATGCACCCTCTTCTGCAGGTCAGGCTCCTTCAGTTCTTGCACAACACTTATCCGGTACGGTTTTAACTTCAGTCCCCTTAAAACACGTCTGCAACTTCTCTCACTCGCATGAACCTGTTGACTCAATCTCCTGGTTTTCCTTCGAGGACTTCTTGTCATCATCTCCTCCACCTGCATCTTTAATTCAGGTGTGCAGACAGATGGTCGTCTGTTCCTGGGAGCATTTTGAACCGATCCTGTACGCCGCCATTTTTCAATCAATTCCTGAATGGTGCTTTTTGCTGGCACAGAACGTCCTGGAAATTTCTCCCGAAACAAATTCTTTATTTTCACAAAAGATCCAGTGAGAATGAACCTTTCAACAATGGCAACACGCTCGGGTATCGAATACGGCATTACCACACACTGACACTCACCCGGCTTAACACAACGAGGCCTTTTTCTCAACTGGTTTCGACAAGTTTCACTGGCTGTGGCTACACGTGACTGCTGCAGGTCACGTAAGTCGACCCGACCTCGACACGCCATCTCTTGGTAGGAAGGTAGATTATTTAAGTGTTGCCAAAAACACAATATACCAGAATATTACGACGGCCCGGTTTTACGTGCCGCACCCTGTATTTGAAAATTTTCGAGTTATGAAAAGAGTTGTTATTGGAAAATTATAATTTGCTATTGCTTAATATTCTTATACATGCATTCACCTGCAGTATTTTATGGTTTTATATGGATTTAGTTGTGCAAATTTGCTTAGAATGGAAAATTTTCTAACGTCACTAGACACAGTCAAATGGACGAAATAGTTGACAATGAATTATTTACAAATTTCTCTAGTAATATCAATATCATTTGTTCCTTCATATAATGTTAATGATAGTAGAGCAAAACTTGCATTTTAAGTTAAGCAATGATTTCTAATCTTAAATTGTCTTATAATAATGATGATTGGTATATTTTCTAAAAACTGCATTTATTGTCTTAATGTTACAGGCGATGGCCGTGTAAATGAACAAGTACAATTGACTGTAATGCATACTGTGTGGATGAGAGAGCATAACAGAGTGGCAGCTGAATTACAAAGGCTTAACCCTCAATGGTCAGATGAAGCCCTTTATCAAGAGGCACGTCGCATCGTAGCCGCAGAAATACAACACATAACTTACAATGAATATCTACCTTTGGTTCTTGGTAAGTAAAGGTTATTATATTTTTTTATTAGCTTACTTTTCTGTTTCTTTGTTTGTTAGAGTGTGAAATTTTACAACAATAACTTTCATACTAACTAGAATTGTGAAATTTTGTATAGAAACGTAAACCCAATGTCAACAAAATATTTTCACATAAGTTTTGCTGTAGCTAATTGTTTTAGTGTAAAATTAATTAAGTTGATACAATGTTAGTTAGATTGCGTATATGCGTAGTCAATATCAGGTAATTAATTATTATTGCAATAGATGGCAGAGTGGTTTAGTGCTGGTTCGATACCTTTATGTGGTGCCTTTAACGGAAAAGTTAGAAACTATTGTCTTCCACACGAAACTAAATAGACTGCAAAGTAAATAATAACCGTAAAAAAAATTGAAAAGAGTGCTTTTATAAAATGTACTGAAAAAGAACTTTTTTATTTGATGACAAAAAGTAAAAGTGAAACAGAAACTAAAAGCGTTGGGCGCGATTTAATGTTTAAATAACATTATCATCATAGATTTCTAATTGTTGAAGAACACCCAACGCTTTTAGTTCTGATTTCATTTCTTCATTTTACCTCTACAAAAATATCTTTTTAGTGTATTTTATAAGAACATTAAAGGAAGCATCTACTCTGCACTGTCGCGACAAAACGCTGTAACTTTGGCGGAGCAGTTTTGAGAAAAATAGCCGTAAAGTCGCCACAGACCGGCTAATTTCCTACGTACATCGAAATTCTCTTTGGTATATTTTCAAAAGTATTTGACTCAGCTCAATGCTGGGCCTGGTGAACATAAATATAGGTAGCGGGAAATTCAAAAATGCTCATAGCGACAAAACAATGTAACTCAAGTTACAGCGTTTTGTCGCGACACGGCAGTACTTCCGTAGATGTTTGCATGTACTGATCCGTTTTAGTGTATTTTATAAAAACATTAAAAAAACATCCACTTCTGTAGATGTCATTCACATATACTGATCCTTTTTAGTGTATTTCATAACAACATTTAAAAAAGCATCCACTTCCGTGGATGTTCGCATATACTGATCCTTTTTAGTGTATTTTATAATAACATTTAAAAAAAGTATCCACTTCTGTAGATGTTGTTCGCATATACTGATCCTTTTTAGTGTATTTTATAACACCATTAAAAAAGTATCCACTTCCGTAGATGTTTGCATATACTGAATTTTTTTAGTGTATTTTATAATATTAAAAAAGTATCCACTTCCGTACATATTGTTCTCATATACTGATCCTTTTTAGTGCATTTTATAAGAACATTAAAAAAGCATTCACTCCCGTAGATGATGTTCGATAGTACTGTTATTCATGTAGAACATCGTAAGTGATATTGAAATGTATATATTCATTTTATGTTATATTTCAGGAAGAAATTATATGGAGAAGTTTGACCTTACTCCGAAGGAGAAAGGACATACAGATCTTTATGACGAAACTCTAAATCCATCAATCACAAACGTTTTTGCAACAGCTGCATTTAGATATGGTCACAGTCTTATACAAGGAACACTAGAGTAAGTGTTTCTATCCAATTTCGCAATAAATGTCGATACCATAGGAAGATTACATGGTACGAGAAAATGTTTGCATATCAGAAACCGTTTCTGCTTGCGAATATTGCTTCATATTATGTAATTTCGAACCAATATTTAACAAATAGATGTTAAAAAGTTGGAGATTGTGCTTAACCTTGCTCTGAAAATTTAATCAGAAGTGAACCAAACTGGTTAGAAAATCTTTATTATGAGGGAGAAGTTACTGACTTCAGATTATATTTAAGAGAGCATGGTGGCATACTAGTCAAGTGCTCACCTCTGAAATGAGGGCTTCGATTTCAGGTCATGTCAGTTTGTGGTGGATAATATCGTGTCCATTGGATTTCTTGGGGTTCTCTCATTTCCTCCCACACTCTCACTCAACCAACTATTGCAAAATCACCCACTTCCATTAATGATTCGTCTTAACCTACAGCATAACCGTAGAACGTAACAAGAAATATGATTTTTTTTAAAATTATATTTTTGATTTCTAGAGTCATATAGTCACAGAAAAAGTGTTTATTAATAGAAAAAACTGAATACTACTTTTATCACGAAAGCATGGTACTTTAATTTATTCTGTTATTTAAAAAAGAACAAAGTGCAGATTTATATGTTCTGATATGCAAAAGCAGTTTATTCATTATGATACACTTTATTGTTTTCAAGTTCAGATATTTATAGACAACATAATGTTTGTGTAGTCTATATGCAGAGTTTTTACTATCTCCCTTAGCCTTGGTCCATTATCATGGGACGTTAAACTAATATGTACAGGGTGACTGGTAATTCGATGCATTCCTTGCAAGGAGATATTCTACAAGTACTTTGGAACATTTTCACTTGTAACATTTATGAACCTGGGGTCACAAATCAATAGTTTTTGAATAATATGCACATGTATGATTTCTTTGAAATTTGCCGGCTAACGATAGTTGCGCGAGAAGTTTTACCCTGAACCACTTCAACATGTCGTAGAGCGATGGAATTTTACAAGTGTAATCCTGCATACCTATGTAGGTCATGTGGTAATGTACAGCTCGTAACTCTGAACCGTTGCTGTGTTATAGGTCCGAACGTGAAGTAAGGTGTAGTGGTTCAAAATCCATTACTGCACCTCAGAAAGCAGCGTGATAACATCGCAGAAGTATTTGCTCCTAGTAAATGACTGCATAATGACTAGTGAAGAGGTGTGCGGTCAAGAGAAAACGTGAACTACGATGGATTTTTCATCCTGGGTCTTGCATCTGTCTGGCCAACATTCGAGCAATGAACGGATGCGTTGTTTACCAGGAGGCGAACACCTTTTGTCAGCATGCCACGCTCTGGGATTTCACAGAATCCCGCAACGCATGCAGTAGTGAGGCATAGTATATCCTGATGGCAATTGTGGTAACCTTTGCCTGGAAAGCAAGTAGTAAAACCCCATGCTGATTCCAAATAAAAATTATCATCATTCTGATCGCTCAGTGTTGAACATTGACTTCCCATAGTGGTGGTACGTCGGCGCTGTAATTGATTTCGATTGCTATTTATTTATGCAAGGAAATGACTCAAAGAAGAGTTCGGATCTCCAACTCCGGGGTCACATCGGTCTTTTAGGTGAATCTAGGATTTTGGAAGAACTGGCCCTGGCCTTCTAGAAGGTGCCATTTCAGTCTTGGCCTGGCGAGTGAATAAAAAGCAGGGAAAACCTAGTCAAACCAATGACAGCGTGCCCACGTACCATGACCAAAGGAAGTCTGTGTTCAACTCTGAACGACCAAGTGATGATCACGTTTATTTGGGATTAATATGGGCTTTTACTACTTGTTTTCCGGCCAAAGGGTACCACAATTACCAGGATATACTATGCCTTACTGCTCCATGCGTTACAGGATTATGTAAAACCCCAGAGCGTGGAATGCTGACAAAAGGTGTCCCCCGTTTGGAAAAGAACGCACTTGTTTACTTTTCGAATGTTGGCCAGGCAGATGCACGACCTGGGTATGAAATTCGTCATAGATCGCGTTTTCTCTTCTTCATTCCACCTCTTCACAACCATTCAGTCATTTCCTAGTACTTCTGCGGTGTTGCCACGCTTCTTTCTGAGGTGCAGTTATGGATTTTGAACCACTACACCTTACTTCACGTGTGAACCTTCAACACTGCAATGGTGCAGAGTTACGAGCTGTACATTACCACATGACCTACATAGGTAAGCAGGATTACACTTGTAAAATTTCATCGCTGTACAGTATGTGGAAGTGGTTCAGGATAAAGCTTTCTTGAGCACCTGGCGTTAGCCTTCAAATTTCTAAGAAATCATACATGTGCAAATTATTAGAGTGTCCCTTATATAAGATAGTTTCGTGTTACGAAATTCACACCCACGAAGTGTATTCTATATGACCGTAAATACGCATTGGTGACGAGAACGTTAACCCGTGCCAACCTGACGACAAAGTCTTAAAATGTTTTCACATTATAATAGACTATAGTTTAGAATGTCCAACTATGGTAAAGGAGTAACCAAAAGATACAGAGAAACGAAACTTTGCACGAAGCAACTAGAAAAAAAGGACATCTACTCGATTCCGACGAACATCATCGGATGAACAGATTGCCAACCCAAGAAAAAATTATGTTTTAGTAAACCGAATTAACTAAATTAAATTTCATCATTCGAAGTAACAATAAAAATAAAAACAAAAGAGATGTTAACTCACATTAGTGTTGCAAACGTTTCGAGAAATAACTTCAAACATATTACTAACTTGGCTCACGCAGCGTTGCCATCTTTTACAAACTACATTTCTCAGCTTTAACAAGATACCGAATATCTGAGTCAGTACCGGTACGTGACTTATCGATCTCATATAACCACAGTGCTGTTTCTCATGCTCTACCGCCTTGCATTATGGTTTTAAACAATACTGCACTAGAGACCTTTTCCGAGTTATTGCATCTTTTCCAAACTTAATTTTTCTCTTCTCTTATGGTAACACTGTTCAATGGACCTTTCTACACTTGGAGTCAGCGTAAATAGTTCTTGTCAATATTTTATTTAAGGTGTACAATACGTTAGTACCTCACTGCCTGTATGCGCCAAAAGTGTTTGTACTGTATTTAACATATGTTTCACGTTAGTTCTCGAAATTTTGCAACACTGATCTGCGTTAACAATCTCTTATGTCTTTATTTTCATTGTTGCTTCCAATGATGATATCCAATTTAGGTCATTCGATTTACAAAAACAGAATTTTCTCTTGGGTTGGCAACACTGTTCATCCGGTGCTGTTTGAAAATACACGGGCAGGTGTCCCGCTTTCTCTAGTTAATTCGGGCAAAGTTTCGTTTCTCTGTCTCTTAGGTTTCTCCGTTATCACGGTTGGACATTCTAAATTATATTATTAAGTGAAAACATTTCATGACTTTGTCGTCAGGTCGGACCGGAAAACGTTCTCGTAGGAATCTGCTATTTCACTAATGCCTGTTTACGGCCACATATAATACATTTCGTAAGTGTGCGTATCGTAACACGAAATTACCTTAATATATATCACTGTAATAGTTTGATTTATTTTTTCAATTCTATTTAAGTGCCTTTATTTTAAAGATTAAATTTTCTTTCATGTAATTTTGATATTGAATAATTAAATTTAAGTAATATGAAATTTTACATATGTGCAAATTCATTTTGGAATAAAAAGGAGGAAATATTTAATTAAACTTCATTAAGAAATCATTAAAATTTCAGTTCATTAAAAGAAACAGAAGTCATAAGAATATTTACTATGAAATATTTCTTTAAGGATGCACATGTTAAATAGACCTCAATGCACTTATTTTACTCAAATTTTGAGAAAATATTTTTTTAAACTTCCGATCAGCTCAAAAGAGCGGCAAAAGTAACAGAAGATAACCTACAGTCATTTTTTTTTTTAACTTGAACACCATCTTTGTTTTAAGAACTCGTTACTTGTACCCAAACCATACATAATGTGCTTCGACACATGAACTTTAAGAAGGAATTGGAAGAGAGAACAAGATTGTGGTCTTGTTTGTTGCAGCCCTATCTACGGGTAAATATATTGGCATTCTATAAGAAACGTAATGTTCAAATTTTTAATCATGACTGCAAGTTTAAATTGAATCATTGACATGTTGCTAACGTAACTTTCTTGTAAAAGTATCTACTTTATAGCTGTTATTAAAAATATTTGAAAATCGTTCTGAATATTTGAAAAATATTTTAAAATGATTCTAAATTTTTATCCTATATTAATACACTTTCACTCTCATAATCAGAGGATATAGCCGCTTTGGAAACCTGAAACATAATCTACCTCTGCATCAAAACCAATTCTCTCCGTTTGTTCTGTATGAAGAAGGAGCTCTGGATAATCTTATCAGAGGAGTCTCTACGCAAGAGTGTCAGAAATTCGATACTTTCTTCTCCAAAGAGGTAAGATTTTAGTTTCGCAAGATTCTGTACAAAATAGCCTAATCAATAACAATTAAAAAAAAAAAAACTATTTGAACTACTAAATTATTTAGAATCAATAAACTATTACAATAAATTACGAGTAGCATGTGCGTCACTGTTAGGACTGTGTTTCATCGTTAGGAAAAATCAAACAATAGATACAATCAACTTCTTGAGATCGGCGATGAACGACATTCTGTTTCTTAGGGCCATAAAAATAGTTTTTTCTCGATTTGCTCGAAAACTACACACGAGTAGGAGTAAAAGTGAGGGAGAACGCGGGTGGACACCGTTCCTCCACTTCCAAAAATATACGTATATGGCGTCCCTCCACTTCCTAAAAAAATTACAATGGGAAAAGATAAGCACGAGGGACGGCGTGACATCATGCGTCCCCTTACCTTTTTAGGTTCACTTTTACCCCTGCAGACGAGAATGTATTCTCAAACATTTTCATTGTGTAAAGCTTGATGTGATCTCTCAATTTTTATGTCTTAATCTCTGAACAATATTATAGATAATCAAAAAATAAAGTTTAAGATCTAATCACAATTTTGGGCTACATCTCACTAACCATATTATATACTGTCATCTTCCTAATGTCATAATGAACAGCTTGATTAGTGTATACTTCAATATCAGTTTTATCTCGATAGATCGTACCTAGGCCCGTAGCCAGCCCAAAAATTTAGGGGGGGGGCGGTAGAAGTTAGGGGGGGCCCGACCCAATCATATTATACTTCATCACCATATTATAGTTCATTTGCAAGCCTACCGTGAAATTTTATGGGGGCCAGCCAAAATCTAGGGGGGGCCCGGCCCCCTCTTGCCCCCCTGATCGTACCATATCAACTTTTATGCTTACAAAAAGTAGTTTCTCTTGATTTTCTCGCATGAGAATACACACATTTTGTTCAGTTCAGTGTGATCTATCGATTGGTATGTATTTCATCTTCGAACATTTCTTCTCCCCCTCCTCCCCTTCGGCAACTCAGGCACTAATAATATTATAGAGTTTTTCTGTGGAGATTAGAATTCTATTAAACGTTTCTAACTTATATTTTTAGCTGATGTTATATATATGACTAACAGCTTTTGTTCTACTTCTGTAATAATAATAGGGCTGTAACTTGTGGGGGGCCCACTTTAAGACAAAATCTTCTTACTCCACACGATACGAACATGAAATTATAAATGAAGCATCAAACAAGTATACTCTATATTACATAAACAAAACAGCACACAAAAGGTAAATAAAACAAAAATGAGTCGTGGGCCTATTTCAGTAAAATAAAAAACCTACTATTACGAGCCCTAGAAATAATATTTATTCGTATGGTTTTGAATTTGTCCCCTTAAATAATTTGCTATGTATGGAACGGGCTCAGGAGTGTGCGGGAGGGCCGACAGGTTCCGGGGACCCACAAAGAGTAAGAGAAAGATGGAAACAAGGGGCTTATTTTCGAATTTTGCGGGAGGGTCCAAAACACCTTTTTCTGGGGGGGGGGGGACAAATATTAATGCTTACCCCGTCCCCCAGAAAAATCTAAGTTACGGCGCTGATAATAAGTTACAGAATTGTAAGAAAAAATTAACTGGTATGCATCAAAGTCGGGATAGAAAAAATAAATATTCAATATTTAATTATATCTAGCCTTAACCATTATTACAGCAGTATAAGGCCTCAAAAGAAACAGTTCTCTTCCGAAAGAAAGTGATTCTGTGATAATATTATATTGGTAATCATCCTAATTTTATAGTCTTATTTTTTACAGCTGAATTCAATATAGTTAGTATATTATTTATAACTCATATTAATAACTCATATAAAAATTGAAACAGTGGTTCGAGAAATGCAAATATTCAAATAAAAGAAACGATGCTATTGCCATTTGTTGTTGATTGGAGTAGTATCCCTCTTCAGCACCGAGGCTATATGAGATGTGAATCTACAGTTTAAGTTGAAATCCGAATCACAGTATTTTCATTACATTTATTTGCCTGTTTCATTATCTTACAAAACGCGAAAAATCATCCTGCAGCCATTGCAGTTGTCAATAAAATACATACAATATTATCAGGTAGCATTAAATTGTACCTAATTATTCATCTTTCTAAAATACAAAAACTATAAAATTAGAGATATCATAGTATATAGGTATGACCATTTACATCGTAATTAGGTAACGGTTTGTACCACACCTAGCATGTACTCAGGAGTAAGCATCCGTTACCAACTCTTCATTTAATGACCCTTTTAAATATTCATAGTAGTATAATAGCATTTTACAGCAAGTAGGTTGAACAACTTCTTACAGAAAAATGGTAACATTAGTCATATTCTTCAAGTACATAGGAAGTTTCTATAAAACCTAACACATTTACACACTGTTTTGCTTATATTAGCATATTTTTGATGCATCACAAATATGTCCTTCCTTGTCTTCCATTATGACTATGAACATGTTTCTTAAAGGTAAAAAGATGCCTGTTTTTCACAGTAAAAAGAATAGATTTATAAGTGTATAAGCTGGGAAATGTTAAATTTTTTGCTTCTATGAAAACATGTTGATTTTGTGAGTAATCCGAAACTTATTGCGCTTTCTTTTGCAATCGGAGAGTGCTTAAACTATTTTCAGCAGTTCCCCAGTGTATTACTGCGAAGCTAATTAGAGTATTAAATTTGGCATAGCAAAAGATAAGAAGTGCTTCTTTCGACACCATATCTTGAAGTTTGTATAAGGGAAAAGACACGCTACTTAGCTTCTTGTTTAAAGTGGAGATATGAGCAGACCATGAAAGGTCGTCACTTATACTTACACCTAGAAACTTTGTCGTGCAAGAATATTGAATGAACGGGAAAATATTTTTTTATTTTAGGTGATATATGTGTTACCCCAGAAAATGAAAATATAAGAGAATCGATTTATCACGATTCATAGTTAATCTGTTCGCTGTTAAGCATTTTATCAATTTGTCTGTAAAAATGGTGGATTTCCTCTCAACTTCTTCTATTGATTTTCCTGATATAATCATACCGATGTCATCAGCGTATAGAATACATTTTGCTGGATACACATATTCTAACAAGTCATTTATAAATATCAGAAGGAAAATAGGACACAAAATAGAACCTTGGGGAACACCTCTGATTACACTTGATAAAGATGAACAAGTTGTTTGAGCCCCATCTACAACTAATTTTGATGTTTGTACCACTTGTCATCTACTGGATAAATTAAAGGAAAACCAATTGCGGGCTATATATCTAATATCAAAAGTATACAACTTGTTCAAAAGAATAACTTTGCGTTGAAATTACAATGTTCTGTCACTGAAAATGGAACCCAGGGCCCCATGCACCAAAGATGGGCACACTAGCCAGGAGACCAGCGGAGAAGGCGCTATTGCAGTTTCGGGTGAAGGTTTTACTTGTTGATCACACATTTGTAATAAATAAATAAAAATATTAAAAAGATGACTAAAAGGTTGGTGAATGAATTAAATATTCAAAGATTGTGTTATTTTATGTCCCTCGAATTAATCAATGTTGCTAATTACTATTTATTTACAAAACTATGCAGCTTAATGGGAATGTCATTTTCTTCCTAGCTTACTGATCATTTATTCCAAGGCGACCTACAATTCGGTCTTGATTTGGTAGCACTCAACATTCAACGAGGTCGTGACCATGGTCTTCCTCCGTACAATGACTGGCGAGAAGTATGTGGTCTCCCTAGGGCTCAAACATGGGACGATTTATTAGACGTTATGAATGCAGAGGTAATTTCTCATATATAACTGCAATATTATAATTACATAATAATAATAATATAAAAACAGCAATAACGTAATGATTAGTTAATTTCTTAAAAAATTATGTTTACTTCTATTGTAAAATTGTTTTATGTTATTTGTCTCATGATAGAAGGTATCTTAATCTAAAAATTTTATTCTAGGAAAAATATTTATCTCATTTTAGTTTTCCATTTTTAAAATTCTTTCAGATAGTACCAGAATACTTTTCAGAAGATTGATATAAATTTTATATGAAAATTTGGATCATAAAAGCACGTGTCTACGTCATATACTGGCCAATTGTAAACAATAGTTTTTGTGTGTACGCTTCTTCTAGCAGCTTTAGTTTCTAACAGTATGATGGTACACTGTGAATGACAAATTTAAAAGCCAGTCATTTGGCACGTCCAGTACACAAAGGAATCAAGTCCATTTGAATCATTTTTTTACATTTCGTCGTTGGAATAAGCAATAAGTGTTGTCGAAAATTGCTATTTTGAGTTAATTCCGGCACTTTATGTGATTTTACGAAATCTGCCCATCGCTATAAGAATTATAGGCGACGGAGGCTTCATTCCTGAGATACCCAGTTGATAAGGTGGATCTCAAGGCCAAAGCAGATTTGACGGATTATCTAAAGGCGTAAGTTGAGATAATGTAAAATAATGAAATCTAAAATACGCCTATTGCTCATTCTAATCACGAAATTTCATCTTTAAAATTTCTATGTGAAGTTCATTTCAGACAAAAGAATCATGTCCAGATGTTGTAAAGAACTCTTATAATGTTGAAAACAGTGTTTAATTTTCAATGCACTTAATTAACACACAATACAAACCTTATGTCTCTGTTTCTTACAACTTGGTAATTGAACTTGATTCCCAGATGCTCTGAACGTGTTATCTGTTTCTTCTTTCTCTATCTTGCATTAGTCTTCATTTTTTCTTTCAATACACTCTACTACTTCTCTTCTTTGCACATACATTATACATTCAGTATAATGGACGCCCGAAGAGGAGGGCAAGGTGGGGACCGGGCCCCCTCTGGCTCACGAAAATGTATACGAAATATAGCAATCCACGGGTATTAAATACCAGACGTATTATACCAACCATGGAGATGGGCCCCACCCTAGAAAATTTTCTTCGGGTGCACCTGTTCAGTATTCTTTTCCAGCAATACATAGCCGATTCCCACTATTTTCTTCTCTCTGTTTTCCGAAGTGACCATATAGATTGGTTCTCAACCTTTTCTTAACTGACGACATACTTTGCTAAACTCCTACGACACACTTACTTGATTTTTTTTTTTTTTTTTTTTTTTACTAATAATGATATAAATCGTAGCAGTGTAAGTTTTTATGAAATAATGGCTATATGCAGTAATGAGAATTTGTTGCTGTCACTGGAGACATTGTCTGTGTTTAACATTTTATTAAACTTTTCATGATTTTTAAATTCTAAAATCTCGCAACACACCGATTGAGAACCACTGGTCTAATCCATACCGATCTATAAAAGCTTTTCCTTACTAGTATTAATACGTTCTTCGATATCACAAGCCTTTTCTTTGTATAGAATGTTTTTGCATGTGCTATTCTAGTTTCAGTATCTTCTTCAGTTTTTCAGTTCAAGGATATCATGCTATGCAAATATTTAAGTACCTTCAATTCTTTAATTAAAAAAAAAAAAAAAAATCTCTTTCTGTTCCTTGAGACTTCATCATACACCTGAGAATTTTCATCTTCTTCTTGCTTATTTTTGTACTTCACTTTTTCTTTCAATTGTAATTCCTTACTCAAATTCTCCTGTTGTGGATAACTTTTTTTTTTTTGTCTTCAATCGATATCATCAGCAAATTTTATTGTATATTTAAAAAAAAAAATAATAATAAACCACCAAATTAATTCGAAAATATAGAACCAAAAAAGGTATTATTTGTATCAGTAAAATGTATATAATTTACTTTTAGACAGTGGCCATTTTGAGACATATGTATCCTTCAGTGGATGAAGTAGATCTTTTCGTGGGAGGCGTCTCCGAGAAACCTCTTGAAGGTGCTCTGCTTGGACAGACTTTTGTATGTCTCGTAGGAGACCAGTTCTCTCGACTTCGACGAGGTGATAGATTTTTCTATGAGGAAGGAGGCCAGCAATCGTCATTCTCAGAGAGTAAGCATTAATACATAAGTAGAAGAACGAATAGGCTATATGAAGTGCCTAGCCTATTCCATCTTTATCAGTGTAGTTTAATTTAACACGTTTTGATTAGATTCATAAACAATAGTTCTTTCAGAAAAAAATGTTCCGGGGCACA
Organism: Thermobia domestica; assembly: GCF_964235325.1. Taxonomy (NCBI): domain Eukaryota; kingdom Metazoa; phylum Arthropoda; class Insecta; order Zygentoma; family Lepismatidae; genus Thermobia; species Thermobia domestica. The sequence continues at coordinate 94,140,048 of NC_137466.1, forward strand.
CTTAGTATTCTGGGGGGCACTGCCGATACTATTCTATTTATTATAATATTATAAACGTATTATTTTGGTCTGCTCAGGGGGGCACTCTAAGAGCTCCGGGGGGAAGTCCTCCCCAAAAAACAGGTCTGGAAGAATCACTGTTCATGAATGGATTATATTGAACTTATCTACATGCTAAAAGCGTGAAACTATTGTTGATGGGATCTAGCTAATAGTGTATAGTGAATATATACCACTATCTAAGTACACATATGACTTAGTAACAATATTTTATTAACAAGCAAATATTCACTTAAATACAGTAACTTGCTGAGAATAGTGGATTTTGCTTTTCTTTTTCTTAGTCATAAAATTATTCAACTGTTTCTAAATATTTTTATGGTAAATGTTTCGCAGAAGGAGTCCAGAAATACGTTAAAAAAAAAATACAAAATTTACAGGGGAAATAGAAGATGCAGCTACTTAGACCCAACATAACCTAGCCGAATCTAACCTAACCAAAACTAAACTAACCTGAACTAACCTAGACTACCTAATACCGTATTAATAGAAATAAGCGAAATTCTATATATTTTTTTTTTTTTCGAAAATTATGCTGGACCCATCCACTAACATAATCTAACCTAAACTAACTTAATGTGAACAGAAACTATAGAAATTGTAACATTTTTAAGAAAAAAAAGGCCCCTTCTGCTAAAGATTGTCCATTATTACTTGCACAAAACTTAACAGTCTTTCTTTCTGTTTTTCATAGGTCAGCTGCAGCAAATTCGAAAAGCAAATCTTGCTCGCATTCTCTGTGATAATTCCGACAACATTGCATTGATGCAACCATTGGCATTTTTCAGAGTTTCATTTCTGTAAGTATAAACTATAGATACTCCAAAACTAAAATGTTCTAAATATTTTATTTTTTTGATAATACGTAAGTCTCTTTCTTTCCTTTTTCTTTCTCATCTTTGAACGCTTTGAACTCAACGTTGACGCAATTAATGAAGTTCATTTATCACTATTTAGGCTAAGCTGGCTGTTAAAACACTATGCTTAAAGTGGAAATAGTTATTCTGTGCTTATTTGCCTTCCTATTTGAAATATTTAAAGCCCAATTAGTAAGAACTGTCAATAGTCACAAGCAGAATGTCTAAGAAGTGTAACTATAAACATCCTTGTTTATAAACTTTTTGTTTCTATTTATTTGCTTTATTCTCTCTTACATTATATTTATTATATACCAATACCCTAGTCCAATGGTTCTCAACCTTTTTTGACTGACGATACACTTTACGGAACGTCTAGTACATCACGACACACTTGTTTGATATTTTTATTGTAAATAATAATAATAATAATAATAATATATATATATATTATAATAGTGAAACTAATTAGTTTTTATAATGACTATATAGCACTCAGCATTATTGCTACCGATGGAAGTGTTGACAGATGGAAGTGGCTATAATCTGTCTCGATTTTAACTAATTATTAAATTCTTCATGATATTTAAATTCTAAAATTTCGCGACACACCTTAGGGAACTGCGTGACCTACCAGTGTGTCGCAACACATCGGTTGGGAAACACTGCCCTAACCTACCGGATCCCGTAAGACGATATATTCCAGAAATTACACTGTGCTGGAAATCGATTCTTGGTCTGATGTACTTGGACGTATCCTTCTTCGTAACTTCCAGATACTATTGGTATTACGGAGTCCATGCATTGTCGGTCGTAAGGACAAGAGGGTTACTTGAATTAATGTACGCAACTTTGATTACGGAAACCAGATTAACTACAAGGATAAACCAGTGTGCTGACCACAAATTACCTTCAAGGCATGTGTGCTAAAAATCGTCCTTGGTCCTTAAGAGCTATCATGTCAAAAATATAGGATTTTACCACACCTACTACGCTTAGAAGTCTGTTCTAGGTTCGAATCGGTTCTAGGAAACTATTTTTATATGACATAATTTAACTAATCATCATTATTAGCAGCAGTAGTATTAGTAATGGTAGTATTACTGTCGAAAATAAATAATTTGTTTAAAAATAGTCAAATAATTTATAAGTTCTCTTCGCATAAATAAAATTCAGCGTCACTGATAATACTAAATAATACGAACTTCACAGAATTTTCCTCATGTCTCATTTATTAAAATAAATTATTTTTTATCATAGTATAGCAAACGTGAAGTGTTAAATAGTGAGATAACCACATGAATGAAACACAAAAGACGTGTGAACGGTTCGCTTCTCTTTATTAAGACACTGTTTTCTTTTCTCGTGAATTATGATGTCCGTGACTTAAATGTATACTGAAGCGCTGAAGCATAACGAACATCTCTTTAATTAACGTCATCTGCCGGAAATAGCTTTTATATTCAAAGTTTAACATTGTGGTGTTTGGAGAGGGATGGGACAACACAGAAGCTATCCTATTTAAATTCTAAAAGCTAAATGTTTTTATTTCTTAATAATTAAAAACCAGTAAATTACTTGGAAAGAACGATAATGATGAAAGAAATAAAAATGAAACACTTTTCCCGCAGTTTGACCTTGACTTTTACGTAATTAGTGTTCGTGTTTGCGCACTTGTTTATTCTGTTTCCAGGTGTAAGAAAATCGTGTTCATAATCAAGATACGTAATTTCACGCACATAAATCGCAATTCCAACTTTTCAAGTACGGTAGTCCAGACAACTTGCATTGCTCACACTTCCTTACAAAATACAATACACCCTCCTGAAATATTCTCTACGCTAATACAGAAACAAATTTTTATGATGATACTTCCACTTCTTATATTTTCATAGTCTTCAACTGCGAAATTATAGTGAAATTGCATTTTTAACCTACGGGCGGCTCTACAATGTAATTACAAAATCATATGCCGGATTTTTACGAAGAAATATATGTGGACGTTCATTTCTGTATACGAATGAGGAACAACCGAATACAAATTTTAGTTATTTTAATATGGAGTTTGCAACCCTGACTGAAAAGTATGAGATATGTTACAACATAGCGTATGTAAATCACGTAGTCAAGTCACGTGTTCTGATTTGGCTATTTCTATCATTCAACTGCTTCACAGAACAGCCCTTTGAATGCCTACCCTTAGATACAACATAGTAACTTTTTTTTCAACCGACGAAATGATTCCGTTTTCTCGCTGCTTGTCCGTGGGTCGCGATGATTATATGAAGCCAAGAATCCATCGTAAAACAAGATGTACTGTAGGTAGTGGTATCTCTGTAGTTATATGAGTTGTGTTCTGTTAGAGAAAACAGATCGTAACGAGACTGTAATCTACATTGACAGGTGCGACGTACACAAATCTATCGGGTTTTCTGCCTCTTTTTGGTCTCTGTATTTCTCGGTAGTGATTTTTATAGCAGCAGGATAATGCTAACTCCCCGTAAAGCATTACACTGATTCGAGGAACACTCGGTAGACTTTAAAGTATTCCATTCGCATCCTCGATCGACAGATTTATGCCCCACAGAGCATGTATAGGAAAATGTGGAAACATTATTTAATGCCATGTAAAATTATTTTCGAAAAGCAACCGAAATTATGAACGTTGAACGTGCCTGGACCAAAATACATGTGTAATGCCTGTGAGACCTCGTATACTGTAAGATTGGGGTTACTTCGCACAAAATATGAAAAGTTTCACAGTCCTCTGTCGGTAAAACCATGAGCAGTAAAGAGGAAGTTTCAACTTCCATCATAAGATAGAACATCTAACTGTATATTGGGTGTAATGTTGGCGGTTAACATCAGTTTTAATTACCGGAATGGTTCGTTGTTGTAGAGATATGGAAACCGGTCACTGTAAAGGCCGCCAAACTTAATTAAAAAAAAAAGAGAAAGAAATCGTGCAATTTGGGTGGGCTTCAGCCAGTAAGTCCCAAACCACGAAAATCTTCCATTGATTACGGTAGGGATGATATTCTAGGACATAAGGAATAACCAAGTCAAATCAGTTCACGGGATTTTTTTTTTCTGTTCCTGAGTTGGCGTTTTTTGTAGAACATATGCTAAACTATTAGAGTGTAGCTCCTGTGCCGGTACCAGAAAATACATAATTTTCTTTACAAATATCAATAATTCAAACTAAGTACTGATATCGGCACAGGATTAATTCTAATATCAATATTTGTAGACTGCATGTGGTTTTGTGTAGAAAGTAAAATGTATAAATACTGAAGGAAAAACATTGCACAGAAACATTATGTTCGTATGTTGAACATACTTTTTTGTATGTTGTGCACCTGTGGGGTTACTTTGCACCAAAGTTTATATTTCAATAACTATGGTCATTCTGAATGTTTACTAATGAACTTTCACTAATGTTTTCCTTATACATCTAGCTATTATATGTTTACAATACAGTGTTCTAAATCATTATGTTTGTAAGTTACATGTGATTTTCTTTAAAATTGCTTAAATATTGTGCAAAGTAATCCCGTCTTACGGTACTCGTTGTCACTTCGAGTAGCAGCCATTATTAATGTTAGTAAATAAGAATTACGCAGGTAGGAAGTATACTACATTACTAACACTAATAATGGCTGCTACTCGAAGTGACATAGTATACGAGATCTCACAGGCATTACGAATCATTGTAAAAATGGCAGGGTAGTTTATCGAGCGGAAAAATGGCAGGAAGGAAAACAATATGTAAATACGTAACATATACACGTTAGAAAACGTTTCCAAATATACTGTATTACTCAAACTTATCTCCTGCATGTATTAGTTGAAGAATTTCTAGCCTTATAGACAAATTATTAGTACTGGAATATTCAGAAACAAATTGACTATACTACACAACTTGTCCCGAATATTCTGGTACTTCTTTTATTTCATTTTCTATTAATCCTGGATCGATGTTTACTGTATACGGGACATAATTTACGTGAAATAAATTAATCACGTAGTCAAATTCGCAATATATACAGAACATACCTTAGATGCAATAATAATAACTACACTATCATACAAATTTCTTTGGTCTAATTTCGTATAATCATAATGCAAATCCACATAGCTTCGTTGTACTATAGCTTCATAAATTACTCGTACATGCAACAACAACAACAATAATAACCATCTTGTACTCTGTCATGTTTAAAATCTCCCAGTAAGTCGGGAAAACTTATTGTTTCAAGCCACGCATAAATTATTTGTGCGTGGGTTCTCTCCAAGAGTAGCCTGATGCACATGCCAATTTTGGGGAGGAAACTGTGATGGAATGCGTCTTACTCTCATGGTTTCTCCCCCTCCTAATCTCCTGCATAAACCGGATACATATATTGAATCAAAATAATGAATCTTCTGGTTCTGGAGGAGCTATCTATTTTAAGTATTCCATGCCCTGCAACGCATCTTCACATGGAAGAAAGTCCAGTGAATCAATTTGGTTGCAGAACATAGAAAACTCTACATCTTCATTGTAAAAATCCTGACAAACCCAATTCTTGAATTTTACTATTTGTTGTAGTTGGAAGAAACATCCTTGTATAGAAACATCATGTTCAAGCTTATTTCGAACTGCGTTGTAAACTGCTACTCCAAAGCCATATACAACCGTTGAAGCAATGCATAAGCAACCGTTATAGCTATTTCTCCTATCGGGACCCTTATTACATATAACTGAGTAAGTAATCGTGGTGCCATTGCAATAAACCAAACAGGTACTTCAGAAAGGACAGCCGGCTAAATGCCCCATGAAAATGCTTCCTTACGTGTATAGCCCTAGGTTACATGTTTACATATTGTTTTCCCTTCCTGCCATTTTTTCCGCTCTAAAAATGACCCTGCCATTTTTTCGCCTGTCATTTTTACCGCCATCGTGTAAGAAACTTGCTTATCTTCTATTTAATTTCTATAACCTAGAATTCCAACCTTCCTATGAAACAGTAGTAACCTCTAATTAAGCCTAATCACTAGATAATGCTATTCTTTATTTATAGCATTTTTTATAAGCCTACTACAACTAGGGATGCGTTCGAGTCGAGTCGAGACAAAATTTTCCTGACAAAATTCGAGTCGAGACACAGCTCTTCCAATAGAAAAATATATATTTTTCGAGTCGAGACATCACTTTTACAACACATTTTCGAGTCGAGACAGTCTCAAATCTTGTCTCGTACGCATCCCTAACTACAACTCTAGAGATTCAAGTATCTATTGCTCACATCCGTCTGATCATAATAGAGATCTCACGCTCATAATTCGACGATAAGCAACATTAAATAGCTTTTCTCCCGAAGTATACTATTCAACATAAGTTTTGTCTCTAATCCACACAACAGACTATTCTATTGACTACATATATTATACTTTAAACAGTATGTGCAATGTCCTTAAACACTGATTGTCACTTCAAATACTCCCAACAGCATAATTATTAAAGACGAATATAATATTTTACGTCAAAACAAAGGACTGTAGTGCAAGGAAGCTTTTAAATTTCGGCAAAGTTGTTTGCCAGTGGTGGTAAAATACTTACAATAATGATTATTCTATAAGAGAAAATGTGTACATACCTACTGTATATGTACTGTACACCATCATAGTAAAGCCGGATACTCTTAACGCACCCACAAAAAGCCCTTGGAAAATTTATCTATCTTCGTATAAAATTACTGTAAAATTCCACTAGAGTTGTCATCATTGCGCTTTAGTAACGGAACAAAGTATTCTATCAGGAATAGTTAGCGATATTTATCGATCAAATAGAATTTATTTTTCTCCTGTGGATCTCAGTATGTGCCATCTGGAAAAGCGTGATATATCACATCAAAATCCCTACTGTAGATTTGTGTTTATGTTACTGTGTTTCTCTTACACATGTATAACGCATAGCACACTTTACTTTTAGGAAATTGTCGTTGTCGTAAAGATGGTCCTGTGTGAACCAAGACGGAATAATTGAATGATTCCCGAATAAACTTGTAGATATATTTGTGTTCTCATCTGTTGATACCTACGTGTTATACGCAATGACTTTGTGAAAGCGAATATAGTTTATATTATTTCGAACTATTGGATGTATAAACGCTTGTGTACTTGGGATTTTAAAAGTAAATACTCATTATAGATACCTAAATGGAGTATTTTTCTTTATTTATGTATCCAAGTATTTACATATAATTATATTGATTTATTTATTTTTATTCTATTTCAGAAACCAGCGTGTACCATGCTCTAGTGATTCTATACCTCGCGTGGACCTTACTCCCTGGAGAGGAGAGCCTGTTCCCAACTGAACTAAACCAAAAGGATTATTATCATTTAAAAAAAATGTAACTGTGTAGAACACTTTTTTTTATTACTGTGCCATTGATTACTCGTTTGCCAGTGATTATTACTAGAAAATATTGCATTCCAGCAATCAATAATAATGGAACATTCTTGAATTTTGTATCAAAATGAATTTGTGTGCGTGTTAAGGAAACGTGTGGTTCTTACATATGATTGTTTGCATATTGATCATTTTTATAAGTATTATTGCTTTATGATTTAGAGACTATATGAATCTCGAAGTTGCTAAAATAAAAAAATCAATACAACAAAAATAATTTTGTGTGTATCTCCTACATAACTATATATGCTCCCATTTTCTGTAATGAAACAGAAAATAATGGTTATATTTTATATTGTACGTATAATATATAAAAATAAGTGTTCTTGTTATAAGTTACATTCCATAAGGTACTACAAGGAAGCGTCTCAAGATTTATAATTGAAAATTTATGATGCTTTGGAAAAATTTGTCACCGAAATGTATTGGGTTAGAGTATTAGCTAATTAGTGAAGTATGTAATGAAGTAATCTCTAAGTGCAATTCTGGGAACTACTGACAATGAATCTACAGGTGTTTTGGCACTGAATGGCATGGCTCAAGATCGAATCACATTGACCGAGTACGACTCAGCATTGATACAAAATGTATCTTTCACACTGGTTTTTTAGTTTCAAGAACGAGGGAGCATAAAAAACGCAACCCTCCTCCATATGAAATCTTCATCTTTTCCATTCTTATTTTAACTTCTTTATCTTATCCCGGTATTGCGTTGTTATCTTTACACTTCCTGCAACCTGTCCAAAATAATGCTCAATATATTATGGTTTCGAACACAATTGTTCAACATGTTTTCTTTTCCCAAAACCCTATTAAAATTTTCACTCCACAATCATACTGTTCATAAGCCACGATATATTTATTATTTTGGCAAATAAACAACTTTGTTGTGTGCGTACAATGAATGAAAAGCGTCCGAAAAAATTCATACAAAGACAAAATTCAACATGGCATTGGTACGATACTTACGATACGACTTAGAATACATACATATCTGCGCCAAACACAACTATTCGACTCGGCATGCATCGGTCTGATTCGGCGACTCAGTGCTGGTGATTTCGTACTGTTGAAAACGTGCTGACTCAGGTCAACCGGGCTGGGGGTGTCTGTGCAGGAAGGTCTTATATGTATAAAGAACTCGTGCTCTTGAGACTACACATGAATTTAGAATTCCTATTATCGATAGATAGGATTGAATTGCCCTTCAGCAGTGACGATATATGAAACGTCGACCTACAGCTTAACGTGGAATCCGAACCACACGAGCTCTCGCCGTACTATCAGTGGAATATTACTTGATGTACGCCAGTGACTGTTTGTATAACGAAACCATAATCACTCGGTTTACTTGTATAAACGGCATCTGTAGTTAAAAGATATCAATTAATATATTCTTTGGATCGAAAAATCCAATATATTTCAGGCAAAAAATTTCTTGTAGGCCTTATATCTGGAGAACTATATAGTGTAGCCAAACCAAAACTACCACTTAACACAGTATGATGTGCTTATTCCGTAAAAAATCTGAAAGCTCCATTTAGGAGCCGTGCAAAAGTTTTGTGGCCCCTGCTCCAAAAACTCCAACATATTTTATTCGATCAAACAATTTCATATACTTTCATATCTCAAGAACTACATATAGTATAGCCAAACCCAAACTATCGCTTAACTCAGTATGATGTGCTTATTCCGTAAAAAATATGAAAACTCGGTTTAGGGTCAGTTCAAGAATTTTGTGGCCTTTGACCCAAAATCTTTTGTTGGCCAAGATCGCAATCTTTTGATCCATTTTTGGATCATTCCTAAAATTCTTGTTTTCAACTATTTACATTACCATATACAGGGGGATTCAGGTGTAATGTCATATAATTTGTGATGTGATTCTAGATGTGAAAAAAAAAAAAAAAACGAAAAAGTTATATGAACATGAGTCCGATTTTCGATCGTTACGGAATTGGAGCGGGTTGAAGACTACACATATCTATGAATGATTATGAAGACAATTGTGAATATTATGTACCAAAATGCTGTGTAGGCGCTGTGGTGGACAGAAGACTGATCCATCCTGCAAGAGGTATTCAAAATGTCCCTCACCCATCTTAATGCACTTGTTAACGCGTTGGAGGGTGTGTTGTATTGCACATCGAACATCATCTCAGCGGGCTTTAATGCGGGCAACAGCGTCGGTGATGCGAGCGTCAAATGCTTTACGTGTATCCACCTTCGTAGCGTATAAATCCGCCTTTAACCAGCCTCATAAGTAGAAGTCTAATGGGGTTAGGTCGGGTAACCTGGGAGGCCAGTTAATTGGTCCGCCACGGCCAATCCACCGTTGAGGAAATATGTTATTCAGATACTGGGATACTTGTCTGGTAGAGTGAATCGGTGCAACACTCAAGCATGACACGCACACGGCCTCAAAACTGCTCAGTGATCCAACCCACGATTGCACACTGGGTACGCTTCTGCCATCTGTTGAAAAACCCCCATACCTCTTGTAGGATGAGTCAGTTATCTGTCCACCACAGCGCCTACACAGCATTTCGGTAAGTAATATTCACACTTGTCTTCATAATCATTCATGGATGTGTGTAGTCTTCAACCCGCTCCAGTTCCGTAACAATCGAAAATCGGACACATGTTTATAGGACTTTTTCGGTTTATTCTCACATGTAGAATCACTTCACAAACTGTGACACTCCTCCTGAATCACCCTGTACGTATAATATAAATTTGGTCTAAAACGGAAATTCATTCGCTAAATAGGAGTACATGTTCTTATTTCATAAGGAAAATTTATCTCTAAAGTTTACAAGCATTATATGAAAATATAAAATGAGAAACATACGTAAGATTTATATATTTCCGGATGCTTATATTTCCGTTGATAACAAACAGAAAATGTCTTATCCGATCATTTCAACGATATTAGGCGGTCTTCATTATTAAGAACAAATAGGAAAAAGAAATTCGGTTAAAACAGATAAAATAGGATAACATTAAAGAACATAAATAAAATATATATACAAATTAAATTAAATTAAAATTTTCAGTTTTACGTGTAGGCTAAAGGAAACGGTGATGACGAGAAAGAATGAAATGGTGAAAATAAGAAATTTGGACGAAACGGAAGAACCTAAGAAAACCCACGACATGGTGTTTGTCCACCACAAAACCCAATTGGCGGGAGCTGAGATCGTACTAGTGACCCCACGCACCAAAGGTGAACGTTCTTAACTACATTAGGAAGCTAGCGTGACCCCAAAGTAAATATATTACACAATGAATTACAAAGCAATGCAAAAGCAGGAAAGAAAGCCAACAGGATGCGAATCAACGAAGAAGAGAGGACTTGTGTGCATAAGAATTCGAATATTATGAATCTGATATTTTTGAAGTTGCAGATTTTCATTTAAAAAGGAAAGAATAAATAAAGCAACTCTTATAAAACATGATGTTTTAAAAACTTATTAGCATAGTTTTGTCGTGAACTTTCTTAGAAGGCTAGGTCTTCGAAAACATTTGCAAAACAAAATAGTACCACTTATTGTAACTGGGGTATTAGTTTCGTAACATAAAAAAAAAAAAAAAAAAAAAAAAAAAAAAAAAATCAGTTACCAATATATCCTTCCTTTTTTCATAATACATTCATTATTTTAAAAATAATTTTTCTTTGTTTACATTGCGTTGCACTACATAGTTTTAATCTTATTTTTGATTCTTCATGTTATCCTATTTTATCTACTTTAACCTAATTTCATAATCCTTTTTACCCTCGATAATGATTGACCGCATAGGATAGTGAAAATCTTTGGGTAAATCTTTCTCTACTTATTTTCAATATGTTTTATGTACATTAAAAAATGTGATCAAAGAAAGTGACAAAAAATACACTATATTTAGTAATAAAATTACCATTTTATTGCAAGATATAAAAAGAACCCTATATGTATTATTTCGTATTTACCATGAACCTATACATTTTTACAAATACATCCTTTTTTTTACAATAAATAAAAGAATTTCAGCACTTTTGTAAAAATTTTAACAAACGTGTAGTTATTATTATGCATTACATGACATTAACATCGTGTTACATAAACACTTCTAAATGTGTATAATCATGAATGCATTCTTAACCAAAAACGAACATTAACTATGTATACCTGTTTACATATAATTTTTTTAAAAAAGTAATAATGATAGGAATTATCTTAACAGAATAAAGTATATAGTAAGATCTAAAAGTAAAAAGTACAAGCAACTCATACAGGTAACAAAATAAAGTTCTCACAAACAAAGTAACGATGTTACGGAAATCTGCAAAGAGTAATTTTGACACATCTATCTCCCACATGGATATTATTATTGTCACGACGTCCAAAGCGGAGGTATTAATGTACAGAGAAATATCCTGTTTAAACATGACTTTTGAATTTTGAAAGAGAATACGACAGGTGCAATAGACTCAATATAGAAGAGGAATTTCTCTCTCAAATTTTACATTTTATTTATTAATATAGAATAATGTATTGGTTTAGTTTAATATCATACTTTTCGTACATAATGGTTACAGAAGACCAAGTACACATTACATGTCAAAAACATTGGTACCGGTATATCTAATTACAAACTATATAAAAATAAATAAGAAAAAAGATACTCGAGGGCTATTTTTTTAAACTTTTGATAAAGTACGAAACAAATAAAGATGAAGACAGAAACTTTATTGTACATAAATCTTAAGAACACATATCGATTAGGACATTTATCACACTTTGCTACAAGTTTTCCTATGACTTCTGCAAAGAAGATTTCTGATTAATCACTGAACCTGAACCGGTGAGCAATTTTGGAATGCACGGTGTACTTTTTTTGATAGCCATTAGCCACGCTCGCAGTGTCATATTGAGTTCATCTTGAAATTCGATCCTTCACTAACTGCATGATCCATACATTCAACAAGGTCTCTGTCGCCTCCGACTTAAGTCCTTATGTATGTCTGTGCGTCCTTTCTTAAATTTTCTACACTATTCGTGCAAATAATAACCATTACTCAAAGTTCTCGGCATAAACTTCTCATTCGACGACGAACTGCGATTGTATTATGCCCTTCTGCTTGAAGAAAGCAAGTTACAGCATATACCTCACACCAGGCGGGCGCTTCGATACACTCGACATATTCTTCTTTGGTACTCCATAACGACTGAATGGTAGAGTCATATAGCAATAATTAAGAGGGCGATGTCCAATGAACAGTGTTGCCTCATGTCTATTTCGTCATTGCACGTGGTTCTCATCCGGAGGCTTTCCGGAGGTTAAGAAAAGGCTAGCTTTCGTATATATGTAAGGACTTAAGTCGGAGGCGACAGAGATCTTGTTGAATGTATGGATCATACCAAATTATTAAAGCTACACAATACCAAAACAAGTTAGATAAATGTATCATTTATTTTTTTGATCTATTTAAGAAGTACTTTAAGATCTCTCGCTTCCAAATGAAGCTATATATACTTTAATGGTTACTTATATGTATTTTATATATATACACATCTTCACGACCCAATATGTTAGTACCATCTTCACAACGTACCAAAATTACTCAAGTTTATACGTATTTAACACAGAAAATAAAGCTGCGATACAGCTCAGTAAAAAGTATAGCAAATTTCGAACAGAAGCTAGTGTTAACTATCAGGATTGGTAAATTTTATCCATAATTTGAGCATTTGTACGTTCTTACCGTCAGTATGCGAATTAAAGTATTTTTGCAGGGAATAACCTATACTAATTGAGAAGAAAATTACCACATGAAGTATATTTTGCAGTGCACGCCCATATAAACACATTCCCCAGCGAAACTTTTGTTTCTCTGCAGAGGCCATTTTCCCAACAGCACCTAGTATCGAACACTGAACACAGTATTTCGATATTAGCTTATATTTGCATTTGTAGCATATACAGGGTGTTTCAAAACAACACCGACGTTTGGGAGGTGATTTCTGACACCAAGATAAGACGAAAAGTATAGACCAACCTGGGTGCACAAATACTTCCTTTCGGAGTTATAGGCTGCCGAAAACATGAAAAAATGAATTTTAAGCGTCCATAGCTCCGAAACTATGGAACCTACAGTAATCGGTAATTGTATTTAGTGAATACTGCATACAATTGCCGTATGAGTAGTGAGTAATCTACATTTGTGTAACTTCTTTGTAACGGACACCTATCATTTACATACAAATAATCATGTCCCATCGTTGTCCATTATTCAGAAGTTTTACTGTATTATTATTATTATTATTATTATTATTATGAAAGTTGTTCAATTACGAATGATTATTATATTTTTTGTCGTATACTTACTGCAGAAAATCAATTTTGTATCAGAGGTAAGATGCAAGACGGAATGAGTGAACGAATGATAACTAATTACCTCTATGGCCTACGGAACCCGGAGGTTCAATGCCGCATTCACAAAAGCTTTCCATTGATTTCTGTCCTTAGCCAATTGGATTCAGCTTTTACTTTGTATTTCTATTTCTGCAAGATCCATCTTAATGTTGTCCTTCCATCTCCGCCTAGGTCTTCCTAATGGACGCTTTCCGATTGGATTTCCAGTCAAAACTTTAAAAGCGTTTCTACTTTCTTCCATTTTGGCTACATGACCTGCCCACCTGAGCTTCCTAGACTTGATGATCCTAACAATATTTGATAAACCGTATAAATTATGCATTCTTCGTTATGAAGTTTACGATTTTCCCCAATCCCTTTCCTCTTGGTTCTGATTATTCGTCTCAGGATTTTATTTTCAAACACTTTCAGTCCACGTTCTTCCTTCAGCGTAAGTGACCATGTTTCACAACCATACAACACAACATACATAATTATCGTTTTATATATTTTAAACTTCAAGTTCCTCGACAGAATTCTCTACGAAAAAAGTTTTGAACGGAATAATAACACAAATTCCCTGCTTTCAGTCGACATTTAATTTCTTCGTGGATATGATTTTTTAACATTGATCCTACATATTTGAAAGTATCCACTTTGTCGAAAGTATTGTTTGATGTTTTAATGCATCCATAATTTGAAGTATTACTCCGCCCGGGGAACTTCCATATATTTAGTTTTCTCTGCGTTTACATTGGTTTAGAAGTTTATTAAAGCTTTAATCTGCAAGCGTTAAAATAAAGCTTTTGCATTTCTTTCTATTGTTTTCCTATCATTCTCTATCAGATTTACATCATCAGCATACGCCATAATTTGGTGAATACCATTCAGCTCCAGACCCTGGTTGCTATCTTTGATTATCCTTATAGCGTACTCTAGAACAAAGTTGAGTAATAATGGCGACAATGCATATTTTTGTTTCAAGCCATTCTAGATGTGGAAGCTCGTGGAAAAGAATTTTCCTACTCGGACTTTACTTTCGGACTCATTTAAACGAATGAATGATAAAATTTATATTATAGTTCTTTTGTTATAAAACTGTATCAGGCATGTGATTGAACACATGCACTGTTCTTTCTGTCTTCAGGCAAACAAGGGAAGGAAGCTCCCTCGTGACTAAGCGGTTAGGATAGGCGCTTTTAGCGTGGGAGACCAGGTTCGATTTCCAGCGAAAGCTCATGTGGTTTGGAAACCATGTTAATCTGTAGATCTTATTATAGCCTCGCTGCTGAAAGGGACGCTAAACTCAAATCAAATAAAATGAACCACACATGGGAGGAAACATACTGTTTTTTTTTCTTTTTTTTTTTTTTTCGTCTCAGGAAACTGCTACGAAAACGGGAAACAATGCATTAGGAGGCTTATGGAGCGGCTGCTCTGCCCTACTTTATAGCTCGGAAATGGTTTATAATATTTCCAGATAGAAAGCAATCAATTTAAACGAAGGTTGGCTCGGCCTCCAGTAACTGCTTTAACGCACGAAAACATAACAACACGGATGCAGTAATTACGATAGAAGATCGTAGAATAACCTTAAGAGCAATAACAAATATGCTGAAGATAGTTATTAGGTTTAGTAGTAGAAAAACTGAACATGAGGCGTGTTTGTGTTTTCTGTTCTCCAGAATGCACGGAACAAATGAATATCCACGTGCAGGTTGGCTTGTCACAACTGAAATGTATGTTACAGAAAACTACAGATTTTCTTGCAAAGATTACAACTACACGTGGCTACATCATTTCCTAACAGTAAAAATTAAACAACAGAGCTTTAAGTAGAAATCCTCGTTATCAGCAACTCTCAATTGCCCGCATATAGCAAATGTGTCTACTTATCTCTCGAAAGTGAATATGAAATATGCTCTCCACCAATCCTATGATCCAGACCTGGTCTCGTATAATTTCTATTACCCACCTTTGAAGAAGTATCTTTGTACCAAACATTTTTCGCCATCAGACCAAATAATCGACAGCAGTACTAAAGGACCTTTCCAGAAATTGTACCTAGATGTTTTTGACAATTGGAAGAAAAGGTAATACAAACGCATTGCAACGAATAGGAAAAACTTTGAGAAAGACCATCACAAACGATGAGGTATCGTCATTCTTCACTGAACTCCACTTGCATTAGTATCATTAAGGTTCTTACTGTAAGTCAGAAAATGAATAAATTCTCCACTTTTGCAAAATGAGATTTTATTTATCCTCTGAATATATAAATCGATAGCAGCCCATTTTCCAGTATCTTAAGAGACAAACAAAAAATGAAATGAAATCTTTAAGTTTTACGTCCCACGGTTATGCCGGTTAGGCTAAAGGAGACGGTGATGATGAGAGATGAGTGAAATGGTGGAATGAAGAAAGTGGGAGGAAACGGGAGAACCCCGAGAAAACCCACGAGCACGATGTTTGTCCACCACAAAGTTCACTTGGCGGAGGCTGGGATCGAACCCGGGACCCCAAGCACCAGAGGTGAACGCTCTACCACTGAGCCACCGCGCCCCCCCTTAAGAGACAAACATTGATATTAACATCCAGTATACATTGCACTTAGAGAAAGTATTTACAAAGAGAGAAATTGCACTTTTAGACTATCTGTACAATGTATAAGTGAAAAGAGACCAGTTGTCCATTATTGAATTAATACAGATTTTCAGTAGAATATATTGGACCGCAACAAGAAATACACACATAAGTCGCAGCCTCCAAAGAAGCGGTCCCCCATATGTAGAGACACGATTTTTTGGTGACAAGCGAAATGCAGGAGTGCTCACAAAGGGGGGCTATGACGCAAACTGCATCATTGAAATATTTGGGGGGAGGGTTAAAAATCTATATAAATATGTTTGAGGGGTGTAAAAATTAATCGAAAAGATTTTTTTATGGAAGAACACTTACGGATAGACAATTGAGGGGGTGTGCGTCATGGATATGAGGGGGCTGGGCACCACTGCGAAATGTGTCAGTTTTATATGAAAATGTTGTGTACCTAAAATATATTTTTTTCACTATTTGTTAGGCCATATAACGCTCGCGATTAAACGCGAAATTCTGTCGAATTAGCGAAATTTGTAACAAGTCTCGATATTCCACGAAATTTACGCGAAAGTGAAAATTTTTCGACGCTTTTACGTTTTATTCATTACCATTATTTCTTCCTTCTACATATTTGACCATGAATAAACGCTAATAGTTCGTCTAACACAATGAAATATGGGACGGCCGAATATCTGGCGCCAGCCAAAGGCGGATCTAGAAGGTAAAAACTGGGAGGCCAGCCAGAACCAAGACTATGATTGTTCAATCGTAAGTTCATTATAAACTTTGAAAAATATCTAGGTATATAAATAATAGCTTAAATTATTTTAGTTGCTCAAAAAGTAGGGGGCCTAGGCCCCCGGTCCCGGGCTAGATCCGCCACTGGCGCCATCCCCCCCCCCCAATTTGTTTTCTTGGCTGCAACGAGTGTGGTTCCAGATTTGCCTTGTCTATTTCTGAACGGCAAAGCAACCGGTACAATGCCGAAAATCGCAACATGTTTTGATAGAGCACAAGAATTTAAAGATCATGGATACTAAGTTTTCGATGCACGTCAAAAAATAGTTATATGTAAATTTTGCAATATTAGACTAGCCTGGGAGCGATGCGATTCGTGTGTGAAGCAGAATTTAACAGGACAAATTTAACACCAGAAAACATTGAAACAATGCTTACGTATTATTTGCATAAGTAAACTGTGAATACAAGTTACAATAGTTTTTCTAATAATGTTCTCTGTGTGCGTGTTTTTTTCTTTAAATGATAGTGTTATTCAATATGGATGTTTAATGTTATTTTTTAAAAACACAAATTTATTTAATATAGTCACGCATGAGCTCATGTCATGATGATTGATGAGTGGGAATTAAGGTGAAATAAAAGTTAACTAATTGTAATTGCCAAGGCAAATAGTGTTCTTACATTGAATTTTTATTCACTGATTTTATCCCGCTTTACTATTATATATATATATATATATATATATATATATATATATATATATATATAACGAAATTACGAATTCTTATTTACCACAAAATCGTGTCTCTACCCCATATGGCTTGACGACTCTCAAACAGAACCATCAACTTTGCTTATGAACTTGACGGACTCTCAATGAAATCTTGTCATATTGACCAACAAAGGTCACGGGTTAATAAAACATTCAAAATGATCTAAATGTTCAATGGGTAGACTAGCAGTTTATGCTTTAAAAAAAATCAATTCCATCCACTAGGGAGTGACAGGTAAATCTACAGTTGAAACCTCAGTGACATTCCAATATAAGAAACTGTATTACTGTGGCGCAGACCATTCTTTTTCTATACAGGGTGTCCGAAATAGTGCTGACAGCTTTTCAAATTGGTGGTTTTAATATGGCAAGAGATAGAAAAAAACTTGTATTTTCAAGGAAAACTTAAAAAGTCTTTCTGGTATCACTTGAAAGTACAAATCTCAAAAAGTTCAAAGTATAACTCGGTACAAATATACTCCATTTATCACTCGGACAATATCTAGCCTAAATTCAATCTCTCTCCACGTATTCTGTAACATCTGAGGTGTAACAAAAGCAATCGTATTCCGAGTACGGCTCATTAATTCATCAAGGTTACGAAAGTTTTCAAATGAATACGCAATGTCTTTCACATATTCCCAGAAGAAAAATTCCAGAGGAGTACCATCACACATATTGAGCTTTTTTGAGTGTCGTTTCAGCGTTTCAGTGCCATTCTTCGTTTCAGCGATGCTATAGTCGAACAAAACATGAAAATTAGCTGAAAAAACTTTTTGAGTTATTCTTCAAAATGTATTTTTTTTTTTTTTCTCATTCTGGACATCCTCTACAATAACTATTTAATTTTAGGTAACGAACACAGCAAATATGACAAAAGTTTCTAAAGTAGTGGAACTACATATAATGCAAATCGTTTTACTAACTTACCGTGCTTTGAAAAACTATAAGTTATTTTGTTGTAAGAAAATTTGACAGCCTCCACCTAATCAAAAATAGTTTAAAAAGAGTAACGTAATTGTCCTACGAAATACAATGACTGGTGTTCATTTCGTATTCTTACACCGATGTTACTCATATGTAAGTTTTAAGAGATTACTTTCTGAGGCAAGTAGAGTACGTTGCATGACTCTCGTCAGGCCTCCTTTATCTTCTATAAGAAAAATTATAACATTCAATAACTTTCCATTTATTCAGTAGTATGAATAGATTAATGATCTACTGTTGTACATTTCATAGTAACTTGAAACTGACTGTATGGAACACATTATGGATTAAATTTAGTACTCATAGGCACTTTCCAAGCACGAAGTACTAATTTATGCTGCCGATATTTTGAGCTAGCATGTAATCTTAGAAACTATAAATTGAGAATTTCATATGGTGTGGTTAATAACAAAATAGTGTTAGTCAATTGTTCGAACTCCTATGTTACCTAACTTGATGGTCAATCACTATTCTTTAAGATGTAGTAAAGGAAGTAGGAAGTATTTTCATAGGACAAAGTTGTTGGTCGAAATATCGGCATAATACTTCTCCTTTGGAGCATTTCTATTAGTGCATTTCATACTCCCAATGCCCAAAATCCCATAAAAATTATTCAATATCCAAACACGCAACTAAAAGTAATATATAATGTCTATCAACAGAAATGAACTGTGGTATCACTCACACCAGAATACTATATAATACCGGTTTTCATAATATATACGCAAATAAAACAAATTCTTATTAACATAGCGACCTACAGTAAAATGTCTCGAAGCATTAAGAACAAGAATCATGATAGTCATATAGAAAAGATAACAAAGTAGTCCATAGCTAATATTACAGAACTTAATGATACAAAGTAAAAATAGGGATGTGAGTATTCATTTAATGAGAATTTTAAGAACGTATCAGTTCGTTTATTAGTTGAAGTTTAGCGTCCCATTTCAGCGCCGAGGCTATGTGAGACGTGAACCTACAATTTAAGGTGGAATCCGAATCACAGTAATGCATTCGAATTTTTTAATGCTCTCCCACTGGGAATCGAACCTGGGACCACATGTACTAAAAGCGCACGCGTTAGTCACTAGATTGGCGGGGAGGGCCAAGAATATATCAGTTATTTACATTTTGAACATATCAAGTATACTTTTAATAGTCTGATCCATACGCTTCGGGAAATAGTTTCTATTCCCAATTAATTCTGAACACTGTAATTTCTGTTTCTGTTTTCACGAGCTCTGGTGCTTTGCAGTCTGTTAGAAGACTCCAGAAATGAAAGTAACTTTTTCACCAAAAATCCGAACACATCTTAAGCTAACAATAGACAACTGATCTCTTTTCGTGTATATGTACACATGTAACTGAAAATATATTATACATTGAAAATATGCCATTATGTTCTACACGAGTTGACCGCTTCATGGCCCTTTCTTTCTTGTGCTACTCTGCTGGTAAGCAGGAAAACACAACGTCGGAAACGAAATAGCTTTCAAATGTTTTCCTGGTGATATTCCAGCAACCACGGAAATTCAGTGATACGGTGCACACCTCTGTAGTATAGGTATCCAACCTTGATCATGTCATGTATACTCTTCTAGAAGAAACACCTTGCCCGTGAATTCTCTTGGTATTTAATTCTAATTTCTATTTGACTTTATTATTCCATTAAATATTTTAAGAAAACATTTTCCCCACTTTATTATTACCTTTGATTGTTAGGCATTGCAAGTTAACATTTTAAATACAAAAATATCCTGTAACTTTACTGTTTGACAGACTTGTCTCACAAGAACTCAGAAATATGAAATTATTGAATTATTTGGATTACTCAAATGAGTCATAACGCGCTATTATTTTAGCTGCTTTAAAACAGCGAAAAACCTAATATGATTTTATAATTGTACAAACACTGTTTTTTTAAACTTATTTTCCTTTTTTTCTTTACATATGTAATAAACAGAAAAAGTTACAACAAATTTTCAGTTTGTGAACTGAATGGGTATAATAATGCCTGATAATTATAATCTACGAATTCCGAAATTTTCTTATCTATACGTGTAACATTGCTAATTTCAAGGCAACCATGCAACTCTTTGACTACAGTACCGATGCTGAATTGTCCCGCTAACCGGCATGAGTAAGAGCAGTCACAGAAAGAAAAAAAATGCTATGAAATGGTACATGCCTATGCATTAAATCTGCCTCTGTTTACTTTTGACCATCCACAATAACCTGCTGTCATAATAACCTACATAGAAAGATCTGTTATCTGACAGCCCAACTGTTGGAAATACACAAAATAATAATTAACTATATTCCTATACTCTAAACACCACACAAGCGAGCATACCACTCTTTTGACTTCCAACATCTTTTATTTGTACAGTGGGGACACCTCATGAGAAACTTGGGAGACAATGAAACATTACTCTTAAGGTTGTTATACACCAAATCAGTTAATGCGTCAATAAATAGGGGATGATCATTTGGTGCAGAGGCTCTATGGATCTTTTCAACGCCAAGCTGGAAAACAGAGGAGAAAAAGCAATTTGTTATATATATTAATATTTTTCCCTATTGGAGACAGAAGTAAATATTTATAATTCACCGGACAAAAATAAAATAAATTAAAAACAACGAAAACCTGATTAGAAATATATAAGTAAAATAAATTTTCTTGTCTGTTCCCATCTCTGCTCTTTTTATTTAATTTCTATTATTTTTATTTTTTATCATTTATTTTTAAATATTTACTTTTCCATTTTACTTCATATCGTCAGCTTTCTTTCTCCTATCAACTTTGTATTGATTGTTCTTTCAGCTATCACTTCTACAGTTCGTGGCTCTATCCCTTCAGTGTTTGTCTTAATTTTTTTTCTGCTATTCACCTAGCTACTCGGTAAAACATTCAGTGTTTCTCGAACTTTTTTTCAAGTGTGAACTACTTTTATTAGTCAGAACGGTCTACAGACCACCCTACTTGTCCAAGGAAAACAAGGAAAAACTTCATTCAAGATTGCTGGCCTCAAAAGGCATTTATACCTTTCTGACCGAGTGTTCCCAGGACATCAAGACTAGACAATCGAGCACTGGAAGAAGGTAGTACGGCCTGATAAACCTCGTAACATTTTGTTCCATGCTGATGAGAGGATTAGAATGTGGCGTAGGCAAAAGTCCCTGGATCCCAGTGTCATCTGTTGCAAGTGCAGGGTATGACGGAAATGTAATGATGAGGAGACTATTTTGTTGGGATGGATTAGTTCCTTTGATATACGTTGATGGCGTATAAACGCCAGGAACTATTTGCAACGTGTTAGTGATCACGTACTTCTTGAGCAACTGACATTTCCAGCCGGGAAATGTTTTTTCTAGCAGGACAATGCTCCATGTCACAAGCTGAGATCAAATCAAAGTAGTTCCAGAAGCTGCTCCCAAGGACCCCTTGCTCCCAGATTTCAACCCTATTAAACATGCTTTTGGTATGAGGTAGAGTGGGCATTTCGAGAACAATGTCCTCCACTACCCAATGTACGGAAATTGTGACGTTATCCTGTCTGGGTGCTATAGTACTCCTCAAGAACGACACTAGGACTTGTAGCATCGTAATCACGTTAAGTTAAGCAGTTCTGCAATCCAGAGGAGGTCCTACAAGTTTCTATGTAGGTATCTCGAATTTTTTGCCACTCAAGAGTAGATCCTTGGATTTTTTCCATGTTCTTCGTATGTAACACATAAGTTAGTTACTTAAAGTTTAGCAGTTTAGAATCTTGGAAGAACGTGTTACGAACTTTGTAGCTGTATTGTATATAATTTCTTTACTTTCTTCAGACACATAAATATATCCTTTTTCTATAAATCATATCAAATAATTTTAAATAAACAAAAGTAACTGAGTTATAAACTTTGAATTATTAATAGTTGCTGTGTAAAATTGTTGAAACATGACTTGTTGCTCTTTTACCATCAGAGCCAGATTTAGAATCCTGCAAACTACGCGTTTGCAGGAGGCGCCAGGTGAAGAGGGCGCCGTGGCGCCGAACTGGAAAATTAATTTTGTGTTTTAAATGTGAATATTAATTAGAGAAAATGTTATGATTAAAAATTTTCCAAATATCTTCAAACTAATATTGTACAGACTGAAATACAGATAAAATACATCATAAGGACAATAAAGTCGAATCTTTGCGTGGTTAGTTATAAAACACCCCTTTATAACTGAAATGAACTTGTATATCAATTGGCGCTAATGCCACATTCAAGTGATGCTAATTTGAGGAAAATTTCCCGCGGCGCAGAAAGACTTAGGAAAGATTTTTTTACAGAAGGAAAAGGGAGATTTCACGAATATGAGATAAAATGTAGAGAAATTTAGCTTTTCAATAGATGTTATATTAAGCATTACTGCAGTACGACTAAACACAGTGGCATTCTTTCTACAATCTACCATATGTACAAAATACAAATATAACAAACAGACTTCATTCCTCTCCCAATAACCCTTCCGCAACCTTGCTAAAGAATATCATTGCCAAATATGTCTTTGAAATGGGAATTGTTCAAAAACAAACGGAAGTCAACTGCACATGCTGCTTATAGATTGGGTGGCATTATACAGTAGAAAGAAACGTCTTCAAGGGTGCTCCGCCTTGTTATAAACAGTGTCCACGCACAGTGCTTCCGTTCAATGACCACAAGCAGGGCCGGATCCAGAATTGTCTGATGGGGGGTGCACACAGGGCCAGATCCAGGATTGTCTGAGGGAGGTGCACCAATAAGTACCAAAACAACCAATCATACTGAAACTCTTCAAAGTGACATGTGACAATATTCTTTATCCGTGACAACAGAACGGAGGTAAGTATTTTAAAGAGAATCGCAAGTGGAATGCTGGGAAAAGTGTTCATCTCTCCTCCTGACTTCTGTTTTCTTCCATACTTGACAAATGTTATATTGTTTTGCTTGGTGAATCCTATCAGCTCGCGCCGTATGGACTTTGTGGTGGATAAACACCGTGCTCGTGGGGTTTTCTCGGGGTTCTCCCGTTTCCTCCCACTTTCTTCATTCCACCATTTCACTCATCTCTCATCATCATTGTCTCCTTTAGCCTAACCGTGGGACGTAAAACTTAAAGATTTCATTTCATTTTTCCTTTCTCTTCAACCTTTAGAAAATTGACTTAAACTATTGTTCTGCAAAGTTCTTGACTTTGCAAAGCTCTGCTTTCTTTTAAGCCCCAAACGGAAACATGATGGCAGAAAGTTTCAGAATGTGTTACTACTTTCACTGCCAGCTCCTCGTTTTAGATATTGTATATTTACAACGAAGAGGGGGGGGGGGGGTGCACGTGCACCTTTGCACCCTCCTAAATCCGGCCCTGACCACAAGGGTTGAGAAAGGTCAGCGTAAATGAAATGCACATTACCGAAGTTCAAGCGACCAGGTTTTTGTTGTCCATAGGTCCAGGGATGAAAAGGGGCTAATACTAAGAAAAGACGGGTGGTACAAATGGAATTTTTGATCATTTCTGAGTTAAATTTTAAGTTTCTGATATCAGTGGCTAACAATCGCTGCCCACTGCTTAATGCTCACTTTGTTAATGTCTATTAGTCCATTTGTAATTCGTCAACGTTTTCGTTTCTATTCTGAGCCGTTTCCTTTTTCTTTTTATAATGATGTGTGTTTTCACTTTTCAATAGTACTTTGTTTTTCGGGTAATAATAATGGGACAGATAAAATGCCAAGTGACCATATTATCAGAAAAGAAAGCTAGGAAACTTGAAAGAAGATCAGAGGCAAGCGAAGGCTCTAAAATGTTTCTTTTGACTTCTGAACAAAATTTCGAAAGTGATAATCATAGAAATGTTGAGGTGGGGGGATGGTCAATACCAGTTACTGCTAACGATGCATTTGCAAATCGACAAACTTTTGAAACACGTATTTTTTGTTTCTTTCGAAAAATAGGTTAAGGGAGGCAAAGGGCCCCTTTTCAAAAAAGGGTCCCCTTGACTAAAAATGTCACATTAAAGAAACTAAACTCTGCCGATGCAAAGATAGCTTCAAAGTAGGACAGACGGGTTTTGTCGTTTTTGCGAGAACATGGTTATAGCGGGTAATGCCCCCCTTCGAAATGACAAAGGACTGCTCAATCCTTACAGAAATTGCATTTCGGTGGAATTGTTTGAAACCATGATATGTTGTAGATATTGTGACCCTGAGAAGAATTCTTAATGGGCAAACTACCACTCACTAACTGTTTGGCCACTACGAGGCCACTTTCTTTGAAAGCAACCGAAGATAGTGATGTTCTGGATTTCGGTCAAAATGATAGAAACCATAATACGTATGTTGTAGATATTGTTATCTTGAGGTAAAGTCTCAATGGTCACAACCACAAATCACTAATCGTTTTGGTCACTGCAAGGCCACTTTCTTGAAAACAGCCGCCGAGTATAATGATGTTTTGGATTTCGGTAAGATTGAGTTAAACTAAGATATGTTGAAGATCTTCTCATCATGAGAAAAAGTCTTAATGGACACAACCATCGAATTATGATCGTTTGGCCACTACAGGTCCAGATTAAAAAAAAAAAAAAAAAAAAAAAGGGCGGGTATAACGATATTTTTTATTTCGATGTAAATGAATGAAACTGTGATATGTTGTAGATGTCATGATCCTGAGAAAAATTGTCTGGGGCTTTCCAGGGTTTTCCTTTGTCCCGGAAGATGGACATCTGAATGTTGTCTATGTTCAAATGATGTTGTCCGCTACTCTCCCCATCCCTTTTCCGGGTTGTGGGATAGGACTTTTCAGGGTTTCATAGAATTCTACCAAAATTGCAGAGCATCCTTACCTTATGCTGTTTTAAAAAGATGTGGCCTCGGATCCGGAAGTGGGCATCCCCCCTTTAGACTTCAACAGTACAGTGTTAGTTATGGTAGAATGTCTGTACGCAGTTACCTTGAAGTCTTAAAGAGTCATAAACATCGGTATGATCACCATCCATGTGGTAAAACAGCTTAATTCTGCGCCAAGTTCTCGCAGATGTTTTGCGGAGATACTCCGGAGTCACGAGGGTGAAGGCGTGTTCCACAGCTGCTCGTAATTCCTCCGTTGTGTGATATCGAGTGTTTTTTACTTGTTGCTTTATGAAACCCCAGAAACATTGTCTGGTGTCGTTAGATCGGGACTTCTTGGAGGCCAGGCAAAGGGAGCTGGTGAAGATGCACAACCTCTTCCAATCCAGCGGCCAGGAAGCGCCTAATTCAGGTAATTACGCACGTGAATCGCGAAGTGCGCTGGTGCTCCATGCCAAGCAGTGTTACCAAACAAATATGAGTAAAACCTAAAACCGTCAGAAAACACCAATTAGGGGTACGCCCACTTCCGTACCACGCTGTATAACATATCACAGTTTCAAGCAATTACACCGAAATCCAGAATACCGTTACCTCCTGCTCGTTTTTAAAAAGTGGCCCTATAGTGACCAAACGGTCAGTGATAGGTGATTCTGCCTCTTGAGACTTTTTCTTAGGATTACAATATCTACCACATATCACGCAATTCCATTGAAATACAGAATACTGTTACCTTTAGTATTTTTTTTTTTTTTTTTAAGTGATCCTGTAGTGGCCAAACGGTCAGTTACGGATGGTTTTGCAAATTGAGACTTTTTCTCACGATCATAATATCTACAACATATCATGGTTTCAAGCAATTCTACCGAAATCCAGAGTAACGTTATCTCCTGCTGTTTTAAAAAATGTGGCCCTGTAGTGGCCAAACGGTCAGTGATTGGCGGTTGTGCTTATTGAGACTTTTTCTCAGGAACACAACATCCACAACATACACACTTTCAGTTATTTTAATCGAAATCCAGAATATCACTGTCTTCGGCTGCTTTTAAAAAAAAAGTGGCCCTGCAGTGGCCAAACGATCAGTGTGATAGGCGGTTATGCTCATTAAGACTTTTTCTCCGGACCACAATATCTGCAACATAGCACGGTTTTATTCATTTTTACCGAAATCCAGAATGTTGTCATCTTCGGCTTTCAAAAAAGTGGCCAAATGGTCAGTGATTTGTGGTTGTGCCCCTTGAGACTTTTTCTCAGGAACACCATAACTACAACATATCATGGTTTCAAGCAATTCCACCGAATGCAATTTTCGTAAGGATTGTGCAGTCCTTTGTCATTTCGAAGGGGGCCATTGCCCCCTATAACCATTTTCTCGCAAAAACGACAAAACCCATCTTTCCTACTTTGAAGCCACTTTTGCATCGGCAGAGTTTAGTTTCTTCAATGTGGCCCTTTTAGTCAAAGGGACCTTTTTTTTAAAAAAAGGGGCCCTTTCCCCCTAACCTATTTTTCGAAAGAAACAAAAAATACGTGTCAATTTACTTTCAGTCTAGTATATAGGTGCCAAGTTTGAAGAGAATCGGATGATGAGAAACCCTTGTGAAGCTATCTCCTTTACACTTTCACTTTTTGGACTTAACGGGTTTTGGCCCCAAAGTTTTCAATTATAATCGAAATCGAAACTAATCGAAAGGTCACTAGGATTATAAGTAACCCAATTTCTTAGAACTCTGTCAATCACAGCACAGCAGCTAATTATAACAGTATAATTATCATTATCAATCCACTCTCTCGTATTAAATTTAGATGGAGCTATATTTTTAAACATTCGGTAATAGTCCTATACAAAGTAGAGTTTTGCTTATTAGTTACTTGTGCTCAGGGATGCCTTCCCGAGACGTTTTATTTTATTTTATTTTTTATTTATTTTAGAAAATTAGCACAATTTCAGGGTCAAATACACAAAGTTTTTGCATTTTGTAGGCTACTCCGAAAAATATTCGGACCTAAAAGAGAGATCTTGGGTGCGCCACTGCTTGTGTTTACATTGTGTTACTCATTGACTGATTTCGAACATCTTTGTTGGAAAGAGACATGAAAGAACTGAATTGTTTTATAGGCCAAAGGAACCCTGAAAAGAATTTTTGTGGAGGAAATCTGATTTTGAAATTCCACCACTGAATCGAGGACAAATTAAATATTGATTAAGGCACACATTTTATCATTTGTTGCGTTAAACAAGTTCAGTTAAAATTAATAAAGAATTATTTGAGCTCAACTATATCTCAAGAACGATTATACGGACTAGCTTTGATGGCGATTGAAAATGACATACTCAATGAAATGGATACGGATGTAGTAAGAGATTTAGCTAAATTGAAAGCCAGAAAAGTGTTTTTATAACATGAACTTTTCAGTAACAAAGAGAAATTAAGCTAATTATCATAATCGTATCATAAGAAAATACTATGTAAATATGCTTTTAATGAGGCACAAGAGCATATCTTTGTCACAATCAAACCTGTGTTCGACTTAAGCTCGTGAGTTTTATTTCGTTTCGACTTTTATGTTTCAATTGTACTTGACAAAATACATCTTAAGTACACATCTTACTTGTGTCTTGTGTTTATTTAATAAAAAATGCTATTAATTATTAAAATTGGAACTTTGTTGAGTATTCATCCAGAATCAATTAATTATAATTTCGCCATTTTTTGTTAATATACATAGAGAGACTACAGGTATTAAAGAAATTTGCAGTTGTTACAATTATTTGAAGAATTTTTGTCCATTACAACTTTCTACTCTTTTATTGCCATTTAGGTGGGGGCGCCTAAATATTGTTTGCTCACACTTAAGAAATGTCTTGAACCGACCCTGTTTACCATCCAGTTTCAGTTATTTTAATCTGTTTTGTACGTAAACAATTGCGTAGAGAAGAGAAGATAGGGTTTATCTAAAAACCTAACCAAAAAAAAGAATCTTTTGCATTATTATCGGGTAGCAGTTACTGTCATTGCACTATGTCTCATCCTCATGAAAGAATTCTGGCTGCGCTACTGCATATTAATTATAAAATATAATCTTTAAATTTTTCCATCAATCTGAATCTGAGTCTTGCACAAATTTGACCGCAGCTACAACTTTAAGGTCTAATTTGTAGCCATCTGTAACTTTTCTGTACCAAAATACGAATTTCAAAATATGTTTTACTTTTTTAAATTAATAAAGCAAATGCACTTACCTCTTTAGCTAAATCTTGACAATATTCAATGTCCAATTCATGAAGGGTTTCTATGTGCTCATTTACAAAGGCTATTGGCACCAGGATAAAGTTCTTTCTCCCTTGCTTCACATAACCTGTAAACAATCTAATGTTATAATGAACTTCATTACAATCAACTTCTACTATATTAACGTGAGCTACAAATTTTGAACTGAAATAACTTAATATCTTAGAATATTTATAGCTTGGGGGCAGAGCGTAGCTCATCAGATTTTTTTTTAACTCTATGTATTATGACAAGGATGTATTTAATGATTTTTTTAGGATATAAAATGAAATAATAGAAATACATTTCTTTAAATATATCGACATCACACCACAAACTATTAGGACTCGATATGATTTTAATTACAAGGATCTACTAATTGTAATGGCACAAAAACATAACTATTACGTCTTTCTAACATTGTAAATAAATGTTACACTGACTGGCTAATTTAGCTTAGATGAATCTCATCACGTTGACTTTTCACCGTCAGATCTTAATTCTAACTTTCCCGAGTTAACCCTCCATACCCAACCAGCACCATCCTCTTTTGGGATTCGGATACTTCCTGGTTGTAGCGTAGAACTTAGCTCAGGCCTTCTTATGAAATTTCTTACTCTGTCATTTCCTTAGTTTTTTTTTATTTTCTTAAGAAAAAATTCTATAACTGTGGTGTGATGTCTACGTTACCTATTTTTTTTTTTTTTTTAATTTCTTTAAACAAATAGCTTGATTGTCGCTTCTTTATTTTACAACCACCAAAATAAATTTTCAAAATATATATTTAAATTTTGGGTACTTTACAATACTGATTGCATGACTTCCATCGTCGATATGAGAATTTATGTAGTTCGGATCTAACGATACTCTAAAATTGAATTCATGGCTTTTCTACTTTCGTACAGCCTAAAAGGAAATAACATTTCAACAAAATTTCTTTCATTTCAACCAAGGATCGCTAGTCTGATGCTTTAGACCGCACGAGACTGAGACAGCTCTAAACTGCTCTGGCAAAGGAACAGTTAAATATGATAAATATAGAATTCATTCTTCCTTTAACGTCTTAGAACATACGCATTATTTTGTTAATAATAAAAAATTGTTGTCTTTATTCTATTTCTTATCTGGAAGTGTTGTAGCTGTTGCTTTTTATCTTTAACAGTCGGTACATGTGTATGCCATTTGCTTAGATGAAACAAGTAATTGGTTTAAAGTTAATACAAGGCATTCCGGATAGTAAGATGAACTCCCCAAAGGCTTGTTTTCTCTAAATACACTCTAAGCGGTCAAAGTAATCTCCTATTTATTTTGGAACTGCATTTTCTGAGGGGGAAAAAAGGAACGACTTGCCACTATACCTATCGGCACAAGAACTAGCTGCTACAGAGCAGTTTGGTATTGCTATTAGAATACCTGAAATGGAATTTTTGAGTGTTTAGATTGCAAGCAACTTTAATTAAGTTTGCCCTTAATACCCAGAACACCTCATATATTGTGTTCAAAACAAAATCTACACTAAATGGTATGTCTTTATATAAGTTAATACACAAAAATATCACATAATATGATTTAAATGCCAAAATCATGTTAATAAAAACAACACTTAAGTTTTCGTATGAATTTGATGCAATTCACGACTAATCCAGACACATAATATACTGTAAACTATTTAGCCTAAATCCTCCTTCCAGATAAAGGAGTATACAACATTGTCATTATATTTACTTATCACCTTAAACCCATACTTCTGTTAATCAATTATATTTCTTTCATTCAGTATAAATACCAAGAACATACAATTTAATTCCAGGAATTGTTATCAGTCCAGTCAAACAGATATTCACACTAACATGAGTTGGAACAATTACTATAAACTGCTTTACACAACTGCAATTAAAGATTTTGAAAAGAGTGTTCAGATTTTCCATACCTTATGCACTTCTTTTTATGAAGTGATTACTAAAAAAATAGGGATTTAACGCTTGTATGATTTCAAAACATGAAAGAATTAAGATAATTCATATTCAATTATTTCCACTTACCTTTGAGCGCTTCGTCTGTAAAAGGAGCCAACCATGGTAGTGGACCAACTTTCGACTGCCACACAAGCGCGTATGGATTAGAAAATTTTAATTCTTGCATTACCACTTGGACTGTAGCTCCTACTTCTGAAGGATAGGAGTCTCCTCTATTTACAGCCTAAAACAAAACATTTGTATTTTGCATTTTGTGAGATACAAACATATTAAGAGACACGCAAAATACTGCAAAACGATTCAAAGAGACAATATTGAACAGTAATAATACTGACTGAGAAAATATTGAAGTCACAAAACAACAATTTAGATGTAGTGAAAAGCGGTATAATTTCTCGCTTATGTACAGGAATAATAATACCAATCAAAACGTGTTGTACAAACTGGTAAGTTCTCAATTCAGAGTTATTTAAGATTGCATAAAATATAAAGTTATTGAATATCCATCTGAGCAAAATGAATTACAAAATATACTGTAAAGGCATTATGAACTTACAGAAGAACGATACATATATTATTGCTCTATTAAGTCCTATCGTAGTACAGGAATTGTTTAACCTACACAAATAACTCACCTTCGAGTTTGTTCATTGTACACTATATACTTTTATCAGAGACTTACGTAGAATACTCTTACTTTAGTAAAGAGTTTCAGATTAGAGGCATCATATAGGGTGAGCAGGGTTTGGGTTTGAGAAATAGATATTTTTTTAATCAATGTGTATAGTAATGCACTAATGTACCAACAAAAAAACATGAAACTCTTATGTAGTGAAGAATATTCCCCATTCCAAAAAAATAAAAAGAGTAAAATCTGAAATGACGCTGCTGGTTTCAATGTCATACGAAATACCCACCATAAACTATTCACCACATGGAGAACAAAGAACCGTAACTAGGTTGGAAAAAATGTTCTGAACACAGGAAGGACACACGAAAGCAATATACAGTGAAACCTGTCTATGTTGGCCACTATCGATTCCATTCAAAAGTGTCCAACTTAGACAAGTGGCCAATTTATAGAAAATAAGTGTGATTGGTGTACTTTAGGACAGAATTTCTAGTATTAACTTGATAGTAAAATTGTAATAAGGAGTGGCACAACAGCTACTTTTAAATAATATATATATATAGAATAATCATAACAATGTACAGTACTAGAAAAAAATTACAGTATATTTAATGAGCTACAGGTGCTTCCCTCGGAGCAAAATATATTTTGAGAAAATCTTAGGGGAATTCATATCTCAAAACCTCCGCTACCTTTCGACAAGCCGTCAGGTGCCAATAGTTGACAATTGAGATGATTAGAATTTTGAGAATTTTCTGGAATTATTAAGGCTCCCCCCTGATGAGAGGAGCCGATATAGCTACGGTTTTACCAAAACAGACAGGGTAAACAAATACGTACAACCATTTTCAGAATTTCTGTATGTGTTTTTTTTTTTTTTTTTTTTTATTCACATCTTCCTTCACCACCCCTTTATCAGGGTAGTGTTCTGGCCATTGACCTCCAAGAATAAATCGTGGGAATCCATGCTTTTTTGTCTCCAGTAACAAATACAGAACATTGCCTCTCATATGGGAATAAGAAAGACTTAAGAAAACTAACAAAACGGTATTTTGTGTGGCCAAGATACGCAGGTAAATTTATCATTATTGTCATAGAGTAAACATTGCTTCAATGCGGCCAACTTCCAAGACAGACAGGTGGCCAACTTACAGAGTAATAGGTAACGAATGTCTTATGGGAAAATGCAGGTTCAAGACGAACCAGGCTAAGATGAGCAGGTAGCCAACTTAGAGAGGGAGCCAAATTGATAAGTTTTACTGTACTTCTGAAGAACACAACAAAATCGGTGGTACTTAAAAAGGACACTTGTTTCCAGTATAAAAAAAAAAGTATTTCTTTCATTCACATCACAAAATTATGCTACACATTTCAGAGCTCTAGTAGGGATTATGCTTATTTCGATATAATAGATATCTTTCTACCATAGCTGAAGCAATGAAATGGAATATTCGTTGAATATACGGTATTATGCTTACGTTTTGTACGTTAAAGGTGACGCTGATGGAGGAAAGAAGAAGAATAACAGAAAAATGTAAGGAATACACACAGTAAATGGAAACAAAAGCAAAGAAAAAGATAGAAGAAAAAGTACAAGTGTTTTTCAAATAACAATAATAATAATAATAATAATAATAATAATAATAATAATAATAATAATAATAATAATAATAATAATAATAATAATAATAATAATAATAATAATAATAATAATGAGCTTAAAATATATAAAACGATAATCATGCCTGTTGTTTTGTATGGCTGCGAAAAACATGGTCACTTACTCTGAGGGAAAAACATAGACTGAAAGTATTTGAGAACAAGGTCCTGAGACGAATATTCGGACCCAAGAGGAACGGGAATGGGGAATGGCGGAAACTTCATAACGAGGAACTACGTAATTTATATGGTTTACCCAACATTGTTAGGGTCGTGAAGTCTAGGAGGCTTAGGTGGGCGGGTCATGTAGCTAGAATGGAAGAAAGTAGAAACGCTTTCAAAGTCTTGATTGGAAGACCAATCGGAAAACGACCATTAGGAAGACCTAGGCGCAGATGGGAGGACAATATTAAGATGGATCTCGCAGAGATTGGAATACAAAGTAGAAACTGGATGCAGTTAGCTAAGGATAGAAGTCAGTGGAGAGATTTTGTGAACGTGGCATTGAACCTCCGGGTTCCATAGGCCATAGAGTTAGTTAGTTAGTTAATAATAACAATAATAATAATAATAATAATAATAATAATAATAATAATAATAATAATAATAATAATAATAATAATAAAAACTGACACGACCCGAAATTCCATGCATCAGAGGTGATCGCACTATTATAAAGCCACCGCGTCTTTCGGTGAAAGTTAGAAGGAGCAGAAAGAAGCACTCTCTCGGGATTATCCATTATATAAAAGGTTTCTTGCTTTCTTGTTTCTCGTCATTGGTTTAACTATATCAGCAAATGTTTTACACCATTTCTTTATATATAAAGAAAACATGTAGGGGTATTCAATACATATTACATCCTATTAGTGTCGTTTCGATTACGTTTTATATGACGGGAAAATCTTATTCTATAGCGTTCTCGTATTCCTAAAATTGAATATCACTCAGAACAATATCAGTGTAATCTTATGTGAGGTATATTAGTATCATTACTTTCATGGTTACAAACAACATTATCCCTGCACCGTTGTCAAGTGGTTTCGGATTTCAGCTGTAGCAACTGATTCACAACATCGCATTCATCTTCATCCCGTGTGGCTTCCGATAATTCAGGGAAAGTTTAAAACAGACTTCGCGCAACGTTTACATTAATGTAAGTCCGTTCATTCCCGCCGCAATACATTTTGGCGTAAGATTTGGACCCAATAGGCCTAGCTGCCACTGAAACCAAGTGGTCTCAGAACGAGAACATGGTTTAGATTCGTAGATGTCGATACGTGGCAAATAAGGAAACCTTATATCTAACAAACGCATGGTCTATTAACCTTGTGTCTGACTAATACATTCTGTGAATAGCCATATCAAAGTGTATATATGGTAATTCGAAAAGTAACAACAGTTAAGCGTATGTAACGTTAATAAATTAAACGTTAATTAAAGTAATTTAGTGATTACCAAAAAGAATTCAACATGTGTTCAAATTTGTATTAAAACATCCAGAATAAACAATTATCCACTATAAGCTGACATGTGAAAGTTAATTGAAA
The DNA here is from genome assembly GCF_964235325.1 of Thermobia domestica. Lineage (NCBI taxonomy): Eukaryota > Metazoa > Arthropoda > Insecta > Zygentoma > Lepismatidae > Thermobia > Thermobia domestica. Next base: position 94,174,862 of record NC_137466.1, read on the forward strand.
GAACAAGAATTAAATGCAAATTCCACAACAGACATGCATTAGAGTTCTGAAGATTGTCCATATGTCATGACGTAATAAATAAGATGCATATATAGAAAACAAGTATTTACAAAAACAACAGTAATAATAACAATAGAAAGAAGAGGTAAATAATTATCTCAGGTAAGTAGACAACATCCAAAATTATTAGGTTAGGTTCAGTGTTGGGTATACTTTCGTAGTAGAAGATAGCATTTTAGATACTGCATATTGTAACAGAAATATTGCCGATAAACAATGTAGAGTTCTTTCAGATAGAAGAAGTAGTGATAATATATAGTAAAAGTATATATTCTAGGAAATATCCTTATATGGAAGTCAGTTAGCTAATCAGTTGATAATTTGTTCGTACTTTACTTCATAGGTAGTTAGGTTATGTCAACACATTGTTATTTTAGGTTAGGTTATCTCAAATGAAACTATCATAGAATATATTATAGTTATTAAGTATAAGTTATATTTCGTTTCTTTCAATTAGAATGCTAATATATTTTTCCCTTGCAGGTCATTCGTGATGTCATTCCATACATGCTGTTTATGAAGGTAGCAGTTGTTAGCAGTTGTTCCAATAAGTATATATTCCTTTTCCAGTATAAGTATATACGGATAATTCCAAAATAAATCGGATAATATGCTTTATATGATATACGTATATAAGAGGACAGATCGGACAGTAAGGCACAATATTGTTTTCTCTCCAGGTATTGCAGCTGGAATGGTGAAACTGCACGACGAGAGAGTTTGGAGTTTGCGCTACAGAGTGTATTTTGTTCTCCTGTGCAGCTCTAGCGAGAGAAGCCTGAACTAAGAAAACAAACATGACGCGTATGTTACCGTCGTCCACGTATGAAGAGCAGCGAAGTGTGGTTAGGTTTTTGTGCGCCAAAGGGCATACACAGAGTGAAATTTACAGCGACATGTGGGGCGTGTATGGGGACGATTGTATGGACCGTAGCAATGTCTCCAGGTGGTATGCATTCTTTGAAGAGGATGGTGAGAACCTTAGTGATGCACCACGCTCCGGGCGGCCGGTAACAGCTTCAACAAATTTGGGTAGGAGGTGCTCGAGCATTTTCCGTACAGTCCGGACTTGGCATCGTCGGACTTTCATCTCTTTGGTTTCATGAAGAAATTCCTGGTCGGCCAACATTTTGCGGCAGATACGGAAGTGAAATCAGCAGTCCGCAGATGGCTATACTCCAATCAAACGGACTCCTACAAACAGGGCATCTTGAAACTGGTACCACGCTGGAAGAAATGTGCTGAGAAACTTGGTGACTATGTAGAAAAGTAGGTCAAAGATGTAAGTTCATTTGTGCTTTGTTTGGTTTTGGTACATATTAAACTTCTTTTTTGAAAAAAAATAATTGTGCGTTACTTTCCGATCTGCCCTCGTATATTAATATTACTACCATAAATTATTTCGTCGTTACGATTATTATTGTTTAGTAATTTATTTACATATATTGCATGTGTATACGCATTTCTAATAATATTTCTTTTTTTCTCTCTTCCGATAGGTTATCGAAGATGCTACCACCGAACAAAGCTTCCCATTAGCGTTGCGTTAGACATACGATATGAACGGTGTCCAAACACGGTTTTATGTATTACCTGTACATGCAGAATTCATTAAGGAGGTGCAAAATCATTTATATAAAGAGAAACAAGAAAACAGACAGCACATTATGTGTGTACTACTTCCATTATACATGCAATGACTATTGCATGTTGCTTAGATTTAAAAAATGTGAATTTAAAGGTTTAAGTTGACAATCAAATAATATATTAAAAATAAAATAATCATATTACCCTAGCCTCCTTAAAATAAATACTAAAATGCAGTAGTAAGACTTCAGAAGAATGAATACAGATATAATAAACAATTCAACAATATATAAGTTACTTTAGATTTGTGATTCGGTTCTAAAATTCATAGTACGTACTGTCGACAATAAAGTTGGTACACCAGAATTTCAAATTATTTAGTTAGTAGGTTATTCCATTTCCAAATTACAGTGACGAACGTTACGAAAAAAGAGCTATTGCCTCTCCTGAGTTGTCCTTCCTTCAAGGATACATAGTGTTCATTAATTCAGGCCAATAAACATCTAAATCAATATGTCTTTATATTTTAGAAGTTACATTACAATGTCAGCCACTAATTTCTAATATTTGCAGGATTTTTCTTACCCCAAAGTAGACTTATTAATCAAAATTACGAAAATCAAAGGCGGATCGTTTGAAGTCGATCTTCAAGATACCTTTCAGTGTGTCTTTCATTTGTTAACTTTTTTGTTTTTATTATATCTCTCAGTTTAATGTCCCACGTTTATGCCCTTTAGGCTAAGGGAGATTAATAATTAAGGCAAATAAATGATGATAGAAGAATCGGTGGAATGATTATGTGGGAGAAAACTGGTACCTTGAGAAAACTCACGGGCACGATGTTGTCCATCACAAACTTACTTGGCCAGAGATCGAACCAGGGACCTCACACACCAAAGTAAGTGCTTACACTGAACCACTGTGGTCCGTCTTGTTTTTACTAAAATTAATGTTGCCAGAATTTGTCTTTTTCGACTACAGATAACTATAATTGAATTTTAATTATTGGTGCAGATTAGTTCTAGCGCAGCATAGTAAGTAAAATCAAATTTTGCAGGAAACAAAGAATTTCCTTGATAAATCATACTTGGGACTGTATGAGAGACATAAAAATCTGTAATGTGGTATTGCTACGCAATAGCGAGTGGCACGTAACAAAGATCACGTAGAGCATTTCAGTTATGAAGCCATGGCTGATGTGAGTGGTTGCAGTTACACAGCAGAGGACGAAAATGGTTCCCACGAAGTCCGGACTGTACAATACCAGACAACTTGTTATAAGAAATAATCAAATCACACGTGTCTTATCGTCGGTACAGGACAGATGAAAAATTATGCAAAAATGTGGAGGAAGTCTTTCCGCAATATGCCGAAGAAGACATTAGATGGATACATCTGTGTATACAGCACGAAGGAACACATACAGATTCACTGGATATACAGGGTGTCCGAGAAGTCCTTCCCTGATTACAGAAATTGATAACTCAGGCTAGAAATAAGATAGAAATATGAAACTGGTGTTGAATTGTTTACAAACTATAAAAGTTCTGGTCACATCAGTGCACTTCCACATGAGCACCCTTGGTAGCACGTAGCACATCTAGGCGATATTCAATTTCCATCCACACATTAGCCAACATCACTGGAGGGATCGATGCAACGACTGTGGTTATTCGTTGCTGCAGGGTTTCAATATCTGGTACACGTGTTCGGTAGACCTCATCCTTGACATAACCCCATAAAAAGAAATCTAATGGGGTTATGTCAGGAGAGCGTGGAGGCCAAGCTGTTGGTCCATCACGACCAATCCATCGCCCAGGAAATGTCCTATCGAGATAGGCACGGACGTCCAAACCCCAATGAGGTGGTGCACCGTCTTGCTGAAAAACGACATCGGGGCGATACTGAAGCAGCTGAGGAACAGCATACAGCTGCAACATATCCAGGTACACTGCAGATGTGATGGTATCCTCAGCGAAGAAGAATGGCCCGATAATTCGATCGTGCAATAACGCGCACCAAACATTCACCTTTGGACTGCCTCTGGTGAACTCCCTGACCTCCCTGGGGGGTTCTGAACCCCAAATGCGTACATTATGGCGATTCACTACTCCACTGACAAAGAATGTCGCTTCGTCGGAAAAGGCAATTCGTCTGAGATAACCATTATCGTCCTCAATACGTGATAGCATTTCGACCGCAAAGTCATATCGACGTGTACCGTCGTCGGGCAACAAGGCCTGAACGAGTTGCACTTTGTAAGCACGAAACAATAAACGTTTGTGTAAAATGTCATGGATAGAGCTTTTTGGCATCTGTAATTCACGTGAGGCCCTGCGCACCGATTTCTTAGGACTTCTCAGAAAAGACTGCCGCTCAGCCTCCACCGTGTCTGTTGAGGTTCTTGGTCGACCAGACCTCGGAAGGTCAGCAACCGACCCTGTGTTCTTGAACTTCTCATACCAGGCTTTAATGCTCTTGACATCAGGTGGAGTCCTCCCAAATGTTGTCTGGAACTGTCTCTGCACCGTGGTTGGTGATCGTGTCTCATGGTACTACAGGATACACTGTGCCTTCTCCTGGTTGGTTGGCATGGCTTCTTGGGCTTCTTACTTACGTACTACAAACCTAAAACAAACAAACAAAAAAAAAAATTAGACTTGGTAAAACAGAACAAACCTAACACAGACAAAAACTTTTATAGTTTGTAAACAATTCAACACCAGTTTCATATTTCTATCTTATTTCTAGCCTGAGTTATCAATTTCTGTAATCAGGGAAGGACTTCTCGGACACCCTGTATAGTTCGTATACGTTAAGTACTCAACTGTAGTGTGTACTAAATAAAATAAACTACATTGACATTGATCTCTATGATGCTTAAATATTGAGTATGAGGACTTCTCGGACACCCTTTATTTCATTTCATTTCTAACGATCAGTCATTGATTTCATGTAAGATAAGAAAGAAGAAAAAAGTCACTGGAACTCTAATGCCTAAAGTATAACAACTTATTAAAATATAGCCCAGTGACAATACGTCTGTAGTAATAATAACTATTATATTTCGCATAAATTTGCTTATCTGAGAAATTACTCACAAGTAAACGTTATCTTTGGGTGAATCGAGTTGCTGCCCGAGACACATGTGACAGAATAGTGCTAAATGTGCTCAATATGTCAGGAAAGTTTTAGGTGCAAAGTTCAAAAGATTTAGGAGATACAGCCACTAGAAAGTTACATGGAGATACATGTTATAGCCGTAATACATAGTCCAAAACATTTTTTATTAGACTATGTTCGTGTTTTTAGCATGTTTAAGTGATGAAACACAAGAGAAAGTCGTTTGTATTGCAAACTCGAAGTGATTTTGTTATTGCATAGAAAAGTTGCCAATTATTACAATCAATATGCAGTTAAAGAAAATAGTGCATGTCTGGCACAAATACTCTGCTCACAGTGAGCACACCTGACAGACGCAATCAAGTCGTACTTGAAACATTTGTCATTCACAATTCGTCAAAGCAGTGATCGTGAGGAGCGATCCAACTTCCAGATTCCTCATTCAAGAATCTAGCCTTATTATATTATTAAGTATTCTGCCTTTCAGCAAGTCCTGGGACTAATGAAGATTTTTCTTTTCAATTTTTAGATTTGGCTCTGGAAATGTTTCTTCCACTTTTCTCGATCTTCAGCTTCCTCTTTTAACTGCCAATATTTTCTCCTATCTTTCAAATCATCGATCAGCTGTGTTCTTCCTATTCCTTGATTTTTTTCCATCTTTCCTTCTATGGCGGTGTGAAGAAGACAATTTCTTCGCAAGATGTGTCCAATCCAGTTGGCCTTTCTACGAAGGATGGTGGCTAGAAGTGTCCTCTTCTCTCCTATCCGTTTTAAAACATCTTCGTTTGTTTCTCTCTCTCTGTCCATTTTATCTTCTCCATCTTCCTCCAACACCACATTTCGAAGCTCTCTAAGTATTTCTTTTCTAACTTCCGTAATGTCCAAGTCTCTGAACCATAGTGTCCAATGCTCCATATGTAGCACTTGACCAACTTCACCTGCTCGTCGCTGGGGGTGTGATAAAAGGGTAGCCAATCACCACTAACCGTCTACTTTGCTCAGCGAGCCACTAGTAACCAAGCTGGCCACTCCCCATAAACGTCACTGCAACTTTTCGCGGGAAGCCAACGACGTTATACCTTCCGTACTATAGTTAAGAGTGATCTTTTCTTGTTGAATGCTTCTTTAGCTATGGCAATTCTTGACCTGGTCTCTTTGGTGCAGTAAGCATCTCTCGTCAAAATACTTCCCAGATACTTGAAATTATCGAGCTCTTCAAGTTCTGTTTGCTCTACTCTGATCCGTAAGGGCGTGTTTCCACGGGATATTCTCATAACTTTCGACTTTTCGATGTTAATTTCCATTCCATACAGTTTTCCAATGTCAACTATTTTGTCAATCATCTCCTGTAGTAATCCTTCGGTTTTAGCTATTATAACCGTATCATCTGCATACCTGATCTTGTTAATGATCTGTACTCCAATCTTGAAATCTCCAGTTCCCATTAATGCTTCCTTTATTAGAATTTTCCTGTAGATGTTGAATAATTGGGGAGACAAATTACATCCTTGTCTGGCTCCTCTTCCAATCTCCACACTATTGGTTTCTCCTTCATTCAAGCGCAACTTCACTCGTTGTCCTATGTACGGGTTTTGAATGAGTCGTCGGTCTCTCCAGCTGACTCCGATTTCTTTAAGTATTTTCAAAAGTTTCGTCCAATTGACCCGGTTGAAAGGTTTTTGCCAGTCAATGAAGCAGAAACATAGCTCTTCCTTCAGATCAGGAACTCATTCTGATATAAGTGTCATCAATCCAATAGCATCTCTGGTGCCTTTTCCTTTCCGGAATCCAAATTGATCTTCTTCTAACCTCTCATCTACCTTACTTTCTAGCCGCCTGTTCAGTATTCGTGTAATGATCTTTCCAGTGTGGGAAATCAGGCTAATGGTTCTGTGCTCGCTGCACTTTTTGCTTGCTTTTTCTTGGGCAATGCAATCACTGTAACATCAAGAAAATCCTTTGGCCATTCTCCACTCAGGTAGACTATTGATCTTGTTAATAAGTGAAGTCAGTACTTTCATTGTGTTGTCTCCTAATCCTTTGAGCAAATCTATTGGTATGTCGTCGTCTCCAGTGGCCTTTCTCCAGTACTTCACTTTTCAATATACTGGGTCCTTTTTCATCACCATCCCCTCTTCCTCTGCTTCGATCGCAATATCTTTGAGACGGTTCTTCTGATCATACAGATCTTTTATGTATTCCTCCCAAATTCTAAGGATTCCTTGATGGTCAGTGACCACATGACTTTGTTGATCTTCGATTCCCAATGTTCGCATACTTTTGTTAGCTTTTCCTCCTAATTCTTGTGCTTTCTGGTACGGACGTCATGTGGACGTCAGATCATATCTGCCGCGCTGTTGAAGTTCCATTATTTCTTCACATATTTGCTCCATGTACTTTTCTTTGGCCGTTTCTCTTCTCAATTCATTATTCAGTCTTTTGTATTCATTGATATCCTTGTTTTTTGCTCTTCTGCGTTCCTCCATCTTCTTAAGCATCGCTTGAGTTATCCATGGTTTTCTTGGTGCTCTTTCCATCTTGCCAATGTTATTGTGGAGTGTGTGAAGTAGAATCTGTTTAACTTTTCCCCAACTGTTCTCTATATTGTCAACCATATCTTCCATTGCACAGAATTTTTCTTCAATCTCTTCTTTCACATTACCGTCGATATTTCTTAGTCGCTCTAAGTTCCATTTTCGATTTCTCCTCCCATTTTTCTTGATCGACTTTACCAGGTTTGTACTTCCACCACCTGGAGATTGTGATCCGAATCAATGTCCGCTCCTGGCAATGTCTTCACGTCTCGTACACTATTCCTGAAACGTTGCTTCACAAGAATATAATCAATTTGGTAGCGTTTCTTATCTCCTGGACTTTTCCACGTGTAAAGCTTGGTTTTTCTTTTCTTAAAGCATGTGTTCATCACCACTACATCATGTTGCCTACAGAAATCGATAACCATTTGACCTCGTTCGTTTCTTCTACCAAGTCCAGATGATCCCACTACCTTATTCGCAGCTCCTTCTCCTACTACGCTGTTGAAGTCTCCCATTACTATGGCGTTGACCTTACCTCTTCCTTCCTGATGCAATAGGAAGCTTAATCTAGCCTTATGGAAAACTAATCGAATCATGTTGCGAAAGCGAGGAGCATTGAACTGGTGAATTGTGAACGACTGAAGTTGTATGAACCTGTCACGATGCCAAATATTCACGTCACTTCCTGTTATTGTTGTATCAGTGAAGAAACGAACAAAAGCTTTGTATGGACGAGACAAGTGAACATCCAGAGGATGAATTATGCCAGTACATCCACCAAGTATGAGCCGTTTGATCAATTCAAAGCCTTCTGGCACACACACTGACGAAAGACTGTCGTCTTTGTTTGCAGACCACGAATCAAGTAACAGGAAGACTTTCTTCTTGTCACTTGGAATGCTTTTCCACATGACGTCCGAATAGAAACATTTGATGTCGTCACACCTTCTAGTGGATGTATCTCCTAAACCCTTTGATTTTTGCACCTAAAATTTCCCTGACATATTGAGCACACTTAGTAATAGGGCACTCTAACACATGTGTCTCGGGCAGCAACTCGATTCACCCAAACGTAACGTTTACTTGTCAGTCATCTTAGCACATTCCCTAGTATCAGAGACTAAAAAATTCACGCTTTAACTTCAGCTTTCTAAAGCAAATCAAAAGTCACATTCAAACTGTTTCATATAGGTACGTATATTGAAATTAACGTGCCTTACAACACTTCTGAATTTAATCAATTTCTTCAAGCAAAAAATACGCTAGGTTTCCCTGTTCCTTCATGCTTGAGATATTTTTCCTATTATAGGCAGATTTATAAATAGAATTTCACATTATTTTTATTTTTACTTATTTACTTGTTACCTTTAGAGGTAGAGAGTGAGCTGAAAACAAGATAATAACTTCCTTTTGTTTGTCCTGAGGAAATTTCTTCAGTTCGTCTCGAATTCTATCTGCCACAGCTTTCGCTAACAACGGGTGAGTTGCCCACCTGTCTATTACACTCCATTTCACTCCAGATGGATGTTCCCTTTTAAAAGAAGGAATAGTAATGGGTTATATATATATAACAGTAAATAACATCACATCAAAGACAAAATACACTTTAAAAAATCTACAAAGATTGGACATTACTTTTAAGTACACTTGTACAGTCTTGGGAAGTAACGTAACGCAAGTAACGCGTTACTTGTAACGCGTTACTTTTTAAGTAACGTTTCCTAGTAACGCGTTACATTTTTTCCAAAGTAACTGTAACGGTAACGCGTTACAAATTTTTAAGTAACGTACCTAGTTTGCGTTACTTTTTTCGCGTTACATTTCGGATGAGTAACTACAATATATGTATATTTTTTTCGGAAACAAATGTTTCTTTCCTGTAAGTGAATTTCTCAGAATGGAACAATGGAACATAAACTACGTATGTCAGTGACCAACAGTCACCGACACACAGAGAAACAGATAAGTAGTGCCACTTGCTGTTTTTTGGAAGATGAGGACAGCCTTAGGGAAATCACGTGTACTGATTGCACGCACCTGGAAGATTTTGTCGTAGATTTTGACAGCTCCAAATCAATACATTCAGTGAATGAATTAGGAGTGCAATGATACCGGTAGTCTATTTTACTTTGATTGGTGTTGTTTTTATAAAGATGGAGAACGAAAATATTTTACCGTTCGAACATTTGAAAGAATACTTTTTTCTTAAGAGCTGAGGATGATGGTGGGCAGAATTTAAAAGTAAAGTGTCTGAAGTGCCCCGGAGGAAAATATTAACAACTAGGGTGCCATAATTAACGATATACAGTAAGAGGCTGATATGAATAAACTGTTCTTGATGAGCAGGCCTACTTTATTACTAGAAAATAGTTTGCTGATGGTATGTAATATTGGAGTTCTTTCAGATCAATTTGCTTATCCTAGAGTCCCGATGATTATAGAGTTTGAAACTAGCTTTAAAAAGCATATACCGATTTTAGAGTTATTGGCAAGTTTTGATTCACACCCAGTTCATGTGTTCTCATTTTATTAGTTGTAGTGTAATGTTTCTCTATATTCTGTATTTTTAATTTTACATAACAACATTGTTATTATTATATAATTAGTTTAGCAGAATAATAATAAGCAACCATTTTTTCTAACGCATATGGATGAGCACGAGTCAAGCTAAAACTTGACTTGACTCGAATTCAAGTCGAGTTTCAAGTCAAGTCAAAGGTAATATTCTTGAGTCGAGTTCCGAGCCGATTCAGTTTTTCGCGCCGAGTTTCGAGTCCAGTCGAGTTTGATAAATGGCTCGTTTGTTTTAACTCGTCTTGAAATCATGGCCTGATTACACTGGAATGCAAAAGCCATGAGAAATGTAAGCTAAACAGTAATATGGAATACTTTTAGTGTTGCTCACGAGAGGGGACACTGCTCGCATCTCGTCTCGATAGCGAGACCACAAGAGATTTTCTATAACAAGCTCAGCTGGGCTCGGCTCAACTGAGAAAATGGCTCGAGCCGGCTCGCTTGGGATGAACTATCGGCTCGAGCTGGCTTAGTAGGGAGGAGCCATCTGCTCGGTTCGGCTCAACTGAGCCAAGGGCTCTAGCCGAGTCGGTTGGGTGAGCTGTTGGCTCGGCTCACTTCTCGGTTCGGGTGGATAGTGAATGAGCTGTGAGCCGAGCTGCTTGAGTCGTTGTCAATTCTAAACCCGGGCCGGCCAGTTTTGAAGAGTGCCCTATAACTTTTAACAGTGTTTGGCTCGAGCTCGAATACTCAACATAGACCCTCAACCCAAATTCAGAATCTCGTGAACAATATCCTTGACTCCTAGACTTCAGACTACCGAGGTCGGCAATCAACGAGTTTTTTAGTATTCAAATACAAACCGCCTATCTTTCATGTTTATATAGAGTGTTGTTATAATTATTATTATTATTATTATTATTATTATTATTATTATTATTATTAATAATAATAATAATAATAATAATAATAATAATAATAATAATAATAATAATAATAATAATAATAATAATAATAATAATAATAATAATAATAATAATAGCGGTAGTAACAGTAGTACGAAAAATTGAAGTAATATTTTTTTCACATATTTAAAGTTTCGGACCTAAAAGTAACGCGTTAGTAACGCGTTACTTTCGAAGTAAAGTAACAGTTACTTTTTTGGGGCAAGGAACGCGTTACTAACGCGTTACATTTTAAGAGAAAGTAAAGTAATTTGTAACGCGTTACATTTTTACAAGTAACTTACCCAACACTGCACTTGTATATACATGAGGCGTTCCGAGTAGTAAGGGTGAATTCAACAAAAGTTATGTGTAATCTGAAGGATCTAAAATTACTTGAGATGTTTAAGTGGAAATAGCAAATCGCTCTGTGGTAGTCAGTTCCTGTGTCTATATGTATAGTTTGTGGAAGTCTTCCTCTTTTCCCTAGAAAAATCAGTTTCAAAATAAATGGAAAATTATTTGACTGCTTAGACTGCATTTTCAGGAATCCACGCCTTTGTTAAGATCGTCATTACTAGTCAGAACGCCACGTATATTCGTTATTTTTAGATCTTCCTAAATTCCAAATGTTTTTTACGTTGAACGTTACTTGATAAGAAGTTACATCTGTATTTACAAAAAGCACCCACGCGGTTCGAATTCCGGTTGGAGTTCATGTGGTTCGGATCCCACACTAGGTTGTAGATCCAATATCATGTAGCCTCGTTGCTAATAGGGAAGCTAAATTCCAAATCAATAGTGACTGTATCTTCAAACTAGAAACTAATGGTTGATCAAAAATCTTAGCATGTTCTTGCGCGGAAAGTCATACCTACAAGTATATGCTTTATATTTTTTAGAAACAGCAACATAATATAAAACACTTACATTCAATACTATTTGAAAACATGAATTGTCAAATTAAAATAATCTTACCTTTTTGAGTAATATGAATAGATCGCATTGAAACTCGAACCTGTAGTGGCACAACTATACTGAGGATACTGAGAAAACACCACTACTCGTCGAACGCCATCCCTGTTTAAAATAAGTTATAACTAATTAACGGAAATAAGTAACATTGAAATAATAATGAATTGCATTCACCGGAAAGGACACTGACAGCACAAGTATGATGTATAGCTCACAACAATAAGTATAAATAACTACAATGTCACAGGCGCAGCCAGAACTTTTTATATGGGTGTGCAAATGGAAATTAAAACAAAACTTTTCATATGAGTGTGCACAAACTATATTAATTAAAAAAGAACTTTTCATATAAGTACTCATAAATGTAACTAAAGTACGAGTCAGACATAGGGCTGGGAATACTTTATCAATGAGTTTTAATCATCGTCGTTTCCGTAGGTTCAATCTTTACAATCGCGTATTTAATAATAAAGAGGTTCAAAAGCAATATATACTTTGAGTAATAGAAGAAACAACTGGGTTGTTTTAATACTCAATCTCTATAGAATGGGCCGCGATGGCTCAGTGGTAGAGCGTTCAACTCTGGTGCATGGGGTCCTTGGTTCGATCCCAGCTCGCGCCAAGTGAGTTTTGTGGTGGACAAACACCGTATGCATGGGTTTTCTCAGAGTTCTCCCGTTTCTTCCCACTTTCTTCATTCCACCATTTCATTCATTTCTCATCATCAAGGTCTCCTTTAGCCTAGCCGGCATAACCATGGGACATAAAACTTACAGATTTAATTTCCTTTCAATCTCTATAGATAAAGACAAAGAAATTTCAGAGTGGAAAAGTCGATGTTGAAAAGTAGTTAGAGCTCCTTGACGGTAAGCTTCAAAATCATTAGTTTAATAAGTCGCTGTTCAGTAGATGATGGCAAGAAGATCATACAAGGACTTCACTACAGTAAATGTTGAAAATGACTCATCTTTGGCTGAAGGCAAACGTCTATCCTCCTACACACTTTTGTAAACTCGAAGAGTAAAGAGTGGTGATAGATAAATTATATGTGCTTTATATGTGATAGTATTACTCAGTACTTTTAATAGTTTCATATCAATTCTAATAATGTTCAACGTACACTGTTGAACCACTATTCAATGAATAGTCTTTTACATGTTCGTTATACTTGTCACCCGCACAAAACACAAGTTCAAAAAAAAATACTTGTTGCTCCATTGTTAATATGGAAACACACACATCTGTATTACTAGATACTCAACAGAACTCTAATCAACCTTTGAGCACAATAACTAGCTACAATGTAACCCAAACTGTCTTTATTGCAAATATACGTCTCTACTGAGTTGAAATTTAAAGTCTAGCTTCGTCCCTGTCTGTGTCGGACATTTGTATATCACAACATACACAACGAGAAAATTGAGTTTTTGATGAACCTTTCTCTCACAATAACAGTTACCTACAACCACTGCGGAGTGACTTTTTGAACGCAGTATATTATCCACAATGAATGTGTTGGCTTGATTGTATTTACATTATTCATTGGATCGAATAGGAAAAGAGGAAAGAATATTCGGAACCTTTATATTCATATTTTCTTAATATACCTATTATTTTTGCGCAAAAACGATTGAGAAACGATCTGTCATTGGTAATGAACTGGCTGGGTCATTATTAAACCCTTATGTTTCAATCCGAATACTATATATGCTTTTTTTTTTCTTATGTCTATCCTGCAGCAATAGATTTTAGTACACATTTTAATGTTTTACTAATATTAAAGAGTTTGTTGCAAGTGGTAATACTACTGACGCGGCTCTAAGTAGTTTTTATTTTGTTTGTTATTAATTATCGGGCTTAATCTATGTCTTTTTACTTTCACCTTTTAATCTTATGTTCGCTCTCTCTCTTTTTTTCCTGTCAAAGAAACTCGTTGAAGTTATTTTAGATAATTGAATGGTAAGTTTCTTTTCTTTCTTTTTTACTTTTCTCAATACAATGTCAAATGATAAAAAAAATGTAAGCAAAAGGCTAATACTCACCGCTGGAAACAAACCATTTCTCTAGGAAGTACTTTCGGAGAACATTATCTCCGTCTTCAGCCTAGTCACAATTCGAAAAGAATTTAAAACATGGGGAGAAATGTGGATGGGTAAAACTGGTTAAAAAGGATTTTAAATATTCGAAGTGTAATTCTTCTTGTCGGACATATACAGATATTAATGGTAACTCACTTGTCACTGTTCATTGTTGTTCACTGTTTTTTTATTATTATTATTATTATTATTACCTTCCAGACAGACAGTAGTAAAAAGACTGCTCCAAATCGCATTTATGTCTCCTTTATCTAAATTGAGTGTAGGTTTCTCTTTACGAATGTAATAGGCTTCTTTAATTTTTCATTCAGTTATTGTTTTTGCTTTCTCTATTAAACATGAATTATCAACATTATGGTTATTGTCTTTGAGATGTGATGCCAATCCGGCTAACTGTTGTAAGCTACGAGATTTCGATGTGCAAATGTGCTCAGCTATTCTGGTACAAATATTCTTTGTATGTATATTTTGTCACATTGACATTTAATCTGATAAACACCATTATTATCTGTTTATGTCCGAGAAGAAGAGTTATACGCTTCGCATATTTTAAACTCTTTTTAACCAATTTTACCCATCCAAATTTTTCTCTGTGTTTTAAATCCTTTTCGAATTGTGATTAGGCTGAAAATGGAGATAGTGTTCTCCGAAAATACTTCCTAGAGGAGTGGTTTGTTTTCAGCGGTGAGTATTAGCCTTTTGCTTACTTTTTTTTTTTTTTTTTTTTTTTTTTTTTTTTTAATATTATCACCGCTCGGAACACAGTGACAATGTCAAAAGATCTTTATATTTTATCAGTTTTTCGTTTCAATACCAAAATATCTCAGTCAATAGTTTCAATAACTTGATTCTTTAATTCACCAGTGTTCTTTTTCCTTACTCTTAAGGTCTTTAGATCATACAATTTATTTTAATTTTATTATTACGCGCCTGTGTCAGTGCACTTCTTTTCATTTTCACTTTTTTTTCTTTTAGATGCTTCTATTATGGCTTCTGATACTTCAAACTTTGGAAGTTTATAAACTGACGCAATTGCTTTATACAAAGATCTACAAGCAATTAAAAAGTTCTCTCATATGTTTGCAAACAAACATTTTTTATTTTACAGAAAATGCTTGTTCAATAGCTGCATTAGCATTGAATTTTGTAGAGATGAGACGAAAAAATTTAATAATGACTTTACTAAAAAAATTAAGAAAACGGATTTACCCAAAATGTGTTTTCTTTTAGTTAGATCCAAAAAAGTTTCAGTAGATTTTTCTACCTTCATCAATTCGAAAAGAAAGAAAAAAAAATTATTGCTAAATGCTTCTCACAATCGTATTTGTGTATCATCAAATTTAAGTATTTACCAAGAATATTTATCATCAACTAACCAGTGCCAAAGTAAGGTAAGTTTTGGATAATTTTTGAGTTCAGATAATTTTTGGAGAACTAAGTTGAGTTCATCGTATATAAACGATGTTATTATGAAATACGATTTTCCTTCATGAGCTATACGTAGAAACAAAAGCATTTGAAATACATTGAACAATTAGTGTAGTTTAATGTGATTTTAAAATTTTTTCCGACAAATATTTCCATTTTTAAAAATAAGAAATGACTAGGTCAATATGTCCTTCACGGGGCAAGAAATCGTTTCAAAGTAAGTACAGAAACCTCCACGATAAATAGTCTATATACAAAAAACTGGCAACTACAGTTCCCCATGAGACAAAAGTTAAGGCTATCTCATCTCGAAAAGACTGCGTGAAAGTGATGTCTCGTCTAGGAAAATGTATCTGTTTTTATTGGGAGAACTCTGTCTAGTACCGTATATACTCGAATCTAAGGCGCACTTTTTCTGCCAAAATTTCAGATATAAAATGGGTGGCGCGTCTTGGCTCTGCACAAAACTGCTCCGACAATGGGGTTGACTAAAGTGTGTACAGCCGCTCATTTCTTGGAACGCACACAGCATGCAAGTGACGTCACACTTGTAAGATAGTGCCTTTGTTCTCTTTTTAATCTTGGCATTTAAATGTTTGGTTTGAACAAATAAATCTGTATGATTTTTTGTACTGTCATATTCTGAGTTGTTTGAACATCCAGAATGCGTTTTAGAATTGAATACAAGAAATTGGCACAAGTTTTGAAGTTTAGAAATGGGAGTGCGTTTTAGATTTGAGGGTGTCTTAGATTCGAGTATATACGGTATTATATACTGTCACAAAAATTCTATCTCATCTCGTCTAGCAAGAAAATAAGATTATAAGGATGTCTTGACTGCTTAAGCTTTTAAAAATCTAAACAAACAATTGAGAGTTTCAGGGGAAGGGGATAGCTGAAGGTGGTCTTAAGAGGGCCAGCTAGGGGTCTGTAACTGACGAGTGTGAAAGTATGCACTGAAATTGTCATATATCTTCACAAACAAACAAACAAAGAAAAAGAAAAAAGAATAAGAAAACATTCTTGGGTAAGTCAATTTTCTTACATTAGTTAAGTACTTCAGCTTACTAATGTATTTGTTCATTTTCTTCATTCGCAATACTGATTAAGAAATCACTGAGTCTTATTTCCTTAATACTATGGACTTCTGTGGAAAGTTTTCGCCACAAAACGATTTCTTGGCTTACTTGCTCAATTCTCAATTTCCATTTTTTTCTTTTTTGATTGATAGGTACCCTGCTTTGACAAATGAACTCAAAACAAAAACATTCTCACCTACCTTTCAATCTCCTGGAGAGCATCTTCCGTGAGTGGTGAAGCATAACGAAATCCAACGTAATATTTATGAGGAGCTGTATCTGGAGATATTTTATCTAGTTGCTGACACATAAGTTGGCCCTTCAAAAGAAAACAAATATCAACTGAATAATCTACCTATAGTTAGTATTTCAATATCTGAAACATTAAAGTGTCTATTTTCTTCTACTCCTTTAACCTGGCCAAGTGGCTAGAGGGTATATCTTTTGTACATGAGATCTCGGGTTCGATTCCGGGTGGGAGAGTATCGGGTGCATTACAATGATTCAGATCCCACTTTAAGCTGTTGGTTCCACGCTATAAAGCCTTACTGTTGATAAAGGGCGTAAACACAAATCAAACAATCTTTTGTTTAAAAAATAAAATTAAATAATCGTTTGTTAAATCAAGTATCTTCAGCAAGTTTTCTTAAAATATTTTTTGGTAATTTTAAAACATCTTTACATTGATATAACGTTCACAGGATGATAAAAGCAACTGCTGTTCTTCTTCTTCTTCTTCTTCTTCTTCTTCTTATTATTATTATTATTATTATTATTTCTAAAGATTTACTCCCGCCCCAAATCATTTTTTCGTCCTCAAGATATAGCAGACCAATTGTCTTCATTGTTCGATCTTCGCGAAATTCATAACATTGAGAACAAATTTATGCTTAAAATATATTGCCTTGGAAATATCACACTTACTTGTTTCTGAGTCCACTTTAAAATGGGGGATCCACCTCCTATTTCACCATATTTCTTCTGAACTTCCGGTGTTCTCCGTTTAGCTATATAAGGACCAAGTTTGCTGTAATGATATATAATGAACAGAAATCATTTTGAGTATAAAATACATAGCATATTACAATGTCTTTAAAATACATATTACATCTTAAAGTGTTTATAATTTAACATCTCGATATACACTCTAGGCTGGAAGAGAAAAATCTAATCAGTGGTGTACGCAGAAGTTTGTCAAGGGAGATTCAAGCTCTTAAGTTTATAATAATTGCAAGTGTTTGTATGTATATATATTCTGATATGATAAATAAATGTTTATTCTTGCATAATAAAATTAAAACGCTCTACCAATTGCACACGCCACTGGAGCTCGTACTATACATATAATTAAGTGATCGCTGAATTGGTAGAATGAATATAGTGGGGAAAAGCTACGGGAGACGACATTGATAACCAAAAATCAATATAAACTGCGTCACTTTAACTTTTGCACTAGAAGTAAGCGTTATGCGATTAAGACACTGTCTCCCTCATTCATTCTTCCTCCGGTATCCGGAGCATTATTATAAAAAAGGGCGGTTAAATTATGCAATGACAAGCAATATCTCAAATACATTGATCATTTTATCTTACAGGACTTTCTAAGAACTACATCGCTATAGAAGTCAAATTTTCGACATTCTTTAGCTAGTTTGTAAAATAGGAAAAGAGAAAAGGTGAATCACGGTTACCTTGATGATGAAAACTAGTATCAAATTGGGAAAAGCGTGGAAATAAAACACAAAATGGAGCAATTACTTCTTACTTCCGAGGCATTTTTAACCATTCATTATTAACTGTTGTGACGTACGGGAAAGTTAAAATTTTAATGATGTTGCAAAGCAACAAGAATGGCTAGCTCCTGCTTACGTTTGCAAAATGATTTTAAACTACTCAGCCGGGGCGGCTGACTACTGAAATAAGCATGATGTGCATTACAACATTACAATTTCAGACTTTGTATCTGACAATATGCTTAACAGAAATGAATAATCAAAACCAACCTTCGGCTTTATTTCCAGTAGTTAGTTCTGCACCAACTTAAATGGATATACATTCTCGACTGTGTGCTGTTTTCTTAATGTTTAAATGTACCATTTTGTAATTTAAACATTTTAACAAATATGTTAGCATGTAGCTATCCCTATGGAAGATTAGGATGAAGTTCAAACCCCTCGACACTTTGGCTATAATGCACTTTTGGCTATTATACATTAGTCTAAGTCCATTGTTATTGGTGGTTCTATAAGGAAGGCTAAAATCAAACAGAACTATACTTTCAAAGACTACTTCAAGAAGATCATTAAAGCCATTAATTGAACTCATTTATAGACAATATATTTAAAAACAGTTATTGATATTGCCAGAAAATAATTATAGTATACAGGAAACCTTCGTAAGGACAAAGGTAAACTAAAATTCATACTTCGGACTGATAAAATACTGCCCTTCCCGATGTAACTCTTAAAAAAAATGTAGCATTATATTTTTCAAACTACGCCAAAACATGTATTTCTCTAAGCAGAATCAATAAACAAAGAAATAATCTATAAAACAGAATAATAGTACCTACAGATATTATTCAAACTTTGGGAATATACTGAAACTCGCCTAAGATTTCTTTGCAGAGAAACCTCTAATGAATACTTAAACATAGAGCCACGGAATGGAATATGCCTTAGTACACCTTATAACGTCTACTAATAGATGCCGAAATAACCTTAACAAATATAAATAAAACATTCTAGTAACCCGCAGTTCTACCTGAAATTGCAATAATACCTAAGTTCTCTTACTCTAGTTTCAGAAACACCAGAGAATATCGAGAAAAAATTCAAACCACCACAACTATTGAAAATATTACAGTGAGTATCAATATCACGTATATATCTTAGAATCCCCTAACATACCCGAACAATGTATGAAGTAATTAGCAAAAGTACCAATGATACAGGAAGAGAGGCACATATGAAAAATAATAACTGTTGAGAAATAAGTATAAACATTGAGAAATAAGTATTTCGGAGACAGAACAATTTCATCACAGGTTGGATGTCAACAGGGTGATCCTGCAGGACCGATGCTATTTAGTTTAGCAATTCACCCAATAATTAGTGCGTTACGTTCAAAACTAAATGTGTTTTATCTTGATGATGGTACTTTAGGTGGATCACCACAGACAGTCATACACGACTTAAATGTTTTACTCGTGGAATCAAGTAAAATAGGACTACAAATAAATCCATTAAAATGTGAGCTATTTTTTACGTCGGGAACACCAGATCCCATCATTGAAGCTCAATTTCAAGCTGTGCTACCTGGAATACGAACAATATCAACTCATGAGATATCATTATTGGGAGCACCACTACACGAAGATGGATATGATAATTGTTTGGAGGATCATCTAAATAGTTTTAAAACAATAACCGAGAGGTTGAAAAAAGTACCAGCACATATAGCCTTTTTCCTTTTAAAAAATTGTTTAGGTATTCCTAAATTGACTTATTTTTTACGTACCGTTCCAACTTGGTTCAGGCCAACTAAAATTTTTCAACTAGATGACATTTTGAAAAAGTGTCTGCAATCAATAATTAATTATAAGTTAAATGAAACTCAATGGGCACAAGCAAGCTTACCCATTCGTTTAGGAGGTTTAGGGGTACGGAAAGTTTCAGATTTGAGTCTCCCTGCATTCTTGTCTTCTTCTTATGGGGTGTTGTCGCTCGTCTCCAAAGTTCTTAATATTCCAGTTGACGAAGTGAAGATTCCTCATCTGACAGAGGCATTAGAAATATGGAGAGGCATTTACAACACAGTTCCGGTTGTAAAGGAGTTGCAAAGAAAATGGGATGAAATTGTAATCAACGAGATAGCTGAAAATGAGGTAGTTTCGCAAAATGACATTGATTCAGCTCGCCTCAAAGCACTACGTCAAAAAGAGTCTGGAGCATGGTTGCAAGCCACACCCTCTAAAAACATCGGAACATTTTTAGAAACAAATATTTTTCAAATATGTGTAGCTTTACGCCTAGGACTTAGTATTTGCTATGAATTCACATGTGCGTGTCAAAGTCGGATGGATGAGAAAGGCTTACACGCATTAAGTTGCATCAAAAGTGGAGGGAGAATTTCACGTCACAGTGAATTAAATCAAATAATAAAACGAACCCTCACCAGTATAGACTGTCCTAACATTTTAGAGCCACCAGGAATGTATCGGAATGACAATAAGCGGCCAGATGGAATTACTTTGACACCTTGGAAAAGGGGTCAATGTCTAGTATGGGATGTAACATGTGTAGATACTTTTGCCCCATCTTACTTAACGTCAACTAGTGAAGAAGCGGGAAGTGCAGCAGAGACAGCGTGTATGCGGAAGCATTCTAAATATTCAAAACTTAAAGAAGATCGCATTTTTATTGCGTTTGCCACGGAAACAATGGGTGTTTTTAGCAAAGAAGCCAGAATGTTTTTAAAGGAATTAGGATCAAAATTAATTAATAAATCAGGAGATCCTAGAAGTTGTTACTTTTTGACACAAAGGATAAGCCTAGCCATACAAAGAGGCAATGCCATTAGCATATTAAATTCCTTCCCATCTTCACCCAAGCTAGACGAAATTTTTTATCTAAAATAAATATAAACATTTTCTGAATGTTAATAATTGCTACTTCAAAGACATATACAGTATAAAATGATATTTTTGTTTATTATTGTGTGACTGGGATTATGGCAAAATCTAAGTATAGAGGACTGAAACACTTATTAATCATCATGTGTTATCCTTCGTTTCTACAATTGTCGGTTTATATAGTACCAAAATTATGTTTAATTTTTACTGTTTGCTGGTTTAAATATGTTAATTTTGATGTTTCTCTAAAAGTTTAACTGTGCATTATAGTATAAACATTATTTGCACTTTCAAAATAATACAAAGAATTATGAATTTATAGTGATAAATCAAAAATACTAAAAGAGAGAAAGGGTAAAATAAGGCAAGGTATATCCAGTACGTAATGTCGTTAAGACAATCCAGGTTTCGTTCACATTTTATTATCAATTACAATTTATCCTTTCTAAACTTGAGAATTATTACATTGTAATCTTACAACATATCCCTATGTATATTGATTTTTTCTTTGAAAACTGTTAACTTTCATCTGAGAATATATACTCATTCTCATATATATGAAAATGAGTATATATTCTCAGATGAAAATTCACAGTTTTCAAAGAAAAAATCAATACACATAGGGATATGTTGTAAGATTATTATGTAATAATTTTCAAGTTTAGAAAGGATAAATTGTAATTGAGTTCCCTTAAAACGAAAAACACGAATTTAAATATTGTTTATAATTATATAAATACTTTCTATACGTGAATTTCAAAATAACTACAATACCGTCTATTTACATCTGTCGTTTAATTCAAAATGTGTCAGATTGAATGGAGGTGAGTATTGGAATAACTACACACTGATTTCTAGCAATCGAGTGGCCAACTACTGGGATTTTTACATGTATGGTTTAGTGTTGCCGCAGAGACAGTCTCGAATCTCGTCTCGCTTTAGACACGAGATGAGACATTTCTCGAATCTAGTGGACAACAATCTTAGGTTTCAAACACTATTTTAGTGTTCCATGATTCATAGTATAAGAACTACAAATTGATAAAATGATTATACGAACATACTGAAGAGTATTTATCAACTATTAAAGATATGCAAGTCATTACACAATATACTTCAATAATATATATGGTTAATATTGTTGAACCATATCCTTCGTTTATGGTTGATGTTATCGTATTATACTCTTTGGAGCCCTCTCATGGTGCAGAAAGATTATGGTTACTCATAAATGAATTAAGAAAAAAATCAGGGCATGCTATCTGAAAATAAATTTATAAAACAAAATGAGAAAAAATTCGAGACGAGCTTTTCATGAATCGAGTCGAGACTAGAAATAATGCTTCAAGAATCGAGACGAGATGAAGGTTCTACAAAAAATTATGAGATAAGACAAATCTTATTTGTCGTTAGAGATGCAAGAGCGTGGAAAAAATGCTTAAAATACGTAGTATTTCTCGGCGGATTTTTCGCCTGAGAAATTTTTGGCTTTATAAAATATTTCAATTACAGGGAACAGATAGCAGTACGTTCCACATTTGTTTTGTCATTATAACTTGTAACAATATTTAGTTACTGTATTCTTAAGAGATAATCCTGGAAAAGTTCAAGAAACAAAGAAAACTAGTTATTCGATAGGAAAGAAAAAGTACATATCTGCAAACGCTGTGGGCTTTCTAGTTCCAATGAATTGTTTAGAGCTATTATATTAACGTTCAACGTTAAAAATGTTTTAGTTAAAAGTTCACTAGTGTTAGCAGCAACAACTGTTCTGAAAGAGTAACAAATTTCGTGGAATAAAATCATCGTTTAAAATTATGAACAAACTAAAATTTCATTGTAACTAATATAATATTTATTGAGGCTGCTAAAATTCGAGAAGGGAAACATTCAAAACGCTATCCACAAGTTTCTTATTACAAAAATCTTTACATGCTGTAACTGTGAAGGAAGAAGGTATTCTGTGAATAATGCTGTTAAAGTAACGTCATACCCAAAATGGCCGTTTATGTCATTAATCTTGTAACTAAACTCTTTAAAGTTTAGAGTTCAATGCTAGCCATGCGTAAGCAAGATTTTATATCAAAACAAAAGTTGTTTTGTATCTGTTTCTTGGTTTATGGCACGTTTTCTTTGCCTGCTAGGTCGAGTTTAGGCAACCAGGTTTATGCTACCAAAGCGACACATGGGATTCTCTATGTGCGTTGTATAACTTGCACCTGCAGATGAATGCAATGCTAATTTCAAAACCAATCAAGACAGCCAACCCCGGACTGAACATAAGACTCAGAAATACATGAATCTTGTAAACTCACTTTCTTCATTGTAGAACCCAAGTGGTACTTGAACAAAAATGTTATAAAACTCAAAAAAGCGAAAACTTTCTTTTTTCTTTTTTTTTTTTTTTTCAAACAAGCCGGTTATTTCTGCATCTCTATTTCTCGTCTCATGGGTAACACTAGTCGGATTTAAAAAAAAAAAAAAAACTTCACAAGTGAGTTAATAATTCAGTTTCTTAGCTCAAAATGTTACACTTATGTCCTCGAAACTTTATTCCTTTTACAAATAATTTCGCACTATGAATACATTACAATCATAAATGATATGTGTAATAATTTTACAAAATAAATTTTGCGCTTAATAATATCCTACATACATTTACATATTGAAAAAAGTTATTGTTGCTAAAATCAAGGGCATATCCACGGGGGGTGAACCGGTTCCGGATTCCCCTAAACTTCTTAATTTAACATACATTTGTGCACTTGATCAATAAAACTATACTTGTTTATCAGGGAAATGCTTGATGTAAAATGAAAATTTGATTTTACACGTCATCTGTACTCTTTCTCTTATAAAAACAATCTACATTTTTTTTCCGAAAATGTAGCTGGAAGTTTTTTACAATTACTTACCGTCTTTTCAGGTGCAGAATAACACCTGTTCAATACTACATAATAGACACAGTGGCTTGTAGTTTTGAACCTCTCCCAACAAAAATTACTGGATGCGCGCCTGGCTGAAAGTAATAAGTGAGGTTTCACTTTCCTATAAAGTTCACTTCTTAATTATATTTTAGCAAACCACGAATTTTATACAAATGTTAGGAGGTCTTCTTATTTGCGAAAATTCATTCTTCTTCCACCAGATAGTAAATCAGAGCAGAATTGAGGCTGACAACAGGATCCCTGTTTTAGATTTTTGTTCGCGATTCGTTTGGCTGGAAGCTGCGATTTGTTTGTTTAGTATACTTTCAAGTGCTATATGACCGACTAATGGGGGGTGATTGACTACTAGCGCATATTCCCTATAACAGAGCGGAAGTGATTTCAGAAGACTTGATCCGGGGAAAATTTTTAGTACAGAGAGGATGAGGAGAAAAACAACGGGAATATGGTAACGTAATTCGTTCGAAAGTTTCGTGGCCTTTTCCAGCTACACTAAGACGTGGAGTTAAAGATTAAGGTTGAATCGGAACCACCGTAATACCTTCAAACTTTTAAAGTTAAAAATTAGAACGCCCTCCCATAGGAATAGAGCCCCGGACCACGTGTGCTAACTCTATACCAGCGGGCAGAACTGTTTCGAGAATTTCGTTAGCAGCTCATTTACACATAATTACCATTCTTGGAAGTCACTGAATGGATTTTAATAGCTTACGATAAATAATTTTCAGCAAACTTTGATGGTTGCGAACAAGATTATTTTCCTTTCAATCAGCATGTGCGGCAGCACATGCAGTCAAGTTCCTTCTTTGAATTGGGATTGCTTTTGCACCAAAGCAACCTAAACTAATATTGGACTATAAACGTATTTTCTAGTTTTACGTCGCTATCGTACCTTTGCAGAAAGATATCGCTTCCACAAGGCTAATCAGAAAATACGATTTCAATTTTACAGCCCTATCGATTTACCTACTAGGATAATGCAGGATAAATTAAAGGGGAACGGGATCCACTAATACACTAAATAAGTATGTAGATGGAGGGCTGTGGCAGATTAGGTATCTTGCAGTCTTAGGCAATTTATGTCCGGAAGCTTCTCGAAGCAGTCCACTAATGAAACTTATCCAAATGTTAATGTTTTGTTTTTCGCCCCTGGGATTTATTCTTTGCTCTGGGGACCCCACGTACCAGAGGTAAGAGCTCTACCACTGAGCCACCGCGCTCTTTCATTAAAACATGAGTAACTAATAAATTTTGATATCTGATAAAAAAAAAATGCCTGTCACTGTGCACAAATATACCGTAAACTGCAAAAATAAAAAAAAAAACTCTATATTTACATTCCACTATAATAATGTGACTTTTCGATATTACTTTAATAAAATCTAGACATAATTTAAAAAAAAAGAAAATTTCAAAAAGCGGGCTCAGCCGGGATTTGAACCCGGGACCTCCTGCACCCAAAGCAGGAATCATACCCCTAGACCACTGAGCCGCACCATTTAACCCGTCTCCAGTGTCACTAGTCAAGGCCGAGCGTTCCAGCACTGCGACTGTGGCTGCATCCACGACAAAGAGCAATTCAAACAATGTAAGACCTTGAGATGTTCTGATCATCTTTTTTAGTCAGAAAAATTAAACAATTTTGTTCATTCATTAAATTTACCCATATAATATCTAATATGTAACTGTACAAAAACAAAATCTGGATTCAATACATTTAATCAATATCGCAATATGGAAGTCATTTTTTCGAGTTGATATGGGATTACACTCTTAATTGGCAATAATTTATTTGCCCAAGTTTGATTTATTGAAGTAGAAGACTCAATGTTTTAAAAAAATATGTTATCACAGAAAAAATGAAAAAAAAAAAATAGGTGGAAGTGTCAAGATTTTGTAGCCTACGCGATTATACCTACGTAAAAAAAAAAAAAATCAATTTCAGGATGCATTGCTTTACGTCACGCAACTAAACTGTTTATATTCTTGTAAACAAATTTAGTGTAATTAATTTGTCACAAGAAAACATAAAAAATTGAACATTAATAACAATAATAATAAAATTTGGATTAAGTTTATAATGCCTGCTCCAGTTGATATCCTTAAGCATAGACGAGAAATTACACTTTGTTAATTTTAACAATATGGATACAAACTTCCTTGACACTAAGCTAACCTGACCCTACTTATCCCTACCTTACCTTACTCTATTCTACTCTACCCTACTCTACTATAAGGTACACTTTTAATTTTAAAGCGGTCCTACTTATCGATGAGCTACTGGAACATGTATTATAAAGTTTACTGTAAAATTCAGTTAATATTCGATATTATTATTATTATTATTATTATTATTATTATTATTATTATTATTTGGAATTGGTTAATGGGCTTCAGTAGGCCTAATATACAGAATTAATATTTCACTATAGTACGCTACAAGGAAAGAAGACATTACTCGTACTCTCTACATTCAGTAATGTGAAAATTCTGGATATCTGACACTGTAGGGAATATAGGAGAAATATTAACTGATATGTATTATTACTAGTAATGGCACCGAGATCGAGACGGGTGTTTGATCTAGACGAGATCGAGACTCTACGTATTGAAACTTACACAATATGTTTTGATTTTAATTTAGCGTCTCTTTCAGCAGCGAAGCTATATGATGCGTTGACCTACAGCTTAACGTGGGATCCGAACCACATGAGCTCCCGCCGGGAATCGAACCCAGATCTTCCATGCCAAACGCGTGTACGCTATCTACATAGAAAGGGAGATCGAGAGACTAGCTCGAAACAAAACCGAGACAGACATTTGTGATTCGAGACGAGACCAAACCTATTTTCGAAAGTCTCTGTTTTGTTTCGAATATTGACAGAAATGACTGAAATTTTTTTCTACTCTAAATTCGTTGCGTGGTAAGATTGTGGAAAGAATAGTATCATTTGAGGTTTTTAAAAACTGAAATGAAATCTTACGTTCCACGGTTATGCCGGCTAGGCTAAAGGAGACGGTGATGGCGAGAAATGAATGAGATGGACGAATGAAAAAGTGGGAGGAAACGGGAGAACCCCGAGAAAACCCACGCACACGGTGTTTGTCCACCACAAAGTCCACTTGGCGCGAACTGGGATCGAGGCAAGGGACCTACTGCTCAAGAGGCACTCCACAACTGAGCCACCGCGGCTCCCATTTTTTAAATTTTGTCAGAGGGGATGTCTATTGAATCTCGCCTTTTTTATTAGTATATTAGTATTCAATTTATTAAAACGCATATAATTCTCAAAATCAGGGGGACAATTGGTTCTTACACTCCCTACATGATGCCCTTGAATGGAACGATCAGTGGTCGAAGTGAGACGGTACGCGGTGGTATGCCAAACCGAATCTGGTTTTAAAGTGATCAAAACATACCGTCACTGGAGAGTAGACGCTAAATACCTTTAATAAATCCATTTTTAAACATAATAATTGACGAAAAGCTATGGAAGTAAAAATATATATATATATATATATATATATATATATATATATATATATATATATATATATATATATATATATATATATATATATATATATATATATATAATTTCTAAGTTGGCAACCCAGACATTTTTATCATTTTCCTACCTTTGTTGTAAAAATAAGGTGTTTTCAAAGAAATTCATTTAGTTTATATTTTGATGTATCATATTTAATTTTTTTTCTTATGTATGTGTCGTCTTGCTTTAATGCATATAAATATCGTGTTTTGAACATGGGCGAATTTAGGGGTTGTCTGCTGCGGGGATCAGATTTCCGGGAGTTTGGATTACTTCTCAGTCGAATGAGGGGTCCGGGAGTTTTCCACAATAAATTGTTAGTATAACACTCGGATTTTGAGCATTTTCGTGTATAATTCTCCATGCCGGTGATGGCCAATTTCTTTAAACTAAGGGGCCGCATCATAGAAATTTCTATGTGGCGAGGGCCGCAAATTCATATGATACTTTTCTTTACGTTTGTACTATACACTCATTACACCCTAGCCCAGAAATGAATTATTCTGTTATCAGGTATCTATTAAACAATCGACAACCAAAACACCGACATAGGAAGAATCGCATTTCTAAGTTGATATTAATGTATTAGTCCAAATCATTACATTTTAACTATATTTATAAAATTTTTATGCACACAATAAAATATATTTTCTCGAGGGCTACATGAGAAGTACTCGCAGGGCGCATACGGCAAGCGGGCCCGTAATTGGTCATCCCTGCTTTATACCATAAGGGGGTATTTTTTCAGAAAGTTGTTTGTGGGGAATCAATGTCTTTCCATGTCCCCCCCTCCCCTCGGAACTACAGGGAAGCTCTCCTATGGCTTTCAGTCTATGTAAATAGAAATGCAATATTTTAGGCAACATACCCTCACTGTAGTTCATTTAGATACCGGTATGTCGAGTGAAAATCATAATAAAACATACCGCCTATGCTTTTTTTTTTCCACTTCGAACACTGGGCACGATTACTGTTGGATGACTGCAGTCATATGCATACACACGGGGAATAAAAGGTGGGGAAAATGTTTTAGAGAGCTTATATATTTGAAGTGTGATTCAACACATTTTATTCTCATTTCAGCTGGCTTTCCACTGAAAGAGCATATTGTCAATATATTCCGAAACTTAATTTTGTAAAGCAAACACATTTCTTTATTTAGTTGTCTCTTAAAAATGATGTATTAATTTGCATGAACAATATGTATATTCGGTTTCTTTACATTTTGTCGATTAAGGTATTTTTTCTGAAAAATTCGGAATAAGTTACAGGAATTTGGCAATGGGTAGTACAAGAATATTTCTTTTTTCTTTTCTTTTTTTTTAAAGAAAAAAGTACTGAAGAATAAACATTACCATGCAACAATATTAAACTGGAAATTTCCATTTATATTCGGGTTTACTGTACCTGAACAGATATTTGTATACATATATATATATATTGGTAGATATATTTCGTACTTCATTTGTTAGCATTAGAGAAAGATTGCTTCTTTTTTAACCGTTGAATGAATAAATGAGAGTTGGGGGTCATTTCGTCCAAAGATATTTCGTCCCGAGACATTTAGTCCAAAGACATTTGGTCCAAAGGACATTTCGTCCAAAGACAATTGGCCCAAGGGACATTTCATCCAGGGATGTTCAGTTCAAAGCACGTTTCGTCCAAAGGACATTTGGTCCGTTAACGCTTGGAGGTCTAGGGTTTGTTTCTATTAGAAGAGTAAAAGTGATGCCTATAACATTATGACTCAGTAGCTTCTTATTTCTAAAGGAAATTTGAATAGAGATTTATTCCACAATCTTCATTTCGATAGAACAAATATATGCTGGGATATTCAGAAAAAACGTAAACGCCTAAAAACAAAATGGCCGAACAACAGGAATGAGGGAAAGATCGGAGTGTGAAGTATGTTGCTGCAATAACTGCTAACATGACATCTAAAATTTTAATGTTGTGAATGAAATAATTTTAAAATAAGTACCGGTAACTAAAATTAATTGAGTTTAAATTTAAGTAGGTGAAATATTAGGTATTCAAACACTTGTGTTAGAAAAGTGAAATATAATGTGTGTCAGGTTTCTTTGAAGAAATACTGAGAATGGTGACCACCCAGTGACCAGCCTTTTCGTCCAAAGGACATTTCGGCCGAAAGGCAATTGGTCCAAAGGACATTTCGTCCAGAAGACAATTGGTCCAAGAAACATTTCGTCCAGGGATGTTTAGTTCAAAGCACATTTCGTCCAAAGGACATTTGGTCCGGTAACGCTTAGAGATCCGGGGTTTGTTTCAATTAGAAGAGTAAAAGTGACGCCTATAACATTATGACTCAGTAGCTTCTTATTTCTCAAGGTAATTTGAAATAGAGATTTATTCCGCAATTTTCTTTTCTATAGAACAAATATATGCTGAGATATTCAGAAAAACGTAAACGCCAGAAAACAAAATGGCCACTTTTCTTTGCTTTCATTAATAATTTTACAAAAATACAGTTTTAGCTTCGCAGAAATACAGTTGTAGCTTCGTTGGTTAAGGAATTCACCTCCTCCCGAAATGATAAACAACCCTTTGAAGAGCAAACTCCCTCTTCATTTGAGGACAAAATTGCCTCCGCATGGTCATGTGAATCTTCTATTTGGTTTGAGACTTTGCAATGGATATCTTAAATGTACTGTACTGTACCGAGAAAATTAATATGAAAGCCAAAGTATATACTGTATTTGCATGAGGAGTAACACTAAAATAAAAATACAAGTAAAGTGAACAATTCTGGTTTGGCATGCAACTCACTAATTATGTAGAAACGCCTACCGAAGTTACACACTATAAATAGTCTACGAATAGAAACCAGACTTGTGGTTAACCTGAAAAGATGCCTATATTCTACACGAAATGTTCCAACTTTCATCTTCTATTTGTCAATCACTTATCACAATGCTGCAGCCAAGAATGTGACTGTTTAAGAGTATTATTAACTGTAAAAAGAATATATTTCACATATCGGTATTTTTCTATTTTCAGTATTTCTTCAAAGAAACTTGACACACATTATTTTTCACTTATCTAACACAAGGGTTTGAATACCGAATATTTAACTTACTCAAATTTAAACTCAATTAATTTTAGTTACCGGTACTTATTTTAAAACTATGTCATTCAGAACATTAAAATTTTAGATGTCATGTTAGCAGTTATTGCAGCAACATACTTCACACTCCAACCTTTCCCTCATTCCTGTTGTTCGGCCATTTTGTTTTCAGGCGTTTACGTTTTTCTGAATATCCCAGCATATATTTGTTCTATCGAAATGAAAATTGTGGAATAAATCTCTATTTCAAATTTCCATTAGAAATAAGAAGCTACTGAGTCATAATGTTATAGGCATCACTTTTTTACTCTTCTAATAGAAACAAACAACGGACCCCCAAGCGTTACCGGACCAAATGTCCTTTGGACAAAACGTGCTTTGAACTAAACATCCCTGGAAGAAATGTTCCTTGGGCCAATTGCCTTTTGGGGGATATGTCCTTTGGACCAAATGTCTTTGGACGAAATGTCCTTTGGACCAATTGTCTCTTGGACGAAATGTCCTTTGGACCAATTGTCTTTACAACGAAATGTCCTTTCAACCAAATGTCTTTGGACAAAATGTCCTTTGGACCAATTGTCTTTTGGACGAAATGTCCTTTAAACCAAATCTCTTTGGACGAAATGTCCCTTAGACCAGGATTGGCAAAACCATGGTTTTTATTGAAAAAACAAAAAAAAACTGTTTATTTTGTTTAAACCTGTTTTCTTTTTGTTTAAACCAGGCTTTTTTTTGCTTTAAATAATTTGCACTATGTATTTATATCACATATGGACAGAAATAAGTTTGTTTCGCCTTGGTGTTATTATGCAACAACCGGGTTATGCTGGAAGGGGTCATTTAAGCTTAGAGCGGAATCCAAACCGTTTCTCGGCTTACATCCGAGAGAAATTGTCCTGCATTTGAACTCGAAACCGGGACTGATTGGTAACAAACGCGATACGTCTGCCGACTCACTCACGAAAGACTCCTGATAAAAATACGTTGAACTGATTGTTACATACTTGTTAATATAATTGTCAAAGAGTCCTTTCAGAAGAATAAAAAGATAAACAATTGCACAAGTGAAACAATTGTAGAGAATTACATATAGACAATTTCAAAGTATTGCAGAGTACAGAAGAACTAATTTAGTCTAAGTTGGTTCACTACGACTTTTATTACTCAAAGTTAAATACAACGACTTACTTTGCATATAAGAAAGAAAATTGAATAAAGATACGAATTTTTTGAGTCCACTTTGGCTCTGACCCATTTATACATCAATAGATACCAAAGATACTTCTGATTTCAATAAATGCCTCTCGTGGGTTTGTATGACCCCCTCCCAAAAAGTACGGCATTTCGATGTATTTTATCAATAGTAAACATTATTAAAACGAAACAATATTTAGAATTTTCCTTTGATTACAATTGCATAACAATAATAACAAACTATTTAAAAAATCACAAAAGAAATATTGATA
Organism: Thermobia domestica; assembly: GCF_964235325.1. NCBI lineage: Eukaryota > Metazoa > Arthropoda > Insecta > Zygentoma > Lepismatidae > Thermobia > Thermobia domestica. The sequence continues at coordinate 94,206,888 of NC_137466.1, forward strand.
AACGTATAAAAATTGTTTTTGTAGTATAATCTCTGAGTAATGAATACGGAATTTAGGTCTGAATATAATACGAATAATATACGGGAGTGAAAGGTGATAACTCACAAATGTGTGTTCATTAAGATTTTACGAACAGTTACACTTTTACAAACATTTTTCGTTTTTTGGTTTAAACGTTTTTTTTTCTTTTTCTTTTTTTTTTTTTTTTTTTTGTTTTTAAGTTGGTTTGAACCAAGGTTTAAACGACAGTTTAAACCAGCTAAATCTGCTTGGGACCTATTGTCTTTTGGACGAAATGTCCTTTGGACCAAATGTCTTTTGGGTGGAATGTCCTTTGGACGAAATGTTCTTTGGACCAATATTCTTTTGGACTAAATGTCCTTTGGACGAATTGACCTATGGACCAAATGTCTTTGGACCAATTACTAATTGTCTTTTGAACGAAATGTCCTTTGGACGAAAATGTTCTTTGGACCAATTGTTTTTTGGACGAAATGTCCTTTGGGCCAAATGTCTGTACTAAATGTTTCTGGACGAAATGTCCTTTGGACGAAAAGGGAGGTCACCATAAATAAGTGATGTGTTTACGGTCTCCTTACACATTACTTCTAGGTGTGAGGTGCGGTGGGAGTAGTGTAACCTCGCAAAACCTCGTCTTATTCGTGGTGTAGGTTTCAAGGAGAACATTTCTACACAATTACGGGTAAATACATACAATGGTTCCAGAGACATGAGTGAAACGATGGAAAAACGAGTGTTTATTCTTTTATGTCTATATTTAAACAACTGGAAGAGTCATTTTCTTCCCAAAAAACCATGGGCGCCCAAAGGGGAGTGCAGAGTGCGCCTGCCCCGTGGCTCGCTAAAATGTCTTAAGATTTTCTTAATACAAATAAAAAATACCAAACTTAATATAGCAACCAGGGAATTGAGCTCCTCTAGAAAATTTTCTTCGGTCTCCCATGCCAAAAACCCATTTAAATTTACTGTTATCATGTGAGAAGATAGTGAAAATTATTCCATACAAGTGTGACAAGATCAACGCTATATCGAAAACTAGCATCAATGTAAATCAGATTCAGAGACCCTGAAAGCAAAATGGAGAATTGAGACTGAAAAAAAAAATTAATAATGATAAATTTCAAAGAATATTTTTATTAAATATACAAAAAAAAAAAAAAAAACCCTCATTCTCTCCTAGTGTACGAGGTAACAAATGTATCTTAGAAAAATAGGTATTATATAGTAAAAGTGAGTATTTCTCTCCCATCGCCCTAGTAATTCAAAGAGTGGTTCTGTGCCTCAATGAATACCATTCGAAAAAGAATATGAACTTCTGCTCAGAAAATTCTATTCGTTTTAAACCTACAGTTTCTAGTGAATATTTGTTTCATATGAATACTTGAATCATTTTTAATTGGAGAATAGAATTCCACAATGTAACCAAAATCATAAATTATAAATTTGTTTATTTTTTGTTAGTAAAATATCAATTTTCTCAAGTATACATACTTTTAATTTACATAGTTTTACATTTCCATTGGAACTGAATATTCTTCCATAATTAGACATGAGATGCTTACGTGCACGTCTCCCATCATAGGCCTAATTAGAGGGGGCCAGGTCCCCCCTTAGAATACCATTAAACCACAGATAAGATTCTTTTTATTTGCAGAAAAGTTCAAGACCCCGATAGCGAAATATCCTACTTACGCCAATGTCTCCCACTCAAAGACTCCCTAGCCCTTTCAGCTGGTGTACTGGGTAGCGCGCGCGCCTTTGGTGCAAGAGATTCTGGGTTCGATTGTCCGTGGAAAAGCTTTGAAATTTGAATGCACTACGGAGGTAGGGGTAATGATAAGTCAGTGTAGAGTGTTCACCTCTGGTATGGGGTCCGTGGTTCGATCCCAGCTCGCGCCAAGTGGACTTTGTGGTAGACAAACACCGTGTGCGTGAGATTAATAAATATACATTTTAAGATGTGACATGAGTAAAAAAGAAATAAAAGAATAGAGAAGAAATTGTGTTTCTGTAGTGATAATAGTAAAAGGAACACACATTAGAAACATTATTAAAAAAGATTAAATGAAGATTAAACGCAAAAGGAATCTCGTCTGACTTTGTTGGTCAGGCTGTCACCCAGCTGCCACTCCCAGGCGCTATCCCACTACTGCTCGACACGGGGGCTTTTGGCTGCTCGGTCTCCCGCCTGGCCCGGTTCACCCCTCCTTAGCCAACCTGGTTACCTAAGGCTCCCCTAAGGTTCCCATATTGATGCCGAGCTTAGTGCGGACGCCCAGTCAACGTGGCGCACTGGACAACAGGACTCCCAACCTCAAATCATCCGAAAATCCCGGCTTCCAAGTAGCTGGATTACAGGAGCACGCCACGACTCCCAGCCGACAGCAAATGTGATTTTTCGCACATTTATCTTTAGACATCTGTTACGTTCGCGTTACAATTGCACCGCAGACACATTCGAAATACAAATCAATATTATTATAGAAAACTAAAAACATATAAAGCTTCAATTGTTATTGCTGTTACTCTGTTATTATTATTAGAATATTTCTAGAATTGAGAATATGGCCGCTCAATAAGAAAATATTAACAGCTAATTCGAGAGCAGTCGTAGTGAACGTAGTTCGTGTGAATGCTACTAGATGGCAGCACACTTCATTTCGTTTTCATTCGTTCCTTCTAACGTTTTCTTTTCTTTCTTTTTTCCCCTAGATTTCGCGATTGCATATGTTAGTTTCTCATCAAGAATCGACAGTTCCATTAATATTTGTTCAGAATATAGTTAGATTAAATATATTACATACACACCAACTGTATGCAGAACTGATTTCTGGTGTTGCTTAACTATAATCTATTTGCTATTTCTCGTGGTGTGAGTAGAAGTTTTTCGTTCTAACAAATATTCATGACCAAGTATAACTCCAATAGGTTGAATGCATGTATAGGAATGTTAAATAACGAGAACAAGTTATAATTTTCCAATAACAACTTTTCATTACTGATTTTTTTTTCAATTGTTATTTCGTACTTGGTAATGAAAAAATTACATGGTGTTTCTGTCTGTCTGTGTGTGTGTGTAACGCACAGGGAAAACAAATATAGAAACTAAAGTTATTCAAAGAAAACACTGCATAAAAGCTCTTAGCTCCTTATAAAGAATATTATTTTATCTATTTCTCTATGACAGTGGTTCCCAACCTTGTTTACGTGGCGCCCCTTTATTTATTTATTCATTTCATTTTCCGCCGTAAGAACTTAGCGTTCATGGCTTCGTCAAGAAATACAGTTACTATTACAATTAATAATAATAATAATTACAAGAGAAACGCTATAATTAATAATACAATTATTAAATAAATAAATAAATAAATAAATAAATATATATATATATATATATATATATATATATATATATATATATATATATATATATATATATATATATATAATACAAAATATATACGTAACAATAAAACTAAAAGTGTATTTTTAGAGAAAATATAAATAGTACCATATTTTATATATTTCAAAATTCAAATAACCCTTCAGTGAACCCTGCATACTTCACACTCCCCTCCTTGCCGCATGTTGGTCTGGCCCCTTTTACGATATATTAAACTCTCAAATTTACAGTAATAATAATAATAAGTGTATATTTATTTCGGGCATATGATTGTGCATACCACTGTAATGCAGTATTATTATTATTATTATTTTACTAGCTTTGTGCTTAATGGAACCAAGGTTCTTAATCAGTAGCTATTTTGTGTTTGTACGATATTTAATTTAAAGCCTCTCTGTTACAACATTCGTAATACTTTTAATGATCAATGTAGTTTATTTCTGTTAATAGCTTGCGTTCCCTTCCTCGCTCTTCACGCTCTCCAGATTGGAAATGACTGCTGTTTGGTTATACAAACAGGGATGTACTGCGGGGTTTGCCCTTCGGAAATTTCTGACTTTCGAACAAAATTGAATATATTTTCACACAGTGGTGTTATTCTAATTTTTTTAACAACCGGTTCTGTATCTCTCTCTCTCTCTCTCTCTCTCTCTCTCTATCTATCTATCTATCTATCTATCTATCTATCTATATATATATATATATATATATATATATATATATATATGTGTGTGTGTGTGTGTGTGTGTGTGTGTGTGTAAAGAGATAGAGATAAATATAACACTCCTAGGAAACAAACCATACAAGGCAGAGAAAAGCAAATATTTACTGGATACCTACCACAAGTGACAAAGAGGGACATAGACAGCATTCTAATACAAAGCTATGTGTCGAAATTAGGTAGCACTGAGAATATCTTGGAAACGAATTATCCAAGATAGATGGTTGACAAAAAGTATTGGTACAGATCTGAATTAAGCAACGGAGCGAAAATTGTTGATAATAGTATGTATGCATTTCAAATATAAACAACCCTCCCCACTACGCTTGGGTGACCCCAGTTCTCATTGGTGATATCTGAGCATTTGAGATTAAGAAATAAACGCTTATACCTTGTTGTGAAGGATCATATGTTGAACTCAGTAGTTGTAAGAATTTCTAAAAATAAGGATAGTTAAAGTAAAATTTACTGTTCCTGGGTATAATTGAGTAAAATTACTGTTATATCTAGCTATATTAAACGGTTCTGCGAAATTGAAATATTTTAAAAATCGGTTCTAGCAAACCGGTACGAACCGGTTGAATAGCACCATTGTTTTTATTCCTCTTTCTCTCTCGATATACGTATATGAAAACTATAGTAGTAACAACCCTGTTCATTGTTATAAATTCTAATTCTAAAATATGTAGTCAGAAAAAAATTATATATATTTTCAATACAAAGTTATTTTTATAAGTTTGTATTAAAGAATATTGAAAGAAAACATAATAATTATATGATAGAAAAAACGTATATAATCAAATAAGCAAGAAATATATTTTTATTTTATAAATTCAAATTAAGTTTACTTTCTTCCTGAATGAATACATGAGTACGTTTTTATTTCCTGAAAATTTTCACAACAGGGTGTCTACTAAATGTTCATTTTCAAATTCCAGGTTTTATCAAGGTTTTCAAGGTTTATTTTTCCTTTTTTTCCAGGTCTATTCAGTAGAGTGACATTTATTGTAACACGTATAAGTTAATGCAATTTTATATAGTTCTTAACAAAAACTGGTTATAATTATAGAATGCATACGGCAAGTGATAGTTCCTTTAAGTGACAAGATGAAAAGAAAAAACTGATTGAAATGTAGGTTCTCAAAACATTTTACACAAGAAAATGTTTAATTAAAATATCCCCTACCAGAAGGCCGGTTGAGAAAAATATGCAGTAGCTTTAAATATCCTAATGTAGGAATACTATACAGGGGTGAACCTTAATTAAACCGACAAACTTCGGGAAATAATTCTCGGCACCCAAACAAGAAAAAAAAAATCCTCTTTAGCTCTTCTCCAGGGCGCATAGTTTCCGAGCTAAAAGGTGCCGAAAGTGTGAAAAAATGAACTTCCGACGCCTATATTTCCAAAATTATCCAAAGTAGAGAGTGCTGCTTAAAATCTCTCAAAGGAAATCATGTTCAGAGCAGATAAGACTTCCTTAAAGAGATATTAAGCTGCACTCTCTACGTTGGATAGGTTTGGAAATATAGGCCTCGGAAGTTAATTTTTTCTCACTTTCGGCACCTTGTAGCTCCAAAACTATGTACTGTGGAGAAAAGTTAGAGGATTTTTTTTTCTTGTTTCGGGCTCGGGAATCACCTTCCGAAGTTTGTCGGTTTAGTTAAGGTTCACCCTGTATAATAGTAAATTTCCGTCAAAAACATTACTTCAAATAAACTAATATTATAGTAGTAACACGTGAGTGTTAATAAACAATGACAAAAATGGCGGGAAAATAGCTTACTTACCGCCAAGTTATGGGATAAAATAGCACAAAAGTATTTTACTACAAGCACTCTCCTTTAAAGTACTCTTGTGGTATTTTATGCTAAGTACTGGTAGGACTTAGCGGTGAGTAAGCTATTTTCCCGCCATTTTTGTCAAACTAGTATTAGTTTAGAAGTAAAAAGAAAATGATCATATATAATACAAATTCTTAACACAAAGTAGTCCATATTGTTAAACGTTACTGCACATTCTTCTTGGATGGGGACTGGCCATCAGTTATATTTTATTTAAAAATATATTGTAACATGAAAGTTTAAACAACTGAAAATGTTATGGAACCACGCACATTATATGAACAAATATAGAAAACAACTTTCACAGTGAACCGTTTTTGACATTTAACTTCTAGAGTTCAACATCCCTTTTAACTTTTTCGCCTGTTCTTCCAATGCATCTACTTCTGCTTCGGCGTCAGTTAGTATTCTTTTCTTCTTTAATTCCAATTCTTTTATTTTCTTCTTAATATCTTTCTTTTCTCGAGCTGCTCTGTCTTCTTTTTCATCGCGGTCTTTCAGATATTCATTTCTTCTGCTTGATGCATTCCTCACATACTGGATCATACTTTTTGTGATATTCATATTACGTATGTCACCAGCAACACGCACAGCATCCAACACACTTCTCTGGGCACTTCACTTCACTTCACGGCACTTCACGTCACTTCTTCCTTTATCCGGTAGAACTTGTTGGTGCTGCTGGCAAATCTTTGTCTCACGTTTGTCTCACTTTTTTCAGAATGTTCCTTTGCCAACTTAAAAGACAGTACTTCTCCAATTTCCTGTCTACTAGTATGCCTATTTGAAAATATACTTGTATAAGATATGTGAGTTTATGGCGGCCAAACCAAGTAGGTTATAAAAGAGCTATACCGGCCATTTTCTTCAAACAGCCTTCACAGAATATTTACTGTCCATCTAGTCTACAATGTCTACACCAATTTTCTGTAAAACAATTGTAAAACAAAACTTTCAGTTTCCTTATTTTCGTGACCACTCATTACATTCACGTTAGTGTGAATGGTGCTCAATATCAGTACTCTTATGTTTTCCTTGCATTGATATGTGGTGAGTGTGATACCGTCCACGGTTTTGAGTAGTCTGTGGTATGCAAATCTTTATTATGAAAACGTACGGAAGCTGGAACTTTAATCCTGTTGCTTCATATAGTACCAAGCAAATTTTTAGTTCCCTTACATGATGTAGAGACGTAAAAATGATGTCTCAAGTTCCATGCAATCTCGAGGTTCAAAAGATGTAAACCTACATGTTCAGCAAGAGGGATATTTGTTTGGCCCCTTTTCATCTTTTCCTAGATATGGAAAACTATTTACTATATATTTGTTCTCAACTTCAAGAAGTATCCAAAATTTGTGCCATGTTTATCCGGCTTGCTACTCATGAACTGAATAAATTTCATTGGAAAGATCAGCTCATCAATAGTGCAATAAGTATGGGATTGTAGCATCTTCGGGAATTTTCAATCAACTGATACCAAGTATCAGAAAATAAGCAAACCTGTTAGTTCTATGTTTTTCGCTCCACTTAGACTTGGGACAAACATTATCAATCTCATTATTTATTTAAGAGCTGCAGCCCAAGCTTTCCAGACCACAGACACTTTACACTTAACGCTCTTCATCCTCATTGCTCCACGGAAAAATATAGCAAGACAATAATTCCATCAAGCTCATCGAGAAAACTGACTAGTTAGGATAATCTAAAACTCGACGGGCCTCAACTTCTTTACACTTCTTTATATTTGGCAGTAGAGTATCGGTTACAATCAGTCTGAATGCCCTTGCACAAGCATCATCTATATTACGCGTAACGAGTGATGTGGGTTCTGGTTTGATAGAACTATATTATGTTTATGTTTATGTTTTTGTTTTTGAACTATAGTGTTTTTGTAATCTTCGGCATGTCTTGTTGTTTACATTCACTATTGTCCACATAGTCTGATCCGGAGTTCACTAGGCCTACCAGTAATTTCAGTAGAATTCCCTTGCTCAGATTCTTCACTTGAATCATTATTACTAGAATCAGAATCAGAATATTTGACTTCTTTGTCATAACTACTGGAAAAATCTTATTTTTCAAGATCTGTTACATTTTCCTTTTCAATCCAGCTGTTGCTGTCCTCATTACCAGAAGCACTATCGTCAATATATTGTAACTGTGCTAGAAACTCTGCTGTGCACGCCGTTTACTACCTGCAAACAGTGAAACACATTCTTCAAAACAATTACCACAAATCAATGGTTGTTCACAATTGTTTTGGGGGCGTCAATAATACACCTTGATAAAAAGTATAAACAAGAATGAAAACAGGCATTTTTTTAATCCAGGGTAAAATAAATAGGAAGTGAACTTTGTGGTGGACAAACACCGTCTGCGAGGGTTTTCTAAGGGTTCGCATGTTTTCTCCCACTTTGTTCATTGCACTATTCCATTCATTTATCATTATCACCGTCTCCTTTAGCTAGGCGGCATAACCGTGAAACGTAAAACTCAAAGATTTCATTTTCATTTTCAAAGTAAATAGGTAGGTGTCAAAATGATCCCCGTGGTAGTTCTAGGTAAATCGCCATTTTTAAAGAAAACCAAAAATAATTGAAGTATGGTATTTAGAATATAATCACACTGGTTAGAGAGCAGAAAAGTGCTGACATATGTTTGGCATATTTTAATTAATGTTCAAATTAAAGAACGATGAATGACGGTAAGAGGTCAATATGACCCCTTTGGTAGTTCGTGTGTTAAAAAGCTTCGGCACAGGAGTATAAGCGGAATGTTGTTCAGGACCTGTCTACTACTCTTGCTACAGAAACATGTAAACTAATGTCTTCACAAAGCAGCAAATAAGCTTGACTCATACTATGCAAATAAGCAGCAACTACAGAGAAAGCTTCTGGCTTGTATGCCAGTATCCCCTCAGTGTAAGACACAAACTTAATAGATCATGAAATTTAACTTTTTCAATTACCTTGCCCTCATCATCAGGGACTAATTTAGCTCTTTTTGTAGTTACTGTTATTCACAACGACCATGCCAAACAAACAAAATCTCTTCTTGTACCCTCAACATATTTTCCAAAAACATTCATTGCCTGCACTCTGCTCACATCTGTCTGTCTTTCTCAACTACGTCTCCACTGAATAAGTTATTGGCTTTTAACTTATGCTGTAGTATATAACTTTCTTGCTTTTACAAAAATATACTTATTCCATACCAATCCAAAAAACAATATTTTAAAAACAATTTTAAAACTTCCAGGTTCCTCTTCCAATTCCAGGTTTTCAAGGTTTTCCAGGTTAGTAGACACCCTGCACAATGTTTTAATGAGTTACTTCAGTTAAACGTTCGAATTTTGGACAATGAAAAACTTACAGTAGACACTGTATATTAGCCCTGCTTATTTATACACGATTAAACTATGTAAATGAAAAAAAAAAAAAAAAGTTGTAAAGCTATGAGAAAACATTGTATTATGCGTATGAAACTGATCAAACATCGATATTATATATATATATATATATATATATATATATATATATATATATATATATATATTTGTGATTCAAAATTAATTTCATACAATAAATATGAATTTTAACTTCCTCGAAAATATTTTCCTACAAATGAAGAATTGTTGGTTGTTACTTTATGTAAACATTTTTTTCACAGAACTATCAGAAATAAAATTTACGGTAGAGACACGATCAAGTTTATTTAAAAAAAAAAAAAAAAAAAAAAAAACTTTTCATACCTTTCTGTTTCAAAATTTTCCCGAAAATTTTCACCACTTGGTATTCCTTTAAATGATAAGTATAGCTTTTAACCTACAATCCTAAAACCTCACTCCTGACCAGTGACTGTCTTACGGATAGGGCGCGAAGAAAGCGCCCCCAAAAGCTACCTTATTTCTTCTAACAAGCAAACATTCTGAAGGAGAAAAAAAAAATCACGCGAATGGGTTTGCAGAGTAATGTACTTAAACCTTCGGCCCTGTACAAGATACAGTATTTCCTTTCTGACAAAATCACAGACATTTACTACTACGAATATAATTCAACCCCTAGGGCGAAAGCCTCGCAAAGGAGCTGAGTTTTTGCTGATATACTAGTTTTCCAATTGCAGGAAGAAAGTCGTTCTTCATCGATTTTTAAAGCAAATCTTTATTGCAAACTGTTTTACAAAAATCTCACTAAATCTGCACCCCACATCTGATGGCCCATAAATCGGGAACAAAAATCTTAAACACAATAATATTTCACATTCTTGTATAGCACAGGTCAAAGTTAACCTCTATGGCGTACGCATATTATATATATTTTGCGCAAGGGCGAATTAAACCCTGACCACCCTTGCATATGCCACTGATTATGATAACTGACTAACGTAAGGATAATGGCATTTCATAGTAAAAGCATTTAGTAGCAAGAAAATATAAATGTAAGGTGAACTCAACTAAACCCCCCAAAATATTTCATATCCTGTTCCCCTTTCTTGAGTTATGGGCCTTACTACATGCAACGCATGCAGTTAGGATGATTTGGAATTATCAAAGAAAATATAAGCCACACTGCCTTACATTGGAATATACATATTTATAAAAATTATCATTATCATATCGTACTTTTTAAAATTGAGCAGGAGTACATTCAGCCCTTATTCTTTACAAATTTCAATCCCAAGCAGTGAGGATGATCGCATCAATATCAAATAATTTTTGACAAATGTAACTGAGGAATATAATTTTTTTATGGTGTTATTTAAATCAGTACCCGGTAGCGATTTCTTCATGGAGAAGAAGGAACAGACTCTTCCCCCCATTTTCTGTATATCCAAGTAAGATTCACACTATTCTAAACACGTCTTTTCTAGGGAAAAAAGTCCCATCCCTGCCTTTGTGACCGTCAGGTCGACCACATAACTCATTTATTAAACACAAACTGTATACTTTTGCCGACTTTAAATCAATATTTAAAATTAATGATGATTTAAAGTGAAATCGATTATTCGAGTGAAAAAAAAAAAAAATCTTTCTTCGTTGTGGACGCTTTATAGCAGCAGAGAAACAACTTTTCTTCTTTTGCACACAGGTGTGCTCTAGACTTTTGTCGCTCTGAATAATACAAAGAAACCATTCTTTATTGAACTGAATGTTTATCTAATTAGCAGAGTACTTCAGAGAAGCAGATATCTATCTTTCTTTTTTGGAGTGAGTTACCTACTCACGATTTTGACTATTAAAACTATTTTGTGTATACTTTCTATATAAATGATTATCAACGTTTAGAAACCTTTTTAAATAAGAAATTGTTACATTGACAGACCAGGTGCAAAGCTCTTCACACTGACGCTATATTATCTAATCTATGATGGGAATAGCGCTTGCAGTCCGTGTGAATTGCAGATGAAAAGCCTACTCTCTGTAATTGCCAATATTTATTCTTTTCTATTAAGCAGTTTTCCATTGGACTAACATATGTAGGTATAATATATCTATTCCGTTATAGACTGAATTTCTAAAGTTGTTTTGCAATACTTACTCCGCCTGGATAACAAATTTTACTTTCTCACGGGACAAAAGACGTGTTGCCAGGTCTACTTAATATACCATAATTAAATTTGCATAGATTATGAATATAAAATTAATGGATTTTTTCGGAGCAAATCCTAAAAAGCACTGCCAACTAAAGAGTTCTCTCGAAATATTCACGAATCTCAGTGGAAGCGAGGAGTTCGTATTTGGTATTCATCAAGGAAGGCACGTAACGGCCTCAGCCACATCAAGCCAGAGGCATACTATAGTTCACATAGACCTTAACGTTACCACATGGCCTCAATCACAAATTAATAGATTTGAAGAGTAACGACAACAGCATACGACAATTGATAAGTGAACTCGAAACGCATTTTTAAAACTCAGATTACAAAGTGCGTTATGGTTGCAGCAACAAAACTTTATTGCAAAATTGGTATGTTTTCCCCAATCCAAATAGTCACTACTTCGTTTAATAGTGAAAGCCATATATTCAAGTGAATAGTGTTCTAGTGTAAGTGACGTGAGGAATAACTATGTGCTAATGGCTATATTCAAAGTTCCTTTATTTTTTCCATACGGATATCTAAATATTCTTTTATTTTTCATTGTTCGGTTTTACATTTTCGTATGTATACGATGGACTATTTATTTAACTCTCAGACTCATGCTGCAAAAAATCTATTCGTATTTGTTCTCTTCAAAGAACTTTCTAGCTGCATTTACATACCTATTTTAACGTTGTGGAAGCAGACTGGCACTCTTGTTATGGAAAATGCCCAGATTTCCACGTCATGTTATCCTGAATGTCCTCGATGCTGTCTTTTGCTTTTATTTTAAGATGGATGTGAGTGTGAACAAGACAAAGTTACAGATCCAACGAATAGAGTTTGTGCGACGGAGATTATGTTTTTGGATAAAAATCCAGATTCCATTACTGAAGTGTGACACGTGCATTGTCACAGTGCGAATACGACACTAGTTCAGATGTCACTAGTTCGGTTGTTCACGACGAACAAATTGTGTAACCATTGTAACATAGCTATATAAACCTCAAAATTAACAGTTTAGTCACGTGAAACAAATTCATGGTGCATGATCCGAAACGTGTCAAAAAAAAAAAAAAAAAAAAGTACCAATTTTATCCAGGATCGGGCTAATCTGATGTTTTTAGATTTCGTTAATCCAAATGACTTGCATTAAAACGACATTATCTTGGTTTCGGGGGCACACCCGAAAACCTTTGATTCATCCTGTGTAATGATACTGGTAAGGAATGTTGGATCATTGATGGCTGTTACCTATAGTTCGCTGCTGATGAGACACGAAAGTCCTTCTGGTACTATATAAGAATCTTCTGTATGAATTTCGCCGATATGGTCGGAACCTCATGTCTTCATGTTTCATTTGGTGACATGAGCCGATGGAAATGTATATAGACGTTTTTCAAGTTTCAAACAAAATTTAACGCAGATTCGCTGTTCCTTTCGATTATTCATTTCTTATACTCAAAGATCATACAGACACTGCACGCAATCACATCAATACTGCCCTGATTAAAGCGAGCAAGCACGCTGTGACGTCATCATGATATGTTCTCATATGCACGTGCGGTGAGGATTCGGAGTTACATTTAATACTTTTTTAAAAACCTGGGAACTAAGTGAACAGCCCTTGTATGTAAAAAAAAAAAAAAAAAAGGCAACATGAGGTGGAATTTATCCCTTTTTACTCCCTCATTCTCTATCGATTGCAAGTCCAAACAAGTCTTATTTCGAAAGGCCAAATGAAACCACGTACCAAGCTTCATTAAAATTGGACTGAATCATCAGCGTATCGGGTTACGGCCTTCGGAGCTTCGTGGCAAGAAGTTTTCTTATTTATTTAATTACTTTTTTTAATGTTGATGCCGACTTTCCTACGGATGTACTTTAATTAGTGATGTTCATTCATTATTCATAGTTTGATTCATTTTTATTGCATCTAATTGTATGGCCACAATCGTTTTGGGTCGTCCAGGAGGAGAGGTTGATAACACGAAACAGGTTTTGTTTCTTCATAGTGAACCTCGGGGTTCGTTAATAGTTAATTAGCTTATGTTTCGGGTATTGGGTAATCCTATAATGAACTTCGTACATAATATTAGCTATAAATTGATGTCATTTATTCGCAATTCTTCTTTGCAACTGCAAGTTGATGCATCTTCAGTGCCTCGCTTTATTTTTCATACAGATATTCCCATTCACCTTTCTTGTCCTCCTTTTATTGATTTCCCCAAAACATAGCGTTTATAGCATTTCCACTTATAAGTATGGTCTTCAATCGAAGGACAAGAAATTGACGAATGCAATTCAAGCATAGTGTACATGAGTCGCATTACGAATGTAAAGTGAAGACGTGAGTTTATGCAAGTACATACTAATATTTGCTTTTGGGCCACACCACACGTGCATTCTATATTATATTTTGGGGTCCTTATTTATTTATGTTGTAGTTGTTCTTTCTTATACTATTTGCTTTCCTCGGTAGATTTCTCCAAACATTCTCCCCTCATCACTGTACATCAGTAGTACTCAGTGGCGTAGCACAGTTTTGCGGGCCCCCCTGCAAAGTATAGAGAAGGGGCCCTAGTTGTAAAGCCGATAGAAGTAAGGTTGAAGTTCTACTTCTTTAAATCTTTATTCATCGCAAGACTTCGGGGCCCCCTATACCTCCGGGCCCCCCCGCAATGCGGGGGTTGCGGGGGCAGCTGCTACGCCACTGGTAGTACTTTATTATTATTATTATTATTATCATTTATTACAACACTGAGCTAGCAATAGAAATTAAAGGCATGTGGAAACAAGAAAATAAAAGAAGTATTTCAGTTTGACGTCCCACAATTACGTCCTTTAGGCTAAGGGAGACGGATGATTATGGCAAGTGAATGATGATGGAAGAATTAGTGGAATGAGAAAGTGGGAGGAAACGGAAGTACCCCGAGAAAACCCACATACACGATGTTCTCCAGCGGTCCCATACATCAGAGGTAAGCGCTCTAATGTAGAAACAAGACACTGAGACAACAGTCCAACTCTCTTATATCTGTCACACGACTTAAACCAAGGATTCCGAATATACAACTGAGGAAACTAAACATTGAACACATGCTCATCTTAAACTGTGAAAGCCAGTACCACTATCAGCAAGCAGTATAGTAAGAAAGCGTCTTAATGAACATAGCACATAATAGAGAAAAAATGGTCTTGGCAAATCCCCATTACAACACTAAAGGGACTCTGAGATGATGATGATGATGATTATTATTATTATTATTATTATTATTATTAATAATAATAATAATAATAATAATAATAATAATAATAATAATAATAATAATATATACTATTATATACAACAGTACAAGTGATTCGTTTTTTATCGCCCAGTTCTTCATTCTACTAGTATAGAAAGAAACATAAAATTTGGACACGATACTCCCTTTGTCACGAAAGCAAGAGATAAGAAAGGAATTTTTGAAACACGTATTCTAAGGGAGGCGTAAAGGGAAGTTAAATTTTCTGCCAAGAATTTAGTATCTCACGAATCCCTGAAGTTAGAAAGCTGAAACTCAGCACGTAAACTCAGCAGTAGACAACATGCTAACGCGCCCAGGAATTTTAACAATCATTTTATTTATTTGAAATTGTGATTCCAGAAAATCCTTTGTACTTCATTAGGAAGTACAAAACATTTTCAATAATCACAATTACAACTAAGTAAAATTAACCAGATATAGTTACAACATTTTCGAAAATTTCGCTCCTAAAAAGAGAAAGAGGGAACATTTCTATAATACTGAAATATTTCTTCATTTATTTAGAGAACGAAGATTTGTTTAAGTTAAAGCTATGAATTTCAGTATATAAACTGTTAATCAGGGTTACCGGGGATTTTCTGTTTATTTTCCCTAACTTTCAAGGTTTTCCAGGTCAGTAGAGTACATTTTCCAGAATCAATTTTTTGAGTTTCTACTGTATATTTTAGCATCTACGATTAGGAAATCTTCGTAGCTAAAAGTTGTATACATAATGTTTCAAAGCAACACCGACAACGTTTGGGAGGTGATTCCTGACACCAAGATATGACAAAAAGTATAGACCAATCTAGGTGCACAAATGCTTCCTTTCGGAGTTATAGGCTGCCAAAAACATGGAAAAATGATTTTTAAATGCTCATAGCTCCGAAACTATGGAACCTACTGTAGTGGGGTTAAGACTTCACTTAGAAACTGGTATGTGCCCTATCCAAATATCCAAGTTTTCAGAATCCTGCGGTACCTCCGAAACAATGTTTATAGAGGCAGTTGGTGAGTACTTCAAATTATATGCCTTAGCCAAACTCCCTTTATAAAAATTGTTCCGTGAGTGCATTACTATTCTGAAACATGTACTGTACCTTTGGATAGTTCATGTATTAGTTCCTAAGTGAAGTCTTGATCCGACTACGGTAGGTAATACACTTCTGGAGCTATGGACCTTTAAATTTATTTATTTATTTATTCATGTTTTCGGCAGCCTGTAACTCTGAAAGGAAGCATTTGTACACCCAGGTTTGTCTATATTTTTTGTTTTATCTTGGTGTCAGGAATCACCTTTCAAACATTGTCGATGTTGTTTTGAAACATCCTGTATATATATATATATATATTTATACAAAAGAAAAAAATACACAGAAGGGCCCACCACAACGTCCACTCTCTGCCTTTCTATGTATTTTCTATATATTCTTCATATAATAAAAAATGAATAACAGAAAGTTACATGATGAAGGTTGATGATGACAAACAGAACCTAGCACACATGATCTGCAACTAACAAATAGCTGTCACAAGTTTTCACTGCTTACGAAGATACTTTTTCAAGGTCACCACGTTAATAGTAACTGTTTTCAGATTAGTTTCTTTTGATAATTATGCTTTTTTCATCTCTAATACAGTAATTTGATCAGCGAAGCGTTTATGCTCACACTTTTTCGAATCAATTGTATTTTCTTCAGCATAATTATTTTTTCATGGGTTCCTCATACCGCTTCCATGAAGCACAAAGAGATTGAAGCATTTTCCCATTTATTTCCATTACACGAGGTCCTCAAGAATATTTTACAGAATTATACACTAATCTCAATGCTACTATTGAATCTTTACAAAGGTCTTCTACCACCATATGTAACGATTTATTTCGCTTTCTTCCTTTCCTCAGAATTTGGCCTAGGTTGAATATTCTCCTGGGTACTGAAGGTACTCCAGGCTATCCAACCGTAACTTAAATTATATTTGCACAACAAAAAAAAAACTTAAGTTAAAATATAAAAGAGAAATAAAATAACATCTGCAATAATGAAGAAAGGAAGATTTAAAAAAATAAATAAATAAAATAAAATTAAACTATACTTCGAATCAGGATCTTTCTCCTGTTGAGACCACCGCGAGAAGCACTGTAACTGTTGATAATATCTATAAAGTTTAATTCTTTCGTTTTGAAGACCACTTGCCAATATTGTTAATCGAGCTTATAACTAAGGGATATTCAGATCTCATAACACAATGACGACTACTTCATACAATACAAACTAAATTTATTGTTAGAACAGAAAGAAAAAAAAATGAAACTACAATGACAGAGCTCCCCTTCCCGCACGGGGAGGAAAAGACTGAAATACATTGCAAGTGGAAAAAAAAAAAAAAAAAGTATAATTAGGTTGAAAATTTAGTTCCAAATTATGTTCCTAATTCCAAATTTTGTCTTCACCAAACCTACCTTTACGACAATATCTACGCGAACAGAACATTTACTTTAATGCACCTCTTAAGTTTCCAAAAAAAAAAAAAAAAAAAAAAAAAGATTTAGTTCAGGTTATATTTAGTTTCATACAATATAAACTCTGTTTCGTCAATCCGATTCTTAGTGCAAGTACATTTTTGCATTTTGGAGATTTAGAATTACATAGTACAAAATTACAAGTTCTGTTTATATTGGGTTGACCAAAAAAAAAAAAAATTGTTATGTTGCCTGAACTCAATTTCGTCACAATTTAGTATTAAATTTTACAATTGTTTTTAAACACTATTACATCATTCGAAAGGAGGGGGGGGGGTGGTAACATTTCTTTCGCCTGCTGACATACATCAGGAATACAAAATAACTATTACAAAGGTTTACGGCATACTTATTAACTCGGTTCACAAACTGAATACTATTTTCACCCAACAGCTTTCCTAATGGCTGAACACCCTATGAAAGTGGCAGCGGTGGAGATAGAGAATGGCCGGGCCTACATAAACGCACTGAAGAAATAAAATATTATCTACCTTCGAGCGGGCAACCTGTCTATCTCAGGCGCAACACGTCTCTAAATACACACTTTCTTCATATATTTAACTATTTCTTTGCCCATGGCTCATTAAATCGCAACTTCTCTAGTGTCACTTTTGTGTAGCACAAATTTTTAGCTACTGATCGTATCTGCCAAATATTTCTTTAAGTTACAGGGTGAGCGGACAAGCTTCAGGTAATTCCATTATCACAAGCATTTATGTTAACAACATGCCAGCAGGATAGAGAGAGAAAGCAGTGAACGTTCTAAACATCACCCCCGGTTTATAATTCCTTATTTAAAGTTTACTAGAAGGGTCCTATTAACCACAAACAACAGAGCCAATTTCAGATTTTGGTACACAATAGTTAACGATACTAAAACTAACCTAACTACTATAACTAACAAACAAAGAAAATAAATTCACACAAAACAAAAGAGATTTGAACGAAGATTTGATATGGAGAGGTGCGAGGTGCTGAGCTAAGCGTAGATTTTCGATATTTGAAGTTCAACAGAGACAAGTGGAAGTGAAATGAAGGGAGAGAAGGACGAATTCTATCACCCAGGCGACTGGGGACCCATGCTTGACCGGAAAGATTTACTTTAAACAATCATGTTTCTAAATTCCATTACTCTAAAGAAACTCATATAATGTTATTTTTATCATTGTAGAAACAATTTACAATAAGCAGGCGTATATATTAATTTATCTTTGCTCCCCCTTTTTATCTGATATATATATAAAAAAAATATAAATTTCGAAAACCGAGAATTTAGTTCATAGTTCCAATTTTTAAGTTTGTCACGGTTATAACACATCAGCCAATTCGTCCGAAACTAAATTTAGACGGCAGCAGTCACTTCCCCTACGCCTGGAATCTTCCGAGTCACATGGCCCTTCCGGATTTACAATTTATCTTCTAGATTTACTCCAGCTGCATTATAAATAAAAAAAAAGCATTGATGTTACCTTGTAATCCTGGAAACTAACGTTCAAACCTTATCCACTGCAAACTAATCCATTATGGGTGAAGCACGTGCATCCTCACCATGCAAGAGGGAGTTGTCAATTTTGTCGTAGTTGATCGAATTATTACACTCAAACCATAGCTGTCCTTCAGGTTTCTCCCACCAACCGGTTTTGGTTTTACTAATAAGTTTGACTTACATATTACACTGCGGTTAAGTGGATTTTGTCAGAAATTTCTCCCTGAGTTGGCTAAGACGCTCTCACCACTTCATGATGATGCGGAAAAAGGACGCTATCCCTACCGCGAGGATAGCTTCACTTCGCCCCCCTTTATTTTTCAATTGGTAGATTTACTACCGGGAGATTTTTTTTAAAATTTTAACATGCTTATCCACCTATTAAATGTGGTAAAATAATTACGATTAAAGTAAAAATATTTAAATTACAACTACTTACTTGAATAAATCTAGTTTGAAATTTTAAATTTCTCTTCTTAAAAAAAAATACTTGATATTTTGTTTGTTTTTATTCTAGCTTTTCTCACTTGGTGGCAGCACATTCGCGCACAGCGAGGACTATAAACGAACACTTGATGTGGCTTTGGATCGAACTCGAAGGGCGCCATTTTGGGTCCTCAGATCCAAACGATCTCATACTAATATAAACAATTATACATGAGCGGAAAGGGACCGTCTCACATATCTTTATTAATAGAAAACCCACTTTCAACACTCGCATTCCACCGGAAAGAGTAAACAAAATTTGTATTACCTTCCTCAGTTCTTCAAACTCATTCTATTTTCGAGTAAATTGTAATAAAAAATGTACAGGTTTTATGGAATCGATTTAGCGTTCTAAGAATATGTACTATCTTATCTCTTTAACACTCTTATTCAAATTGAAGTGGTAGAAGTAAATCACTTTCAGTTTTAACGTTGATTGTTATCAGGGGAGTAGCCAGCAGATTTATGTAGGAGAGGCCCGTCATTTGTGAAGGGGTCGAGCTACAATGTACAAAACAAAACAAACAAACAAAAAAAAAAGAGTGTTGCAGCTAGAATGCGCTTTCGAGATCTGAAAAAACGTAAAATTTTGGTTTCCTTCCAGAAAACTAAAAACCCTGTTTTTTTAGCTTATTATTATTATTATTATTATTATTATTATTATTATTATTATTATTATTGTTATTATTATTATTATTTTATTTTTGCTTTTTCTCCATAAATTATATTCGAGGTAGTTTTTAATATGTTCAACCAAGAACTACTGCCCCGGCTCAAACCTTATATCTTTCTGCGTAACTATTTCAATTTAAGCCCTTGTACACAGAACCTATCTGTAAAGGCAACCAAGAAAGTTATATTGTTTTTCCACTCACCACCTTCAAACATAGATCAGTCACCTGGGGATAAGACTACCTGGAAGATAAAAAAATAGTCCCCATCAGCATCGACGACCTTCTGTCAACGTTCTGGGAGGCCATGGATTCCATCGCGGTAGAACTTCGTGGGCTGTGAAGCAAAGAAGAAATCAAGTGCATTTTGCACCAGCGGCGTAGCGTAAGGGAACGCCGGTATGCCCGGCATCCTCTATTAATAAGAAAAAATACGTATTTCATTGTAAATAAATTGTTTGCTTGTAATTATCACAATTATTTCCACTGCAATCTTCTGGACGTGCTCTTTCGCCTTACTTTGATAAGCGGAACCTACGCATGTGCGTCACTCAGATGCACATTTTCTGTCTTTCCTCTTGTCGGATGCTATGTTCCTTGGGCATCCAGGCCTACTGCAAGAAACGGGGTTTTCGTCTGCTTTCTGTGGAGTGCGCAAGCGCAACTACTTGCTTTCTTAACTCCCTTCACTCCTTGCAACTCTACATTTTGTTTTAGATATGTGCTGGCATATCTTCAAGTATTTCCAACTCCATCTATTTTGAACTAAGCTATAGTTTCTGTACAGAACGTACGAGCGCTAACGTCAAGGAAAGACAACAAAACAGAAATGGCTAATTCAATGCCTTTTTGAAGCATGTCGGTTATGTAAATAAAAGTGTAAAAAATAGTTATACTTTAATCGTAATTAAATGCATCGTAATTGTAATCGTAATTAAAGGCAAACTATTAATCTTCATAATAAATACATAGTATGTCCAGTGGCGTGGCCAGAAATTCTTTGAGGGAGCTCACACACACAAGCATAAATATAAAGCATTCTGTAGAATCACGGTCACCGATCTGGTAGACCAAGAGAGCCAGCATTCTCGCCCCTCGCAAAGATTGCTTGGGCCCTTCAGTTATTAGCACATATCCCGAGGAGATGAGGGGCACATGTCCCCTCCACCCGATTTGAAATTGTGATGGTTTGTATCCGAATGCCACAAGGAAAGTGGGATGAAATTGTTTTCCTTGCCTTGTTTCATTTAAAAAAAAAAAAGAATCGTGTTTTTTAATATTTCATTATCATTTATTATTGATAGTCTATTTTCAACTATTTGTTTAATTCCTGTAACGATTCCTATAATGCTATTGTGATCATCATAATTTTGCTCAAATAAGAGTATTGTTGCGCCATACATAGTTGATTTTCTTTCATAGTTTTGGGGAAGTCATTATTTATATTATTACAAAACAAGTGTCCTAAAATTTTAATGTGGATCATTGTGGATACGTAAATAGAAACATATCAATTATAAATATGCATGTATTCAGATTTCAGAATGTGTTCACGACACTTGATACGTATCACAATTTTATTTACATCGCCTGGTATATAATATACAACAGGTTCACCTCAGAAATCAGATTCATCTACTGTAATATGAGTTTTATCACCCCTCCCCCCAGAGTAAGCCTCAAATATGCCCTCCTCCCTCCAATCTGCCCTCCTCCAAATGTTGAAGACAACTCTGATCCTCCACAGCATTGTTTTTCAACTTCATAAATATTTTGAACATCGCTTTAAAAAATGGGAACGGTCTTACCCGTTCCCCGAACGTTGAAGACAGATTTGCGCCCCTGTCTTCAGTATCTGGATATCTGACAACGAAATACATACTCAGAAACAGGCCCCCAGAGCTGGTTTAAGTGTTTTCTATTTACATCTTCAAATAATATACGTATACGCTCAGGCCCATATTCACGAATGGGCGTCTGAGTTTCGGACTCAAGATGACAAATTTCTAGGGGTGACTTTTTAAAGAACGAGATTGAAGTATGGTATGCGGAGAAAGAAGCTGCCCACGAGAAAGAAATAAAGGGAACTATACTGGAAACAATGTTCATACAACAGCGGGGCCGAGTTTTCTAGTCACACGGTAGTGGTAAGAAGAAGCTGAGACAAATGCTTCTGACGTAATCCACGCATTTGCTTCTGTATGTCCCACTAGGCCACCAATTAGGGGGCTTCTCCCTAAATTTTTTACAACCCTATATTTCCCATCGGTATAGCTATGTATTGCTGATTTTAGTAGTATTGTATCGCACAAGTGACTAACTTTGGCATCCCCATTTTGGAATACCACGCTACGCTACTATTTTGCACCTCTACTTGGGATTACCGAAATAAACTCGAATTACAGAAAATAATTAACGCAAATTTGTATTTTTATTTACAGCAATTAGAGGTTTAATTTTGCAGTTGTACTTTAAAAGTTCTCCAGAAAGAACGGTGCGATATATATTGTTGTACAGTATTTACAAAGTTAAGCCCGAAAAAGCCCGAGAAATATGGTTGTATATTTAAAAATTCACGGCCCGAGCCCGAAGTGATATATGCTTTGTAGGCCCGAGCCCGGCCCGCGGGTTCGGCCAGAGCCCGTGCAGACCTCTACCGTAGTCACGACACTCTGCCCAAAGGGCTGGCGCCTCTTGCGCCCCGCTGCAGCAATGTTTGACCCCACTTTGAACTTGTACAGCATACACGCCCTTACGAGACTTTGTGGAGGTCCCATGTTCACTCTCCCTTACGCAAGTTCATGGTGTAACTGAACTGTCACAACCAGGTAGTATGTTCGATATACCCACACCAAGAATTGACCTTCGCCTTATCTCCATTCGCATTCAACTTACGGCATGAGGACCAATGGAGCACAGACCTCCACAAAAAGCGACAGAATATTCTTGGTTACCTTTATATATAAGACTGATTTTCTTTGAAATTGCTCTTAATTTCTTTAACATTTCCTGACAAAAATATTTATTTATTATTCGTGACTAAAAAATATAATTATTTTATTAACAACCATATCTCACTTCCTGTTTTACACCAAGTAGCATTAAAAAGAGGGAATTAAATCCAAACTGAAAAACTGAATAAAAACATTTTTCACCAAATTTTTCATCTGATAATTTAAAAAAAAAAAAACATTAGTTAGAGCATACAAAAATATAATGTATTTACTGATTAATTTAATACCATGTTTAATGGCAGTATTTATAGTGCCTTGTTAAAACGTTTGTCAAATTTAAATCGCAGTAAATTGTGTAATCTGCTGTCACAAAAAAAACGTATACCACATTATTTTCCGATCGGTATAAGGAAGAGATGCCATACTATTTTTGATCGGTATGGTAAAATGGTATTTTTCCATACTATTTTACGGTAAATTACTAATTAGTAGCTGAATATACCCATTCTTCGCACGGGGGCTGTATTTGGAAAAATCTTTGAGTTTTTACGTCCCACGATTATGCCGGTTAGGCTAAAGGAGACGGTGATGATGAGTAATGGCTGAAATGGTAGAATGAAGAAAGTGGGAGGAAATGGGAGAACCCCGAGAAAACCCACGCACACGGTGTTTGTCCACCACAAAGATCACTTGGAAGGGGGCTGGGATCGAACCCGGGACCCCAAACACCAGAGGTGAACGCTCTACCACTTAGCCACCGCGTAACGCCTCTGTTTTTTTCAAATAGCTAATAATAATGATAAAAAATTCTCGAAATCGATTAATCTCAAATATGTTATTAATGCTAAACAAATGAAAAATTACTGCAATGTTAAAGTAAGCTGTCGCCTATGTTAGTGACCTAATATTACAAGAATAGATGATAAGTTTCAAACCGCAATTATGTAATGATTTATGTACACAAATCCGAATTCATACTTGTTTGTATTTACATTATTAATTACTGAATCGATGAGTCTTTATAAAAGTCAGTGTTAAATTGTATTTAGGCTCATTAGACTTGTGAGGCCTCTGAAAGGCCCTGGGTCATCGCCCACTGCTTGCGACGCCACTGACACAACAAATGCAGGCTTGAACAAATGCATCATAACTATTAAATAATAATAATAATAATAAATTATTTTCAAATGGTCATGTCGTCTTGTTTAATATTAGAAAGAAGCACAAGTTTTTATTATTTCTGAACTAATCACTCTTTCTGTTGTTTATTTGCCGATCGTTTAAGAAAGGTCAGATACCGAGCACTAACAACATGTATAATTGTATACCTCCTTTTCCTCTCTATTACTTGCTGGTTTTGTGTCTAGCAAGTGTAGTTTCCTAACGCTTTAAGCCATTGGTAACTCTGTACAAACACCGTCTTCTAGCATGTAAGCAAGTGATACTAGCGGCCTCAGGAAAAGAGAACCAGCGCTTGGTGGCACTCTATTATAGCGGTCCTAATTGCCGCCACTGTTGCCTTTCGGTAAGTTTTCATTCTATTTCCCCGAATTGCCTCACGATTGTATAACATAAAAAAAATACTGTTCCCCATTAGAGATTGTATCGAAATCATACGCAGGAAAGGTAGGTATGCACTACAATCAAACAAGCAATAAGAGTAGTAATATACTTCTTGTTTCAACGCTAAGGAGATGCGTTGTCGCCATTATTATTTAACTTTGTGCTGGAATACGCCATAAGGAAAATCAAAGATAGCAACCAGGGCCTAGAGTTGAACGGCATTCACCAGGTTATGGCATATGCTGATGATGTAAATTTAATAGGGGATGATAGGAGAACAGTAGAAATAAATGCAGAGATCTTATTAAACGCTTGCAGGGACATGGGTTTAGAAGTAAATGCAGAGAAAACTAAATACATGAAAGTGCGTCGGGACCGTAATACGGGAAATTGTGGAGGCGTTAAAATATTAAATAATACTTTTGATAAAGTGGATACTTTCAAATATTTAGGATCAATATTAACAGATGAAAATCATATTCACGAAGAAATTAAATGTCGACTAAAAGCAGGGAATTCGTGTTACTATTCGGTTCAAAATCTCTTGTCGTCGCGAATTCTGTCGAGGAATTTGAAGCTTAAAATATATAAAACGATAATCATGCCTGTTGTTCTGTATGGTTGTGAAACATGGTCGCTTACTCTGAGGGAAGAACGTAGACTGAAAGTATTTGAGAACAGGATCCTGAGAAGAATATTCGGACCCAAGAGGAACGAGAATGGGGAATGGCGGAAACTTCATAACGAGGAACTACATAGTTTATACGGTTTACCCAACATTGTTAGGGTTGTCAAGTCTAGGAGGCTTAGGTGGGCAGGTCATGTAGCTAGAATGGAAGAAAGTAGAAACGCTTTCAAAGTCTTGACTGGTAGACCCATAGGAAAACGACCATTAGGAAGACCTAGGCGCAGATGGGAGGACAATATTAAGATGGATCTTGCAGAGATAGGAATACAAAGTAGAAACTGGATGCAATTAGCTACGGATAGAAGTCAGTGGAGAGCTTTTGTGAACGCGGCACTGAACCTCCGGGTTCCATAGGCCATAGAGTTAGTTAGTTAGTTTCATATTTCTTTTTATAGTAACAGAACCTAAGTAAGCGCAAAACCTCCGTATTATGATGAAAAAGAAATCTGTACAATACATACCTTTGAAATGGAAGCTGAATCATATCCCTGTCTGTCATTATTCTTAGTAAATACTCATGTACTTCATCTGTGGTCTTAGGTCCACCCATATTCAGCATTAAAATCCCAGTCTTTGGATTTGCTGCAGCGGCGGAAAACAATCTTTTAAAGATGAATTCACCGCCTACTAGTTGTCTTCCTGTAAACAGTTCAATAGATCATTAGTTGAGTTGAAAAATATTTCCCGAAGTCGGTTTCGTCCCTACTGTGTCTATATGACTTAACGCCTCTGATAGATGAATTAGATATTATATGAAATTACTCTGGGTTTAGGGGCGTGGCGGGGAAACTACACAGAACTACCGCTCAATACTCACAGAGAATAATTTATTGTTACCCTAACCAAAAATCACAATGCCAATATATATAGTAAAATAAAATGTTTACCTGAGTACGTCTTCTCTAATTTGATAACCAAATTTTCCGTAACTCTTGGTGTTACCATTTTCTAGGAAATAAAAACGAGACTCTACCTAGTTACATGACTTTTCTTTTTTTAACCTTGATGTTTTAATAACGCAAAATTCTTATTTTACTTCCTGATTTTGGTACTATTCTTTTTGGTTCACCAACAAACTGTCTTTAATTTTTGTTTCCTGTAATATTTAGCGCAATACAGGAAGCAATTGAAGATAACTTGGTGGTGAACCAAAAGAAAAATACCAACAACAGGAAGTGAAATAGGGATATTTTGAAAACACAACACGTAACTAGATAAACTGGAATGTAGGTGTAATCTCGTTTCTCGACGAACAGACAAGATTTACCGAAAATTTTATGTTAACAAATAAAAGAGGGCATACTCATGTAAATATTTTATTTTACTTATTATTATACATTAATATGCAAATACGTAAACGAAAGTGAATACGTTTGTTTACGTTTTACACAGTGCTAATGAGTATAAGTTAATAACTACACGCAGTTAGCTCTCCATTGTAGTCTACTTTATTGTGGTTCCAATCGTCGATTCTTTTGTAAGAATAGATCTATCACGGTATCACTGAGAACAGAAACAAGTAACGGCACTGAGCTATTCTGTCTATCATAGCAAACGGTCGATGAGCATGCAAAAGAAAGGTGCGGAGACTGGCACTTTGCATTCATAGTAAATTGGGATTTTACAGTACAGCTGAGCGATAACAGGGTCCCTGAGTGTGTCGCAGTTTTACTGTAATTTGTAACAGGCCTGCAACTAGAGGGGGGTCTGCCCCCCTAAACTTTTCGTGGCCCCTCCAGACCTCAATACAAAAAACACATAGATATTTGTAAGAGAATTTTTGGTGACTTGGCCCCCCCTAACCTCTTTGGCTATTTTCGGGCCTGCTCTGTAATATCTGGAATATTAATTGGGAATCTTACACTGTCCGAAGTATTTGGCCAGAAATACTTTGGAGACCGTGGGTCGATTACCGGAGGTGACTGTATGACAAAAAGGAAATTAGATGGCTACACTGTTATTTGGCTGAAAGTGGATAACAGGTTATCTTGGTGAGCAAGTATGAGTAGCTGTGATGATTACGGAAAGAAGATTAAAGGAATCCACTGGGAAAAATGAAATTATTCAAATGAGAAGAATGACAAGCAGTTGATTGTTGTAGTATAATTTGTTGAAAGGTGCGTACGCACAATACTAGATAATGAATTCTGCGATGGTTCCTTTATATGTAATTTCTAACGATTATCAATCTTATAGTCTTTTGACATCTACAGGATGTAAGAGTGACCTCGTTAGCTATTCGAACTCCTGTAGATAAATAATTAAAAAAAAAAAAGAAATTTGTTCCACTCAAAAATGGCGCATGACAGAAAATGAAGAATCCGACGACATACAAAATTAATAGAAATAAATTTTATTCTAGGTAGGTAGAATAGGTGTACTGTTTATCTTCAATACTTAGTTTACTTGTATGTCATCACTTAACATTAATTGTGCGTTGGCTTATTTTCCAAATTTTATGTTGTTAGAGATGATGTATTTAACAGCAAAGTATCTCATAACATATTACCAGCAAAGTATCTCATATCTTTTTCAATTGCATATAGAAACTTGTTTAGAGTTATTTTAAATTTTCTAAAGTTTAATTCGAAGTAGGATTTCTCTTCTTCTGAACTTGAATTTGATTCTCTCTCTTCTACTCTTGTAATTTGAAAGTAAATTCCAGGTTTCAGGGCAGGGGCGGATCCAGGACCGACTTCTGGGGGGGGGAGGGAGTTGTCATACTGCTACTTTTAAGGGCTCCAAACTTTGGGATGGGTTTTATTTATATATATAAAATAAGAAAGTTTCCTTTTCTGGGAGGGGGGCGCGATCGCCCTCCCTGAATCCGCCCCTCTTTCAGGATAAGGTAATCAAAACTTCATTTAATCAAAACATGTCTTTTCGCCATATTGCGTTTCCTTTTATTTTTATACTACATTTCTTTTATAACATATTTATCCAATTATCAGTTATTTCTCAGAGAGTTTCTGACAAGTATATCCTTTTGATTGGATGTTAGGTGTCATCATCAAAGTTGTATTCCTCTGATTCGGAAGTACTTATCCATAATTCTTTTGGTGATATAGGCATTGTTACGGCGTCTCCCTGTACAAGAAAAAGCAAGAAATGGCTTGTTCAGCTATTTTAAATCAAAATTATGAAAAATCTATCCGGAGAATTTTGTACAAACGATACCTTAAAGTTGACCAATGTGTTATGGCACAAAATCACGGAAGTTGGAGACTGTTAACCTATACAGTAACAAGTTGTCGTCTACTACTGTTTGGAGTTCAAGCCATGTACAACGCCATCTCGCGATCGTACTATCGCAAATTATGGATGCCTCAAATAGCAAATAATACCTTCGACAAGGTGGATAATTTTAAATATCTAGAATCAATATTAACAAACCAAAATCATATCCACAAAGAAATTAAATGTCGACTAAAATCAGGGAATTCGTCTTATTATTCAGTTCAAAATCTTTGGTGTCGCGAATTCTGACGAGGAATTTGAAGCTATAAAATATAAAACCAATAATCACGCCTGTTGTGCTGTATGGTTGTGAAACATGGCCTCTTACTCTGAAGGAAGAGTGCAGACTGAAAGTATTTGAGAATAAAATCCTGAGATGAATATTCAGATTCAAGAGGAACGGGGATAAGGAATGGCGGAAACTTCATAACAAGAACCGCATAATTTATACTGTTTACCAAACATTGTTAGGATCATCAAGTCTAGGAGCTCAGGTGGGCAGGTCATGTAGCCAGAATGAAAGAAGGTAGGAACGCTTTCCAAGTTTTTACAGGAAATCCAATCGGAAAACGTCCAATAGGAAGACCTAGGCCCATATGGGAGGATAATATTAAGATGAATCTCCCAGAAATAGAAGTACAAAGTAGAAACTGGATTAAGTTGGCTATGACAGAAGTCAATAGAGAGCTTCTGTTAACGCGGCATGGAATCTCCGGGTTCCCTAGGCCAAGTTAAGTTTGGACCCATTTTGTTAAAATTAATCGAGTGTAGTTTCTCGTATCTGTGTAAGAATACCAGGAAAATCAATCTCTTTCACTTTTCTTGGTTTAAATGATTACCTAAGATGTTCTGGACTGTTATTATCCTAGTGCATGTCCTAATAACTGTATACAGATTGATAATATAGGTGCAAATTGATGTACTGCCCTGGAAATGGTTACGTGCTATCCTATTATATGCAATTATTTCATCACGAAATTCGCTCGAATGCCTTAGAAGGGAAGGCGTTGCATTCATGGGTGCAATATTCATTTTACGAGGTCTTTCCTTTATGGGTCAGGAAGTGTGGCATAAAACACAAACAAACTTGAGTTAATTGGTTACTAAAAGAGGGTTCTAGGAATTTTCCCCAGCTCAAAAATCCCGTTTTTTTTCTTCTTTTTTGAGTTAAAACTCACAACTAAACCTAAAGATCCCATTTCCAAAAGTATACTTCAAAAGTTGGTTTGAAATAATAACCATACCTTTTTCAATTGTATATCTTGGTACATGTCTATTTTCTGAATTGTTTAAAATATGTATTTGTCTAGATGAGATCTCCAGAACAGAATACCCATTGAAAAAAAAAATATTTCGGAGTCATGTATAACGAATTTTGTTTACGCTTAATCAAATTCACTGTAACAGTATTCAACTGTAATCTATCATATAAAAATGAAAAGGATATTGTTTGTGATTGCATCGCGGGGAAACGGCTAAACCGTTTGAAGTGAATTTTTGGATGCAGTTATCATGTATTTCGAACTGGGTTTTTATCATGTTACTTTGATTAAAATGCGTAATGTAAGGTGTGAAGCAGAGGATCAAAAGATATGCGGAAAATAGAGTATCTCACGATCCTGTCTTGTTGGGAAGCTGAAACTTTGTATATAAACTCCTCAATAAAAAAATAAGTGTACACGTGTTCCAGAATTTTCGGGAATTCCCGTTTTAAGGGGAGCATTTTCTTTAAATTTTTTTTTTTTTTTTTAAATTTTACTTGAGCTGAGTTTTCTTACCATATTACTTTGATTCAATGTCGCATTCTAGGGAAATAAGGGTAGAGATGATTCAAAATTTACGTCATGAATATTGAAAAAGAAATACAGTATGTCATTAGCAGGCCAAGTTAGAGATGAAACTTACATGAGCTCCTCATTAAAAATAACTGGACACATGTTCCAGTGTTTTTGAAAATTTTCGTGTTAAGGGGAGGGAGGATAAGCGATATTGCTTGTTATTTGTGATTGCATCACGAGGACAAGATTAAGCAGTTTGAAGAGAATTTTTGTAGCGCAGTTAGTACCTACTTTCAGCTATTTTTTTTTTTAAATTATTACTATATTACTTCGGTTAAAGGGGCATCCTAATAGAAGTACCTAACTTTCCCCTTCCAAAGAACGGGCATTTCAGTTACTCTGGAATGCAAGGCAATCCGACTACGTTCCCTTTGTTTTTGTTGTACATACTTACGTAATAATATACACCTGTAGTTGGCAACACGTCAGATGTATGGGTTGGCAGTGGTGTCGTGGCGACCGCAGCGCTGAACCGCTGGTGGTGGTGTGTTAGGTCGGTCTCCATACTACGTCAGGCGCAGTGGAGCAGCAGTGTCCAGTGGCTGCAGCAGACGGAGGTAGTGTATAATGGGAGACCTCTCAGATTTTCAAAGAGGGCAAATTGTTGGTGCGCGGTTATGTGGAGTGAGTGTGACGGCAGTGGCTACTGTGTTAGGTGTGTCGCGTGGGACAGTGTCGAAGGTGATGATGGCCTACACAACACATGGGAAAACCACATCGGGGAAGCGGAACAGTGGGCGGAAGAAAATCATGAGTAACAGGTCACGCCGGGTATTAAAGCGCATTGTCACGCAGAACCGTCGTGCCACTGCGGAGCAAGTGACGGAGGAACTCAATCAGTACCTCCCCCACCCTGTTTCGACAATCAAAGTCCGCCGCGAATTACATGACATGAACTTACGGGGTCGTGTTCCACAGGCCAAACCGCTCATCAGGGACCATAACGCTTTCGCACGCCGCAAATGGTGCCGCGACCATGCAACTTGGACCGTTGAGGACTGGAAACGTGTGATATGGTCGGATGAGTCATCCTTCACCCTATTCCCAACCACGGGCCGTGTTTATGTGTGGAGAACGCCCAAAGAAACTTATGATCTGCAGTGTCTCCGCCCAACTGTGAAACATGGCGGCGGCTCGGTGATGCTGGGGGCCGCCATATCATGGTTTTCATTGGGTCCTGTGGTCACACTTAGCGGACGAATCACTCCCAACGATTATGTCGCAATTTTAGGAGACCACTTGCAACCTATGGTCCGGATGTTGTTCCCGGACAATGACGCCATCTTCCAGGATGATAATGCACCCATTCACACAGCTGGCGTTGTTGCAGCGTGGTTTGAGGAACATCGGGATGAAGTTCAATACCTCCCCTGGCCCGCCCAATCCCCAGATCTCAACATAATTGAACATCTGTGATCCGTTTTGGAAACACGACTCCGGCGACGAATTCCACCTCCATCCTCTCTCACAGAACTGGCCGATGCCCTGCACGAGGAACGGTGTAAAATTCCACTTGCTACTATTCACGACCTCTATGCCTCCATCCCAGGTCGCATCCAGAACAGCCTGTGTGAATGCGACAAATATATACAAATAATGAAATGTTTTAGTTGGTGTGCCAATTAATTACATAATCGAAAGGCTTTACTTAAAAAAGACAATTAATAAAGATATATCTATTTTCTCAACATTAATGGCAGTCAGATCGTGAAATTACCGAATTATTCTTGTGTATCTGCTGAAGTATGTGGCGGACAATAATGGTATGTTACAAAAGCACTTTAATCGTAAAAGCTATTGTAAGAAAGCAATTGGCAAATGGAAACGAGAATTTAAAATAAAAATATATTTCCAACATTTCAATTCTTAAAAATAATCAATTTAGTAAAGCAGTTTCTCTTAAAAAAAAAAAAAAAAAAAAAATGCTCCTGCACTTGAAGTACTGTCTTAGTATTTGACTGGCATGTTTTCAGGAAAAATTAAAAGAATCTTATCTTAGGATAGCTGACTCAGAAATTTGAATGTAATAGGGGATTTTTCTCCTACCTATAGAATTATTCACCTCTTTTTTTACTTTAATACCTTGTCTACTTCCCTCTTTCTAGAAATTGAAATATAACCGAGTATGAATAGTGTAAAGTGAGTCTCACGTGCGGATGGGGCTTCACGGATTCCCTTGTGAGACATTTATTTGTTTTTCAATTTTTAAATTCAGTTCAATGTCTCACAATTATGCACCAAAGTTAAGGAAAACGGTGCTAATGAGTTGGATGATAATGGTGGCATGACGAAAGTGAGAGGAAACGGTCACACGGAACGCGCATTAGAAATAAACATTAGCGGTCTCACAAAGGAATGTCATAATTTTATGTCTACAACAGAACATGATTGCTTAAATGATATTTTAAGTAGGAACATGGGATTAAAAAATACGTACCAAATCCAATAAAAAAAGAACAATTTTACAAAATAAAACTCAATTCTGCCCAACAAAACCTAAAAAAAAAAAAAAAAAAAAAAAAAAAAATCCTGAATCTACACTGAAAGCGAGAATACTGTCTAACGGAGTCAGGGAAGGCGCGACAGCGACGGAGAGTATGCTCATAAACGAAGACATAGCAAAAAATACGGTACTTGATATCGCATAAAAATATATAAGTTAGAGCATTCGTAATGGTTTCACACTTGTAACTCGATAGTTGTAAACACCAAATACAAGTTTCCTACATCTGCAGAAATACTTCGCCGGTAGAAATTATGCCTTCGTGCCGCAGAGCAGATCCAGTATTTTAAAGGTTAGGTTATATTAGTTTAGTTTAGTTTTATTCAAATTCCCTGTAATGGGTTAACTTTTGTAAACACGCAATAGTGGTTTCCCACACTGTGCATTCCTCCGACAGTGGAATTTAATAATCTGCACAATCCTCTTTCATACGCACTCAATTTTAGCCGTAAAATTACAATGTTTATAGAGGGCTGCTCTTAATCAGCACTCTAATTTAATCTCACCTAATCTATTTCAGTAACCAAACCTAGCACATGTTGGTGCATGTTATTTTGCATGAAAAAACTTTTCCATGTCTCATTTGTTTTGCACGCATATTATCAAACATTATGATTTTTTTTTTCAGCATGCGCCTGGAAAAATAACAGACCAGAATGTTTTAGAGAATAATTTGAAAAAAAAAAAGTGACGAAAATCTTTATTTTGATGAACTAATGTAAACGTGCACATTGGTTTGTTCTGGAAGCTATTAACTAGCAGATGAAATAATGCGTATTGGTTTACTTTTGGGGCACCACTAGAAAGAATTGTTGAAAAATTATCGGATTAATTATTTCACTAATGTCCTTCTTATTTGCCTCTAAACGATTTTCCTTTAGCAACATGAAATATTTCACTTGACATGGATAAATGGGGCGACCAGAAGCAATTGTTAGAATGTACGACTCTTATACGATTTGCGTATAAACAAGGTTTCAGGATGTATAGCATAAAAACTACAGTGCATAGAACACAAACCAACTGGTGGTAGATGGCTGCTAAAAAGCACGAATGCTATCTAACTGAATCAAGGAAAGGCGAAGCTGGGGTTCCAAACAGGAGGGGAAGCGTCCGAAAGGAGCAAACATGTCAGCGACGGTGGGTATAAGAAGGATGGCAAGGGTAATGTAAACAAGTAGGTTTTCGCAATGATGCAAGTTTCAATGGCACTTGTCATTGTATCATAATAGTAGCATTCTATTTGTAAACATAAAATACAGTTTTTATACACTATGCAGAAATGCACCACCGATGGAAATTAGTATCTAACATAGTCATCTACCATACGCACTTATTTATTTTATCTGTCGTAAAGCACTTGTAATGATTTTAAACTAGTAACCGTACTCTTGTAAACCTAAAATACTGGTGCATTACTTTATATTTAATTCTATCATCTGTAGGACTTTGTTGTTTATAAATATGTCGTTTCATGCAAAATATTGAACTTCTACCTGTAAATCTTCCAAAACGTGGTGCGCCAAAGTAAACCAGCACCAAACAATGTCTTGTATTACATCAAATTAGATCAAAAGAATTAAGTTCTTGAGGTGTGGTTTAATGAATTTCATGATAAATCTAATGTAATATGTTTATTTAAATATAACTTTCAAATTACTAATTAATTCAAAACATGTATTTTCCCTTGCACTTAAAAAATGCCGACAGTTTGTAGTATGTTCAAAGCTGAATTATTATTGAATTTAGGTTTATTTTATTAATGTATTTTTGTAAATTGAACATTATCATTAGTCTATGCATTTATCATTTATTTTATAAACTACTTATTTTATTTATTAAGAACCTTCTTTGTAGAGTAGGAGGAGGATTACAACAATATGTTATACTTACCTGAAAACAGTGGTGAAAAGAGAGAGTTCATTTTAATCACTTCTAATTTGTCGCAAAATTGATGAAAATTTCTTTCCGACCTTGTTATTTTGTAAAATTACTGTATTAAAGTTACTGTAAGAAACATACAGTATCGCAATTCGTTACTCTTGTGTTGTACACGTAACAATTGACTGTGTAATTGCGCAGAAGCTTTAAAGGTCAGTGGAGATCACATTTGTTGGCATGGGAATAAGTTAAACGTAAACGTGACCGACAGATTTTTATGTGCAGTATGTCCCAGGAACCAGAGATAGAGGATTTGGAACCATCAGAATTGGGCACCCAAGAGTAGTATGTTGTTCTGTATTTTTTTTTTCAAAAAATTTAAATATATGTCACTAATACTTTTTTTTTTGGTACAAGTTTTTTTTTTTTTATTATTATTATTATTTTGAAGTAGGATTAAGGAAGATAGATATGCATCACAAATAATATTCAAGTGTTTACAGAATGAAGATCCGGGTGTAATCAGTAATTAGTGCACATTGGGGTTACTCAAACCACAAAATAATATTTTAAAAAATCGTACAGATTAAGAATATGGTACATTTGCTCAAATTAGTTTCTGGTGCAGGTCAAGTTTAGCCGCACCGTATTTGGAAAATTTACAGGTAATGTTCAGTAGTGCTTGTAAAGTCATGTTTATAAGAAATAAAAGCTAATCTTACGCTAATGGCATGTACCGTACATGAACCTATCTTCAACAATGTAATACCAATGATTTTTTTTTTTTTCAATACGTCTTACCTACATTACTTCTGTTTCATTGCCGTCCTGCACTTCTACTTGTTAATCACAAATGTGTCTTATTTCGATGCTTTGTTTGCTCTTCCCTACATGCATGTTGTATACTGGATTGCTGCGCAAAATTAATACCTTTAAAGTGTCAGGTATTACAGGCTGCCCACTATTAACAGACAACGAAAACAATGAGTCCTTACCACATCATTGCTATAAAGGATATAGCTTCGAAACTGCTAATAAAAATGAATAATCTTTCACAGATGGCAACCCCTGATTAGACCCACATGAACAAGGATGTTATAAAATATAACATCCTTGCACATGAACCTGTTTTCAACGTTATATTTTTATTTTTAATATAGGATATAGTATACGTAAGACCGTCTGAGTTCCAGAAGAAGCTGGACGCTCATACTTTTAGGGATTATTCATTGAGTATCTACGAACTTAGAAAGGGGGTAACAAACCCACTTTCATTTACTTATCCACTGATACGAAAATAAAAAAGAACGTACCTATTTGCCCTTGTACTTTATATGCTATAGCGCATTACATTATATGCAACAAGGATTTTGGTCTGCATCACGATATAAATTTAAAAATATTTAACATTTTTCGAATCGAAACCAACAAAATTTATTCTAGAAAGTAAAAATAGAATGTTAAGCACATATAATGAAGACAATGCAGTGATTTAATTTGGTAACGTATAAATATATAATATGAAGTATCCTCGCGCACGGAAGACAGGGGGTTCTCATGTATACTATTACCTTAATATACATTACCTAGAATTATTCCTTTTTCATTTCCGTTGTTTACTCTTAACTGTTAATCATAAGTATTTCTTATTTTCATGCTTCCTTTGTTCTTCACTAGATACATATTCATTTGTACTGTATTATTGCGCAAAATTAGTACTGGTACTTTCCGACTTTTAAGTGTTGCAAACTACGCAATATTCAGAAATGACGAAAATTGTGAATTCTTACTACATTCTTATAGTTCCGACTCGCACTATGAACAACACCCTGTTATAGCATGATGTAAATAAACTTCTAGAGGGGTAGTTTGATTCGGAGTCCCTTATCAAATACACCTTTCTGGAACATCAAAAATACAAAATGTATACTAAAATAATTCTTTCCTGTATAGGTTTCTACACCAGGAGATGCTTTTATTCTTTAAATATGATTTTCTTGCGCGAAATACACTCTTACTGCCTTAGAAAGTGTTTCTTAAGGGAGGGGTGGCATTAATGGTTGCAGATTGACTTTAAGGGTGCTAAATATAGCTACAGTGTGTGTGTGCACATATGGTATTAAAACTGTAGTGTATAAAACACGAATTAACGTAAAACCACAATCCAACTTGCACTAAGTGGCCACTATAATGTACGAATGCTATCTAACCGAGTCACGCAGGAGCGTATCTTGTTACTTACACTAGGGGGTGAAAATGACAGTTTGTTACTCTTCTGTTCAACTAAAGCAAAGGAAGAAGCAACAAGTTAATTTTCACGTGCTGGTGAAAAGAACTCTCCACATCTTCACTTAGTAAGATACTTTACCCACCGGTAGTACAATGCATTATTTTCAAAGCTTCTACTGAAGTTCGTCTTACATATTACGGTCTTTTTTCTTTGCGTGAGGGATTAGTCTATCACAAAGCACTACCTAAGACAAGACACACGATATTTGTTTTTATGTATTTGTGAAATAAAATAAAAGGAGAGTAGGTAGCTGTACTATGCAATTTTAGGTTTTTTTTTTTTTTTTTTTTTTTTTTAATATTAATTTTAAAATTAATTTTCTGAATGTGTTTACCTTTCTCCATTATAGAGATAGCCGTTTGATCGTTATAGTTGGAATAAATCTTCGACCATTATGTGACCGCTGTACCTTCAAGTCACGTTCAGATTTTTCCCTTACCCATTCCTTAACGAAATTTTTGTCATGCTCATTCATGACGTACTTTTGTTGTCTTGAGGTTAATTCTTCCTTCTGAAGTGTTCTCCTTTACAAAGTCGATTAAACACATCTGTTGGAAGAATAAAGTGCTCCTTTTAAGCAATGAGCTTAGATGTTCTTTGGATCTTTCAGTTACTTTGCAACACAATTGACACCTATCTCCATGATTTCAGTGTGAATTTTATTTGTGGACGTCAGAAACAAGAAACAACAGACCATCTCTCCCATTTCCACAAATTTTTGTCTTGCTCAATTACGGAATTCGCTGCTAGTTTCTTTCTTACTTTTGCACCTCCTAATTTCATTAGCAGCCTCTCCTCAGTCATATTTAAACGACCTTCAACTTAGGAGACTGTTTTTCGATTATGGATGTTGTGTACAAGGTCTTTAGTGTATCAGGAGAGAAAACAAGCAAATCCAAATTAATATTGTAATAACGCAAAGGATACACTTACAGCATAAGTGTTCAAAATGAAGATTCATTTGGTTTTTGAGTAGATCTGAGAATATGAAATAAACACGAAACATAACCGCGACTACAGACGTGTTTTAGATCGAACTGTTACTGCATGTTATCTTGAAAAGTCAGTTTTGCTAATCGCTTCTGTACAATGAGGCGAGATACCAGAATTATATATATTACGCTTAAAATAATGAATACATTAATGTCATGACTGTCAGTGAAAGTCAGCGTTAAGAACTTTCTGAAAAATAAAGAAAGAAAAGAAAAAAATAAGTTGGTTATTCCATACTTGTGATGATTCGGAGATCCACGAGTTTAATTGGTGACTCCGTTACCATTAATAAACGAGGAAGAAGTTTGTTAATATGATTTAATCGTAAGACATTTACCTACTAATTTTTCATAACCAAACAATTTGGCATATAGTGCGTCTTACTTTCGACAATGTTTTTCAAATTACTATTGTTATTGTTTTCAGCTGGGAAAAGAACTACCAACTTGAGCTCCGGAACTTCGATTCTCATGGAGATGTCGGTGAAGTATGGTTTGGTGAAGACAGCTCTTTACGTGTTGTCAGGTATGTTATTTTGAATAGATTTATGGAAGGTGTTTTACTTTCTTGGTAGATTGAGCACGAAATAACACGTACTTTTTATGTTGGTACATCCTATCTAGCAGGGTATTTCACTCTATTCATATATATATATATTCCAACATTATTAACGTCGCTATAATATACGTATATATTATCGCGACTTCAATAATATCGCAATAATACGAACGTCCCGAAAGGAAGGATCCTACTAAGTATGTATCATAAAGTAATGAAATATTTAATACTCAAAATCCCACCTTGTACCCCTAACTTTCATT
Source organism: Thermobia domestica (assembly GCF_964235325.1). NCBI lineage: Eukaryota > Metazoa > Arthropoda > Insecta > Zygentoma > Lepismatidae > Thermobia > Thermobia domestica. Next base: position 94,245,676 of record NC_137466.1, read on the forward strand.
GTATTTGAGTCATTATCCTCACAATATTACAATTCTCTCTAGAATCATCTTCAAGTGCAGCGATAATGCTAGCCAGAATCTAGTTAATTACCGAAACAAAGGAGTAAGTGCTCAAGTGTGTTTCACACATGAAAATGACTCATTTAATGTTTTCAACGCTGTGAGTGCACAAAGGGTAAGTTATATTTATTCCAAAATTTTGTAAGCCTGTAAACAGGTTTAAACAACTAGCAACGATGGACACAAGAAATAGTATAGTACAGGAGTTAAGGCAGACAGTTTGTTTGCACTGTGGTGAGTATATTGATGAGAGAATTGAAATATTGTGAGGATAATGACTTAAAATGGAATGGATGTTAACGGTATAAGTTGGAATGTAAAGTTTCAAACTATGTATCAAAGTGCATATTTTAGTAACTAAATATTTGGTACAATCGTTATTATAAGTAAATGCATTTTGTATTATTAATAATAAGACGGTTTTTATAGTTCACGAAGAAGCCTATCAAGGGTCTATTTTGAGCCAGGTGGTGTGTGGTGATCTCGTCGATATGCTTTTCTTTTAACTAGAAAATCGTGTATTGTCGCTTCCACTAACGTATGATTCAGCTAAGAAAAATCAAGTACCATATCCTAACCACATAGTGTGTTCAGGTACATTGATAACATTATTTTACCCTTTACAAACTTCTTTCTTGATTAATTTTTCAATCGCTGTTATAAATCAAAGTAGTGGCGTATCCAGAATTTTATAAAGACCGGGAAGATAAAACACTCAATCTCTCATGCCCTTTCAGGACAAGCGTGAATTTTGTGTATATATAGTGGACTCTATTAACCCCCTATCTTCCGAGAAATATGTCGAGTTGTTTTCGTTATCTGCCGTACTTAGTGCTCCACACCAAGAATAAACACACATACACTAATAAGGAATATAGTATTGTAATTCTTTTTCATTTTTTTCTGAATACACCTAGACTGTAAATAAGGCCGTATCCAAAAGTGCAAAGTTCACACTTTGAGCATGCAAGCTCGAAGTGTACAATTGGAGTGCTAGATAGTGTACACTTTTGATCCTCACTTCGTTCCAGCACCTCATCGTGGAGAACGTGAAGAAAGGAGAATTTCACGTGCTGGAAAAAAAAAAAATCACAAATATTTTCAGATGAATGACTTTTCGGTTACGTTGAAAATAAAAATATTGTGCAGATTGACGATGTGGAACAACCACGAAGTGATTTATAAAAGTGTGTTTTTTCATTACAGATGCTAAACAGAGGTTGTTTTTGCTTGCCACACCTGCTAATAGTTATTATTTCGCATCTTTCATGCGCAGATTAGTAAGAGCGGAGTGTAAAGGCAATGATTAATACATATTGCGCATGTCAAACAAACTCGTAATAGCATATAAGCCATCAAACTGTTAGTGATATTCTGTTTTATTAGGCATGCTTGCGCAATTGAAGATTTCATAAACCACCGGGAGGGGGAGGGCGCTGATGACACTGCTGCAGGCACTATTTACAAACAGTATGACTTAACTTCTTAGGCCTTAAAAGTAACTTAGGAAATTCATTGTGAGCGAAGGCAGGGAACTAGCAAGAGCGTTAGGACGCTGAAGGTACTGAAGAGAGCCCTGTCTACAACAATTGTGGCACAAAACGACTTCGGGAAATACATAATGTATAAGGTCATAGACAGTTCATCTTGTGTATTATCGCTTTCTCTACGGTGGATTACACAATAGTGACATCTCACTTATGCTGTTTCTACCATATTGCGCTAATAATTAAGTTGCTCCTTCTTTGTAAATCTATAGATTTTACCCGTAAATCTTCGAAATAGTGTACCCCTATTCCTAATCTGCACCAAAAGTTAATACTTACAATGATAAAAGGAAAGAAGTGATGTAATTTAACAATATAACGACCAGAATTTAGAGGAAAATCTATTAAGATTTTTGAGGTAGAACAGTCTAACAATATACTAATATAATTTAAGTAACAATCTAAACTTTAACTCTCAAAAATCGAAGTAACAAAGAAACCGAAACTAATGCCAGTATGTTTTCTGTAATTGCTAATTTTATTTATAGAAAATCAAATTAATTTTATCCTAAAGACTTACGAGAAGATACGGGAGGGATCTCGCATGTATATGTGAATTCTACAAACTGAGATATAATATAAACAAACATCTGCAAGAACTTCTTTCGCAGCTTCAAAATTATGTTCAAATGGCAATGATTGATATACTAAAATCAACTTTTCATTGAATGTCTCACAACAAAATGGTTACTGTTTGAAAACTTGAAAAGGTGGTTATATGAAGTTGACACCTCAGTTATAACTATATTGGAAAAACGGAGAATTATACTAATAAATGAATCATCATCATAGGTATCCTGCCCTTACTGGCAGGTCACTTGCAGCAGCTGAGAAGCTTCCATGCTCCACGGTCCTCCGCTAACCTGTTCATCTTTACGTATTATCTTTCTGTTTTTATATCATCCGTTAATTGTAGTCTCTTTCGCCCCCTCCCTCTCTTTCCCGCCACCATACCCTCTAGGACGTCCCTCATAATACAGTTTCTTCTTTGGCAATGTTCCAACCAGTTTCTTTTCCTCTTCTTAACAATATCTAAAAGTGTTCTTTTCTCCCTCACCATTTCTAACACCCTCTTATTCGTTTTTCACTCGACCCAACTAATTCCCTTCATTCTACTTCACACCCACATTTCGAAGGCTTTCAGTCGATTTTCATCACCTTTACGTAATGTCCACGTTTCCGCCCCATACAGTACAACACTCTACACGAAGCATTTTATGAGTCTTTTTCTCAACTCTTTCTTCAAGGTCCCACAAAACAGACTTTTCTTCCTCCTAAAGGCTTCTTTCGCCATTCCTATCCTTGCTTTTATTTCATGTTCGCATTTCATGTCATTACTAAAGATATCGAAAACTATTCACTTGTTCTATTTTCTCCCCTCCCGCTTTTATATTTGACACAGACCTCTTCGTTCCAATCACCATGGCTTTTGTATTTCTAACATTTATTTTCATCCCATATTCTTCAAAGCCCATCCTCAGGTTTTCTAACATTTTGTTGATTTCCTTTTCAGATTCTGCAATAAGCGCCTTATCGTCTGCAAATCTTATGCATCTAATCGTTCTACCTCCGGCTCCTACCAAAATGCCGTCATCATCATGTAAACTCTTTTTCACTATCTCTTCTAGATAGACATTCAATAGTATTGACGAGAGGCAGCAGCATCCTTGTCGAACTCCCCTTCCAATTGCACTCTCTTCCGTCAGTTCTTCCCCTATCTTAATGCTTACTTGTTGATTCATGTATAAGTTTCTTATGAGTCTTTGATCTTTCCATTCCAACTCTATCTTCTTTAGAACTCCCAACAACAATTCCCAATTCACGCGGTCAAAAGCCTTTTCTAGATCAATAAATATAATATACACTTCTTTCCCTTTTTCTATAAATCTTTCACCGATCACCCTTAATAATCCAATAGCATCTCTTGTGCCCTTGCCTCTTCTGAACCCGAACTGCTCTTCCTCAACATCTTTATTTGTTCTTCCATATAACCTTCTGTTCAGTATTCGGAACAGAATTTTAGCTATATGAGATATGAGACTAATAGTTCTATAATCCTCACATCTCTTTTGGTTCGATTTCTTAGCCATCGGTATCATGATCGTCTTCAGGAAGTATTTTGGCCACTCTCCTGTTTCATGTATTTCATTGCATAGTCGGAACAATTCTTTCTTTCCCTTATCTCCTATATTTTTTATGAATTTGATTGGTATGTTATCTATTCCGGTTGCCTTTCCATTCCTAATCTCGGATATAGCCTTTTCAAACTCATCCCAAAGAATACTAAATCCTTTATCATCCTCGCCTACTTCATTTTCTACTTCAACATTGAGGCTACACGGTCTATCCCTACTCTCATATAAGTCTTCAATGTATTCTTTCCATCTTCCTATGACCTCATTTCTCTCGCTGACTACCTTCCCCATTCTTCTTTTCTACTGCCATCGTAATACCCCCTTGTTTCCTCCGAAATTCCATAGATTTCATAACCTTATACATTTCCTCATATTTCCCAACTTTTTCTAATTCTTCTATGTCCTCGCATTTTCTTTTGTGAAACTCTTCCCTCGCTCTGTCTGTTTCTCTCCGTAATTCATTATTTAATTTCATGTACATCTTTCTGCCCTCTTCTGTATCAACCTGTTTCCACGTCTTCCTTTCTCTCATTTTCTGCAGCATCTGCTCTGTAATCCATGGTTTCTTAGCCGTTTTGTGTTCGCGGTAACCTACTTGTTTCTTGTGTTCTCACCGTGCGTTACTACCTGCGCCTATTCTTTCCTCGTTTGAATATTTATCTTCGAATTTTTCAACGAAGAGATTTCTTATTTCTTCGTTTTTCGACTTTGTGGCAGTGTTTATTTCATTCATTTACAAATAAAGAACATAGAGAAAACCTCAGCAGAATGTAAACGTATTTTTAATAATCGCGGAACTGTATAGGTGTCCATCAAGTCTCACGTCAGTATGACGAAAAGGAATATTCATATTAAGACTGATAGAACATATTTTCGACACCAAATGCAACGACTCTCCAATATCGCATCTTTCGAAACTCTAAAAAGGTACAGAACATTGGTAATGAAGGGCAACCTGCATAGAATATAGAGTAACATCATTGACACCTTCACTGTCATCACCAACCACAAAAGGAGCAGCACAGTGGTTTTAAAGTATCTTCACTTTGGTGAAACCCACATGAGAACTTTCAAAACTCTTCTGTTTATGTTCTCCTTTAGCCTAGCCGACATAATCGTGGGACGTAAAACTCAAAGATTTCATTTCATTTTTTCTTCTGTTTATGTGTGAATTGTTGTATGTGTCCTATTCATTCTATCTTCACTAACTCCTGGCTTTATCCGTGTATTGATAATGTTGCAAACCAAGGCAGAAAACATTTGATGATTGACGGTTGTTCGGTAAATCCACAACACAATGAAAGAAAATTAAGGTAAATTCTTTTAAGTTTGTAACTCAGCTATTTAAGCGGCTTACATCAATAATGTTAATAGGATTGTTAGTGAATAATGTGGTTATTTATAATTCCTATCTTTTTTTTCCCCTCCTAGGTGGTTATGTTCCAGTGATCGAGTAAAAAGTGACGATAAAATCGTTGACGTGGGCTGTGGAAATGGCATGATGTTAATTGAACTGGTAATCCTTGTTCTTTTCTAGTTTTTGAGCATTATAACTGGCGCAAATCAAAGGCGCGTTGCTTAAATGATCTTGTTGTAGTGATGTAGCGCTTACCTCTGTTGTTTTAAAGCATTCCAGCATCTATACCAGGGACTGTTAGAACTGTGGTGGACAAACACATGAGTTTACTCATCGCACTTGATCATTCTAGCATAATTCATGTAAATGTATAATCCTTGTTTTTTAATGAGTGAGAATGGAAATAAAATCAAAACAATATAATAATAATAATAATAATAATAATAATAATAATAATAATAATAATAATAAAACGTACTGGACTAATTTAAGAAGTGTTTAAATGCTGGGGTAAATCCAACTTTCCATATTTATATATTCATACTCTCTATCGGTGCGCTGTGTTTTCGAAATCAGTAATGATTTCATATTTTCTGCGGGAAAAACTTTGAGTATAGTAGGGTGAACAGTAGTACTCTTAAATACTAGTAATCCACGTTCACCAAAAGAGCATACTAGCCACTAGGCCAGCTGAAAGGCCAATTGGTAAAGATATTTCTTTATGTATTAATGAAAGAGGAAACAACCGATTGTTTATACGCACCAGATCCTCTGCAGATATGAATTGTATACCACACAAAGAGAGAAAAGTGACTGACTGTACCGGGACCTCCGGCATACCGTGCTGATCGGCATCGGCATGGTATGCCGGAGGTCCCGGGTTCGAGTGTCGGCTCAGTCAATCACTTTTCACTCTTTGTGTGTTATAGATATTTCTTTAGTTTACAAGCTAGTGAAAAGAAAAGAAGGGTTCCAATACTGAAACAAATTCAAATTTAAATCCAGTGGACTCACGAGTTACGAACCCTTGGCTTACGAATAATATTTTAGGATAAGAATCCACACAGACATCTATACCGACAGTTCCACGCACCCGGGAATGCTAATGCTTTTGCTGTAAACATTATTTGTCTGAGTTCTATGTTCAAAAACTACTTTTTGTTCATTATTTTTTGGCCATCAAACTGTTTTGTTTAATTTAGTGTGACTCATTTGTCTTTCAAAAGGATAGTGTTAATTTCATTCTGTATTCTTCATCACAGAAAAACACTAAAATGTAAAAAATAATAAATAAAAAATAAAAATAAAAGAAATTCACTACCATGTCTCTGTGGCTAGAACGGATTAATTGTATTTACATTAATTTCTGTGAGAAGAAATAATTTAGATCTGTGAGCATTTCGGTTTAGGAACAGCGTTACTGAATGGATTAAGTTCATAACTCGCGGGTTCACTAAAGGACCTAAAGTTTGAATATGCCAAAACTATAAAATTGCAAGGAAACCATCGGAAATAATAGTACAATATTTTCAAAGACTCTTTAATGTAGAACTTTGTTTCTAATGAATCTAACCATAAAATAGTAGTATATTTATATGGTCATATTTCCAAATGTATTTTACTGTAGAAATGTGACACCAGTATATCACAACCGAATTGATTAGCAAGTATAAAAATATCAGTATACTATGCATGCTAAAGATCTATCAAGAAATTTCATTTTAGAGTAATAATAATTTCAGATTTATCATCACTGAGAAGTAAACTAGCAGCACGTAGGTGTCTATAATAATTAACTGATTTGTTTATCAAGATCAAACACTCTTAATAACACTATTTGTTTCTTTTAATAATATACTGTAAATGTTAAGAAATCACTAAAATGGTGATTTGTGTCTATCTTAATAATGGTAACTCGAAACTTAGAAATACAACTTAGTTCATCTTATTTTTTGCATTTTTAATGAAATATGCGTGTTATTTTGATTTTAAGGCTCGGGAAGGATTCACGGATCTGACTGGCTTAGACTATTCTCCTGCAGCTGTTGAGTTAGCTAAACGGGTCGCGAAATCACAAGATGTCTCCATACACTATGAGGTACGTGCTAATGAAGCTAGTGATACCGATGTTGCGTTGGTTGGTTAGTTTTATTTTGAGTTTGTCTCTTTCAGCATTGAGGCTATATAAGGCATAGACAGGTTAACGTGAGATCCGAATCTACCTGGGATCAAAGGCAGATCTCCCATTCCGAAGGCGAGTATGCTGCTATATTGCTGTATGAGTTACTTTTGTTTATATATATATATGTATATATAGATAGATATAGATATAGGTAGGTAGATAGATAAAGCTGACATATACATCAGTTCACCTTGTAATTTAAAACTATTTACTAGCAAATGAGAATTAAAAATGTATCTAAAATATACAGTGTACTTATCTTTGAATCGCTTTACTATCTTCCATTTATTCTCTATAATTCGACCCTCTCGGGGAAATTGTGGGAGGGGGGGGGGGGAAGTCATGATCGCAATCTTTTTATATTTTGATGGCTGGCCTGGAAAAGCTTGTACAACTTTTCGACCGAGTGTCCCCACCGTAAATCAAACCTGGGACCGCTCGTACCAAAGGCGAGAGGTTAGCGACTTTACTACGTAGACCACTCGAAGTGGATTTCAATCATATTACCCTCGATTAAAATGCGAATATTAAGGAGATATGGGAGAAGGTCAACATTTATGCCAAAAATTGATATCTCACGAGTCCCTAAAATTAGAAAAATGAAACTGTATATAAACTCCTCAATAAAAGTAAGCGGACACGTGTCTCAACATTTTTTTGCAAATTTCTGTTATAAATTGCGGGGTTACTTGCTATATTTTCTCGCCAAATTGAAAGCAACGTTGTCCGTCGTTTGTTAGCGCATCACGGAAAAACTCCTGAATAGTTTGAAATTAATTTTGGAACACAGTACCTACCTCAATTTGACTTTTTATCATGTCATTTTATTCAAGGGTACGAAGGTGGTTCAAAATTTATGTCAAAAATAGTCTCTCTTATGCGTTTTTATAATTAGACTTTCATTGAAACGCGTATTGTAAGAGGAAGAAAGCAGTTTAAATATTTGCTATAAACGTATTCTTCCCGTCCGAAGAACGAGCATTTCGGCTGGTGTTAAAATATTAGAATTTATTTTCCCTTAGTACATTTACAAGAAACTTCAGCAATGACTTGCAATAAGTAGAAATGTTAAATTAAGAAGTTTTCATGTTGAGAAATATTTGTTGCATCTAACAAGATGTTCCGTCACGATTTTTTTTTAATGTGGTCACTATATTGATACCATCACTAAATCAAGTAAAACGGAGAATATGACTTAAAGACTATAGTAATGGTTATAATTCCAGAAAAAAATGCTGCCAACTTTTGTAGAAGAAATTGCTTAAATCATAGGTGAGTAATCACCAAAATGATATCAAAATAAACAAATCCTTCTTCCAGAATTATAAAAATTATAGTAATTGAGGTGCATTATCATCGGAAAAACATTATTAGAAATCGGGCGTGGTATGGAAATTGGAAATCGGAGTAGGAATTGCACCGCATAGCTTTCCTATGTTTCACAATTCTCGAGTTAAATATACCGTGATTTGTCTGACCGATAATTTATTTCGGCGAATTCATGTAAGCAAACCACCACAGCCAAGCAAGGTATGAACATAGCACATCCAGTATTCGTTTCTTAAAACATTTCGAGAAACTTCGGCTCCCTTTATCGGCCAAATGTTTAAAAGATAGAAGTATATGTTAATGAATTCACATAACGATACAAAATATGTCTTCCCGTGATGGAAAATTCTGAGTTAAAGGTAGTTTACAACAAGATGGCCAGCAGTTATTCTTGCAGAAAGGACTAAAGAACACTTAAGTAGTTCTTCAAGAGCCCATAAAAATAAATATTAGAAGTTTGGAGATTAAATTATTTGCATATTTACACATTCATCGAAACTCATATAATATGAACTAAATATGTTTGAGATTGTGTCCTGTGAATAGTTGTTAAATCCTGTCCAACTTAGAAGTTTTCGTTGGAGAAGCCATGTTAGATGCTTCCTATTTTAATGTTATTTACTAAAAAGTTTTAGTTTCCTCAGATAGTAGACTAATAGTAACAATAGCTAGTTTCATAAAAGTAATTTAATAAAGCAAAGAGATTTCTTCATCTCTATTTTTTCAGGTAGTTGACATATTAGAAGACTTATCCAGAACCTCATCCGAGGCTCTACGAAAGAAGTATTCTGTTGTTGTAGACAAAGGCACGTACGATGCGATTTGTCTTCATCCGGAGAATGCCAAGGAGAAAAGAGTACAGTATATTTGTAATATGTGGAATCTTCTTATAGCGAATGGACTTCTAGTCATAACTTCGTGTAATTGGACGGAAGAAGAGTTGCTGAAACAATTTGAAACAAGTAAGGTTTTCATATATTTTGCATAATTTTTATGGAGATATCTGTAATTACATGATTTAAAATTTTGGCGTTCCATCGCTGTTTTATTTGTTTTAGCTGACATTTCAGAGGTTACTGACTTCCTTTATCATCAGAGTTGCACTAATTTAGGAAATTTTTGTAATTCCTTGTGATATAATTTTCATTGTTATATGTTTATATTTCAATATATAAAACTCAAATATTGTTACAATTTTCAGTTTAATTCAAATTTTAATATTAGGAGTTTTCTTAATTATTATTTTCTTTCTTTTTCTTCACATTTTTCTATTCTAATAAAATGTTCCACATTTCACGCAATTTTATTTCTATTGCTTCTTTTAATCTTTTAAATCCATAGCAGATTTGCATATAACTGACGCATTTTTCATACTTTCTTAGCGCAAGTTAAGGTAATGCTGACTTCTCTGATTGATGTAATCGTATATGTCTTGTATACCTGTTACATCTGGTCTCCATTACACGTCCCGTTTGTCCAATGTATGTTAGGCCACATTCACATGGGATTCTCCTACGATGTGTAATCGTTCTTAATGTTTCGCAGAGTGAAGTATTTATTTGATTTTTAAAGGTGGCATGTGAATTGTTATTCCATATTCATTCAAGAAACGATTTATTTTATTAGATGTATAGTGAGTGAAGGCTATGGATGCTATTTTTTTTATTATTTTTTTAAGCCCTTTCTGAATTTTGCCCTCTTGTTAACTTATTGGTAATTTTGTTAAACGTTAGTTAAAATAAATAAAATACGGATTGAACGCCTAAGTTTATTTTAATTTTCTAGGTATCTGCTAGTATTTTTTAATTTTTCTTGTCTAATTTACTTATTTATATATTATTATTATTATTATTATTATTTATGTACTTTTGTCTTTCAATGATGTCTTTGAGAAAGGAAACATGATCATAATCACTAATTACCTAGTTAAGTGAACTAGCTGAACTAGTTTGTAGAGAGCACCTCAAAATAACTTTAAGGAAATCCCGTGTTGAAAGTTTTCTGTGAAAATTGAGTCCATCACTGGATTTGGCGACCCAGCTAGTATGGTTTCATTGGTTGTTCATCATATTTTTAAAGTGTATTTTATTTGTTCATCATATTTCTCTCTTCCAACATGGAATACTATCTTGGACCTAACGCTAGCTATATATATATATATATATATATATATATATATATATATATATATATATATTTGGTCTAGGAATTAATTCGTGCGGTTGGTACGCACACATTGAAGCTGTAGTACAAACACAAAATACATAAATACCTTAAGAAAAATATTGTCCATCGCTAGCCACCACTTTCGCCCATCTGTCAGGCAATGTACGGATTCCGTGGCGAAAGAAGTCCTCATTCTTGGAAGCGATTCAGTCAGAGACCCATGTTTCGATATCTTCTGAAGAAGTAAACCGCTGTCCAATCAAATCGTTGTTCATGCAATCGAACAAGTAGTAGTCCGAAGGAGCAACGTCTGGTGAATACGGCGGGTGGGGTAAAACTTCCCATCCGACATTTTCTAAATAGGTTTTGACCGGTTTTGCGACATGTGGGCGAGCGTTATCATGTTGAACAATAAGTTTATCATGTCTGTTCTCCCATTCTGGTCGTGTTCTGGCCAGAGCTTGCTTCAAACGCATTAATTGTCGTCGATAACGTTCTCCATTCATAGTTTCACCCGGTTGCAGCAGCTCATAGTACACCACACCTTTCATATCCCACCATATGCACAGCATAACCTTTGCACAGTGAATATCTCGTTTTGGTTGTGATGGACCTGGTTCACCTGGTTTCACCCAGGCCTTTTTACGTTTAGGGTTCTCGTAATGGATCCACTTCTCATCACCCGTAATAATTCGATGCAGAAACCCCTTTCTGCGCTGTCGTTGAAGCAGCAATTCGCAAATGGTTTTTCGTCTTTCAACGTCTCTGTCTTTCAATTCATGTGGAACCCAATGTGACATCTTTTGAATCATTCCCATGGCTTTCAAGCGTTTGGAGACTGTTGTTTGATCAACGCCTAATGCTGCTGCAAGTTGTTCCTGAGTTTGACACGAATCCTGCTCGAGCAATGCTGTCAATTCTTCGTCTTGAAATTTTTTTGGCTGTCCAGCTCGCTCTTGGTCTGCCAAGCCGAAATCACCACTTCTAAACCGTGCAAACCACTTCTGACACGTTCGCTCAGCTAGAGCATGGTCACCGTACACTTCCACCAAAATACGATGACTTTCAGTCGCACTTTTCTGCATGTTAAAGTAATGCAGCAGGACACCCCACAAAAACACTTTATCAGGCACAAATTGCGCCATGTTCACTTAACTACAAACTGGTGTTGTTGACGCTTTAATCCACTGCCCTATACTACGAACGATACGCGATGACAGGGGTTTGCAACACATGTGTGGATACACGGAACTGTGGGACGCTCCGTTCGTTGCGCCATCTCTTGTCCACCCGCACGAATTAATTCCTAGACCAAATATATATATATATATATATATATATATATATATATATCGGTTTATATACGCATTAAAATTTAGATTAAGCATATTTACGGAGACATTGTATTTAAATAGGCCCCTTTATTTATAAACTTCCTCTTTTATTGAACTGTACCCATCTATCACAGATACATATTATCTTGTTGATCACCCTTCAGCTGAAAGCAAAGTCTTAACCGTTGGGTGTTGAATTAACGATTTTCGTGATTTCAGTCTGAGATATTTTTGTCCATTCTTGACGCAAACATTGGAGAAATTCTTCACGGAGTTTTGTGAGGGTACCGTCTGATAGTACGAACTACAATAGCCCAGGCATGTTCATTTGGGTTCGTATCCGGGAACTGACTGATCCATGGCTGTTTTTTTTTTTTTTTTTTTTTTTTTTTTTTTTTCACTATTTCTGGTTCATTTCTTGGAAGTCTCTGCTGGCTCATTTCTAGGTGTTGTGTAATGTCTGCAGCCTTGCACTTGGGATTTTGTTCCATATACACCTTGTGGTAGCCCACAATTGACATTGCGTTGTGCCTGGACGGCCAAAACTTGTACCCTTCGTTTCCTTTTAATGCTTTTTAAACTAGGTAATAGTCCTATTGATAGTGGATAGTGATGTTTGATGGTTTGGGTTGGATTGCACCAACTTTGCTTTGTCTCACTATCCGACCACATTCAAAATCATTCGACTCCTCGACTTCTTTGGATCGCGGTACCGGTCTTTTTTTTTCTTTTTTTTCTTTTTTATGGGATCTTCACTATTCACACCTGGAATAATAAACAAATTATGACCATTACATTTCGTTACTTCAAATCACTGCATTTCATTATATTGCAGGGTGACTATATTTTAAAGATATGTCTCTGTACCTTTAGGCGTGCATGATGAAGTAGGACATTTATAGAGAAATGATTATATGTTGCAACAGAATTACTGTCTCTTAAATGTTTTAATGTAGCTCATCTTTTTTTATGGCCGTAGCAGGTTTTCAATGCAAATGAAGATTTGGAAACAAATAAGTATAAAGAGGGCTGGATTTGCTTCAGAACAAGAATGATGGAATGTAAATTATTCATAAGTGAACATCAGAAAGTGAATCATGTTTTGGCATGCCATAGACAACTCTTTCATATACGATATTAACTGCCTTACGATGGCAGTAATATTATTTTGGCATGAATAGTAAATCGTATCATTTCTTTTTCTTTGCAGAATTTAAGTTACTTCATATTATTCCTACTCCGACATTCCAGTTTGGTGGAAAAATTGGTAGTATTGTAACTTCGATTGTACTACAAAAGATCTAGAAGTAAAATCAAGACACATTTAAAATAAAATCATCTCAATCAATACGCTTCTTAGCCTTGATTCAGTATAACTGCACAATATGTGGCTTTATCTATGTGATATTTATGTTATGAATATAACAGATGTATTTATATATGTATTTATATTGAGAGATGAAGTTTTTCATGGATATAACTGATGCGTGAGAGTCTATTTCATAATGTTAATTAGTAGAACGTAAAAGCTCTACGTATTTGATCTTAATGAACAGCAAGGAAGAGAGTATAATTCTTTTGTTCCATCAAACTTGTGTTTTCGTCTTCTTGAGTAAATATGATGCTCTATGACGCATTTTCGTTGTAGAAAACAAAATAGTAACTTGTAAATACGTTCTGTTCTGAAGCTTGGGGAGTTTGAAAGTTCGCTAATTTATTTTATTCTTTCGTGGAGCGTAGTTGAAATGAGTGGCTTTATCAAGATCAGACTAAGAACAAGAAAGGAGTGTGATATCATTGCGATACACATACTTGTTGTAAACAACCAGCAATTAAGGTTATACGCACCCGATACATGTACTTCTTTTCAATAACCTCAGATGAATTAACTAATTAAGATGTAGTTTTCAGTCCTTTCCAGAGAATAATGTAACTTTCCACAAGTTCTTCCTAATAACGGAGTGGCATTCATTTTTGCACTCTGAACGCTTGATTCCGAATTTAATTGTTTGTGGGATCCAGCGTTAAACTGTAGATTCTGTCTGATCTTAACTCTGTACTTAAAAGGAATGTTAAACTTTAATCAAAATCAAGATTAGTCGTATGTTTCAAAGATACTGACTAAGGAGCATACCTGGAAAAGTTTATATATATATATATATATATATATATATATATATATATATATATATATATATATATATATATATATATATTCATGAATTTGACTGACTGATCGACTGCTCGTTTATTATAGTATTTCCATTCGAACTTTTTGACTCCCATAGTTCTAAAACAGAACGCTTTGCAACTCATGGTGGTGAAGAGTATTCAATCATGTATGTATTTAACTGTGTTTAGACACACCTGTTATGTTCGCTATTTATCTTTTATATAATAAACGGATATTAAACCTGATTAAAAGATTTTACTTTGTAAATACCCTCAATTATAATCTGTTGTATTTGGTATAAATGATGTGCATTCAATAATGCAATATCATTTTTTTTTTTTTAAGTCAATAACTAGGAAGGGACATTGCTAGTAAAGGTTGTATGAGTTGTACTTAAATGATGATAAAAACAGTGGGAACTCTTGAAGAAAGTCATATCGGTTAAAGATTACTTTTATAGCTACAAGCTAATGAAAGAAAACTTATCTAATTTTCTAATTCTTTTCTGTCTCTCAAGAGCCGCCACTGGATAGAAGTGAGTAAATAATGTGAGAGAAAGAGTTAATCTACATACAAAAGAGAACATACGTTTTGTGAGACCCCATCATTACGCTAAAACTGTTGGGATCATTTTCGGTACGATAACTAGTCGTCACGTGTGGCATATTATAGGCATAACATCAGGGAGATGAAACGTGTATTTCTTCTAAACCAATGGATTTGAATGGGCGATTTAAATATGTCAAACAGAGATGAAGTTCTTTTTTCCGGACCAGTCTGTGGACAAGTAAAACAATTAGTTTGTGAGGATTTTTTTGATACACAGAGTTGGAATATCTCATTCATTTGCATTCGCTTTGGACTCAATCTCTCAATGGATCGGTAAGAGAGGAAATTTTCAGTTATCTTGTCTTTCTTATGAAGCGTCGAACGTAATTGGTTCTTTTGAACCGAATTATATATGAAGCTTTTTCACTGCCGAAAATGGGAATCTCTCATTCATTTTATATGAATTCAATATAGAAAACGCAACGAGTTGAGGGAATACAGAATATTGTTGTAGGTAACATTTGTTAGTATTTAAGTGTATAAGTAGCTTTAAATCTCCGGGAGTAATGGCAGTGATTCTTCCCAGTACTATATTTCTTCGTAGATGAAATACCAGTCTGTCTTCTAAGTAATAAAAGATAAACTATACCAATGAAAGGAACTGTACTTCTACTTATCAGGAAAATGCCACGATGGTACCTAACATGATAATCCCAGGGCCTTCTTTCCCCATTCCTTTCTTCCTCTCCAGTGGACATTTCCTTTGTGACCGAAAGTTTTAATTTACTGATTCCATCGTGTAGAACTTAGTCTTAAATATAACACACATAAAAGAAATTAAAAAAACTCAAAAAAAGTTTCGTAGTCACGGAAATACAAAGCGCTGCTTACTTCATGGTAACAGAAACAGACTATTTGGCGCGACGTCACGTATCCGGCCCCATTCTGAGCCTCACTGAAAGCTTCAGCGGATTCATTTATATTGCAGTTGGTAACTGTAAACTACAAATAAACTTCGTGGAATAGTAAAAGGAAAGTTACAAAATAAGTAAAATACTTACTGTATATAAAAATAACGTGTCAATAAGACCTATTCGCGTAGTATAAAATCATCTATAATGTTCTATCATTACAAATGTTTTAGATATATATCAGCAGGATTATTTTATTATATTAGACCAGGATTAAGATTCGAACTACTTCAAGTTCAAATTAGAAATAAATTATGCAGATTGAGGTTGAGAATATTCAGGCCACCAGATTATAGTTACGATTTATTTTCAATGATTTGAAAGTCAATAATTTATTTTCCATTGCTGCGTATATATTTCTCTTACTCTTAATAGCACACATTAAAAATTAATGGGTATACATATTATTATGAATGTAGTGAATGTCATTGCTATTATACTACGGCTACAAATATGCATTTTCTGCACCAAAAAGCCTTTAACGCTTTTTAAAAAGTTAGCCCTACACTACATTCTCTAAATCGTTTCTGCCAATTACTGTACATATTAGTAATTTATTACAACCCACTATTGCTATAACTAATCCTATCTTAATGATATAAACACCCATATTATATAGTACGTTTACTATATTTCCATAGGGAAAATGCATTCGTAGTCACCGTGGTGGTTTGGTGCCGAAGAAAGGTATAGCAAACAGAGGCATAGTAGTAGTACAGATGGTTAGACTGCTGAAAGAGCATCATGAACAAGAACAATGCTCGAAAATTTTTCTTCTGATCTAGGCGCCAGTTTTCAGAACGAGACACCATAATAATACAAATACAATTTGATATATTTTGGATTTAAATTATGTAAAAACAAACTTTGTATTTCCAGGCGCCATATCTACCTATATATATTTCGTCAGCTCTGATTGTAAGTAATATTTGGAATGTGATAGTATACTTGCAAAGATTGGATCGTGAAAGTATTGCGTTTTGCAAGTTTCTGAAAAAAATCAGAAAAACAAATGCTTGAAGAGTTAAAACCCTTTGCTTGAGTTTCGTTAGTATGGATTGATTTCCCTTATATTTCTTCACTCACTGTCTCCCTTAGCCTAACCGGCATAACCGTGGAACGTAAAACTCAAAGATTTCATTTTTCTTCACTCACTGGAACAGAATATTGTTTATTTTACTCGTCATGACATATTACAAGCGTTCGTACTCATTCAGTAATCATGGGACATGGTGGATAAGTGGTGGAGTGTTCACCTCTGGTACTAGGAGTCCCTGGTTCAATACCAGACCATGCAAATTTACAGTGAGCAACATCGTGTGCGTAAGTTTTCTCGCAGTTTTGTTATTTCCTTCCATATTACCATTCCACCAATTATTTTATAATCATTCACGTTTATTTATCATCCGTCTCCCTTGCTCTACAGGATGTAAACATGGGACGTGAAACTAGAAATTTCATTTCGT
This sequence comes from Thermobia domestica, assembly GCF_964235325.1. Lineage (NCBI taxonomy): Eukaryota > Metazoa > Arthropoda > Insecta > Zygentoma > Lepismatidae > Thermobia > Thermobia domestica. Next base: position 94,262,945 of record NC_137466.1, read on the forward strand.
TTCATTCAGGAATCAACTCATTAGAACTGGTTTATTATCATTATTGTGCTGATATATCTGTTTTTTGATTTAAATATCAACTCATGTGTTCAAAACACTTCAGTCGATCTCTAAATTTTTTCCATAAATAACTACTTACCAAACTCTTATCAAATACGTCAGTTCTATACATTTTATAGTCTAATATAAGCCATTTACGTGTGTTTCATTGGCAAAGGGAAACAATAGTGAAATATTATTAATGTGTAAAGTAGTTTGACAATACTAGAGAATTCTCAGAAAGCTCATAGACACGATTATCATCATCAAGTTTGTGCATGCTACGAGTACTATTGAATTCAGTGAAGAATATATATTATTTTTACTTGGGAAAATGCTTTCTCCGGGATAAACTTCCTCGGGCTCCTCCCTTTAATTCATTCTTTATCGAATTTACGACGAACATGCATACCAGAAATTAGTACTACTATCAAATTACCGTGCTTGTATATTTCTGGTTTTTTTCTTTAATATGTATAAGATTTTGCTTCGTAAGGTTGACTGGTGACCCAAACGTGAGGACATTAAGTAGTGTATTATCTTAGGCTTAAAACAATGCCCATTTACGTAACGGTATTATTATCACAACAGCCTTCGTGTGCTTTTGCTTTTACGTTAGCTTATATTACAGCTTTTAAGAGAACTGCTAAAACTTCAATGAGTACGTATGTTCATAAACACTGATTGTGTTGTACTGGTAAGAAAGAAAAAAAAAGCACTGGTTACATATTTAAGTGGCTTAGTAAATTCAATGCATTGACTCGTATTATTGAATAATAATATATGTTAGATATTTGGTAGTATAATATTCCAAATTAGTACACTACAACTTTGGCCTTAGATATTCATAAATAGAAAAGTAGTTTACTTTTTAAAGAAGCCTTAAATTCTCTTTCTTTTAATCATTTGGTTTGCTAGCAAAGTCGTACACACTTGAAAAAATATGCATCGTCTCTTTCTCTAATCCGTTTCCGTACTAAGCGGCGCAGGTAGTTTTCCTTGAACCAACAGATGGCGAACAAACATGGCGGTTATTGTTTAAGCGCCCGAGTAACAGACTGAAATTCAATCGCAAATTTCGACTAGTTAGAATCAATGTTTTCTGTAAGGAAGTGTTTTCTGTAATCAACTATCTCTGAAATATTTTATAGCACAAAAAATAAAAACACTGGAAGTGTTCAGTGTGATCAAGGGACGTTATCCCTCATATGTAACAGGCTAACATGAGATATATATATATATATATATATATATATATATATATATATATATATATGCCGAAAGCCCAGATACCTAATTCCTAATCTCCCTGAACTTGCGGGAAACGTGTAAAGTATTGCGTTCTGTTGGTTTTATCAAATATGAACAGTTGCGACACAGAAGATCTGTACCTCCTTCCATATTTTCTTCTCAATAATTCTCGAACAATAGACGAATGTGAGTACATTTACCTTGAAGCTGTTGCATACATATTTAATATTGGAAAAAATATTCTTACCTTGAATCCCGAAAATGAGAATCACAACATACATTTCAGGTCCTTTCTAATCCGTTTCTGTGTATTTACTTCTATGTATGTCAATGTATTTTCTGCTATTTGTCATTAAAATATGGTTTCAGTTTCTGTCTATCCGTAAAAATAAAGCAGGGTGTCTATCGGTCACGAAAGTCACGAAAGTCATGAAAAAGTCACGAAATCAGAAAACGGTCATGAAAGTCAAGAAAAAGTCACGAAATTTAGCTTTTGGGTCACTTTTTTATTTTATTTTTTTATTATTTATTTTATTTTATTTTTTTTTTTATCTGTACAAGTATAAGTATGGACTGGAAAATTTTGTTCTATAAAACGTCAAAATTTGCCACCAAAAATGTCTATGGTCTGCTTTGGGACGGTACCAAATCACAAGCAAAACACGCTTCTATCGCATGCATGAAAATTTGGCCCAATTCACACCCAAATCGCTCCTGAGAATGTTACTAAATTTTGTGGTTTGGGAAAGAAAAGGTCACGAAATTTCATTTTGGAATTTTAGTAGACACCCTGTAAAGCCATAGTTTACTCTTTTAACCAAAATAGTTTTCATGAAGTTTGGAGTAAACTATTTTTCATCTTGTTTTTATGAGTGGATGCAAATTACAAGAGAATGTTTAAAGAAGTGTAATACTCTTTTTCTGTTAACAGTACATAAATGGGAAGATACCTGCTGTGATAGTTTTCTCAGTTCTAGATGATACTATTTTCAGTATATATTATTATTAAAAACACACTACAGTAAATACTTTTGTTGTTTTTATTCAGTTTAGAATACATAAAAAATATCCCTTTGTAACAAAACAATACATGGAAAATACAAATATGAAAATACAAGAAAACAAATTGTTGATGAGATAACACACAATCTATCTACATAATATGGTATAGTTATTATATTACCGTATTACACATATTGATATGTAAAGAATTCTGCATTTACTCTATGTACATAATTTAAAAATATATCTATTGTAACCTCTAAACCCTCTTGAATTCTGCTGAAAGGATACATAGAAGTTTATAATAAATGTGTTATATAGCTGGTGCATTCTATCTCATTTCTATTTGTTAAAATATAATAATACTGTATTCTAATAGATGTCTTTTTAAAATATTTACATCTATTCTTCAGCTTCTTTTCGTAGCTATCTGATATTTATCTGACATCAGGTATTTTAAAATGAAAATCCTTCCAATTTAAGCAAACTTTTATTTCTTGGAGTTCAAACTTGAATGAAATAGTATAAAAACCTTTGGCATTCTTTTATGAGAACTATGGAACGTATAATGCTACATTTAAGAGACTATTGAATGTTTATTTTATCAATCCAAGAGGAAGCAAATATACTCTACTTATCGGTGTCAAAAACCTCAAATATTTAACTGAAACAAAGGTCTGCAATTGAATTTTGTTCTATGCCAAACTACCATACACAGGATTCTTACAACTTACCTTCGTAAAACCCTCCAGCTTCTTGAGTTACCCGAAGGATTCTGAACTCGAATCCAATATACTTTGCACCTTTTTATTGTTCAAGCCCCAGTTTCGTGAACCTTATTCATGTGTATGATCTGCATCGGTATATTTTTCAGTGGTGTGTATCTTTTACTGTAAAACTCATAACACTTTCGTCGGTTTTGTGATAGAAGAATTATGGTTTTAAAACATGCTTCGGTTCATAAGTAAACATGACAGTAGACACACTACAACAATTTGCTGTATTTATTATAAATCAGTATTACATAGCTTGCATTTATTTTAGACAAATGTTTACATAGAGGATATTAATTTCTGTACTGTAACTTGCTAAGATTTCACGAGAAAATGGTGGCCAAAAACGTTGATTGTAACCCCACAGAGTAGTACTTCATTGTTACTGATATTCTTTCAAAGTACTATAAAAGGATTAATTAGCCTTGATTTTCCTACCTATATTTACAACAACGAGCTTTACATAAAGAAGACTTTTATGCACTATATAGAAGAACGTTCTGTTACTTTCACGGTATAGTTTATTACTCAAAGTGAATTGTGACCAGCCAAGTTGGGTTTAACGTTCCGTTCAGCAGCGAGGCAATATAAGACGTGAACCTACTGATTAAAGTGGAATCCGAACTACATTAGCTCCCGCTGGGAATCGAACCCAGATCTTCCACGCCAAAGGCGCGTACGCTAACCGCTTAGCCAAGAAGGAGCTCTAAAAGTGAATTGTGATAATAAAATGCCAGGAGTTCTTTTTGAACAAAATTTAAATTTCACCTTACAACAAGAGGAAATTAAATAATTTTGTCACATAGTTGGCAAGTGTTAGGGGAACTTTTGAAAGTAAATAGAAAGATTATAACAGTGTGTTACCTTAATGAAAAGTTGAGGTATATGTTCCAATTTGATATATTAATTTTCTCCTTGGCTATGGTTTAAAAGGAAAAATGAAATTGCATATTTTGTCTTCTTCAGTATGTGTATAAACTCTTTACGTTAGTTTACTTTTAATTATGAAAGTATCAATCTAAACAGAAATTATTGCAACCATTGTTGGGTGATATGTTTCACTTTTGTGTATGTATCATCATCATTGCGGAACTTTCTGCGTAAATGTCTACCAGTAATAACACTTATGAGGCTTCCCTCAAAACTGATAATTAAAAAGTATAAATTCTATCCGCTTATTACGTTCATCGTAATTTTAATCATTACGACGAACTAAACTTATTTATTTATTACTTATTTATTTATTTGTTTGTTTGTTTTTCGAGAAAATCGTTGCAGAAAAGTTCACAAATTGTCACTTCCTTGACAACTGACAATGTTCTATGGCGCACAATTAGTTTCAACATCGTTAAGACTGCTAGATTAATCAACAAACTTTAAAAATCTCTAAGTAGTACAAAGTATGTGTCATCTTTGGAATGTTTATAGCGCAAGTTGCTTCAAAGTAGGTAAGAACTCGTAAATGGCACATCATAACCATTAAAAAACAATGCCCGAAGTAGAGCTCAAAGCGGCCAAAAGAAACTTTTCTCAATTGTATTGAATCAATTCTGCTTGCGATTTCGTGGTTTGTGTTGATGCGTCTTTATGAAGACTGTTATTGGAATAATTATTACTGATGGATTCGATACACCTGACAAATGTGAGTGTTCGGAATTTTATGTAATTTCAGAGAGGATCAGTAATTGCTTGTAATTACTACTTTAATATTATTGTTTTTAATGCATGAATATTAGATGTGTGCTTTTAGGTGGCATGTTGTTATTGGCTGCAGTAACTTATTTAACAACACTTCAGAATATAACCTAGTATATTATGTTTAAGTACATTGTAAAATATCTTACTTCTTTTTATATGTATTTAAGACTTCATGAATACAAAATCGTGTAAGAGACTTCGGTACATTTTAATTATCGATGCTTTCCAATACATTTTTAACCTTCCCTGAATTTGTTATTCACTCACATAGGCTGTTTGTAATAATTATTAGTACCCATAGACTGTCGTACAGAAAGATCCATATATCAATAAAGATTGGAAATCACTTCGCAATTTAATACTCACTCATTCATATATATGTAAAGTGACATGATATTAACACCTAATATTCTAATATGTTGAAAATTTAATGGTTAAGATTTAGCTAATAATTCAATTACTTTAAATACACACACAGGGAATGCTTTGGTACTTTCTTTGAAAGTATATATAAATTTGGAATGTTTTAATCAATTTCAGTAAACGAAAGAGATTCCAAATAAGCAGGAAAAAAGTTTATGATTTAATTTTATGCTATTTCATTACCCGTTGCTAATTCTTCTTAACATGTAGAAACAATAAGTCTGCTTGTAGCAATTAAGAATATAATTGATACAACAGATGCGTAGAAAGTTGAAGCGCCGCCTGAAAATAGAAGCAGAAAATGTTGTTTAAATATTTTGAAACGAGCAGAGTCTGTAATCATTACATGAAAACCAAGAAATTGATATTTTAAATATTTAAGACAAAACAATTTGAGTAGTCAATAGAAATAGTACCCGTGTTTTGGGTGAAGGAAAGGTTGTACGATGTGGAGCTTTTAATGAACAGAAACAATATGTCGGTTAGCTTATTTATGATAAAGTATCTCGCTTTTCTAGCGATTAGTGAGCGCGCCTTTGATGCATCAAGTCCCAGGTTCGACTTTCAGTAAATACTATAGAATATACTATAGTGGCACAGATGTGACTTTAGACTATACATCTTGTCTCAAATAGTCTCATATTTTTCTGTACTGGAGGAAACAACTTACATGACTAGCCGGATCCGTTTTTGAGAAAATTATTCCTACATATTCCCCAAGAACAACCAGCCCTTCTAGATTTTTCAATAGAAGTGACTTATGCCACATTCTAGAGTTGTCAATTAAACATTTGTTTATGGAGCTTTAACAAAATCACATGAGACGTTTTTGAAAATATCGTCCAGAAATACTTATCCCAATAATCAAATACCACTTGAGGATTTTTTTGGGGGGGGGGGAATCATGTTACTGAAATGCTGATTTATGAAATATAAACAAAATCGTTGGAGCCGTTTTTGAGAAAATAGCTAGCTATCATTATTTTTTGGATGTAGGAAAAAGATTTTTGAGAGAGAGAGAGAGAAAATTGTAATGAGCTTAAGATTAAAATTTGTCCGAATACTTTGAACGTATGGCCCCTAGGCATATGTACACTCATGTCCAAAATGATTGTCGCATATCTATAACTGTCTTCTTGTAAGAATATAATTTGATAATGATTTTGCAGGGCACTTTTAATACTGATACTATGTGTATAATCGGGAAATGTATATTTGTGGTAAATTTCATAGGAAGAGAATTATAAATACGAAAATTAGAATGAGTAAAACAAAATGTTGCTAAATGGACAAGAAAGCTTTATTTTTGTTTTGTTGTCCTTATTTACTGCTTTTTTGACATGAAATTTGCCACATGCATGTCTTTGCCGATTATATACATAATAACATTATAAGAAATACCGACCGAATTCGTTATGAAATTATATTCCTACAACAACATATTTATAGACATGCGACAATAATTTTGGACATGAGTGTACATACATCGGGAAGAATATACAGATGAACTTCAAAAATATTTTTTCGGTGTGTAGGGACAATGAAACGTGTAAAAGTGTTGAAATCTCGAATTCGAATTTTTTATTATCGCGGATTTTCTTCTGTCTTATCGTCATCGACAACAGATAAGTCAAAAATATTGAACAACGTAATGGTTATTTTTTTTCTGCCATTTTTCTTTTTCTTTCGACGATGACCATAGCAGCTAAACTTTTCATAACGTCAATTGAAAAAAAAAAAAAACTTTTTCTGAAGACCGTACTTGAATGTGTATATTCTAATATATGAGAAAAAAGAGCTACTTACTGCTACACACTCTGTTCTTTTCAACATATCCTTGCTTGCACGCACATACTCTAGTTTGGGACGACTGGGAAGATGGATAATAAGACGAATTTGCTGTACGCATTCCATAGTAACAACCTGCGTTTTCAGGACATTGTTGATCACTCGAACATTGTTGGTTTAGTGCTGAAATTAACAAAAAAATATATATTCTTTATTTACAATTCAAGTAATTAATATCTGACATGTAAAAGGCATGTGCGCATACGCGGTCTGTTTCCTGCTTCCGAATGTTACTTTAATATTTAGAAAATACAATCAAGAAAATATCTTCTCTATATTGATATGTATTAAGTTTAAGTTCGTTAATAATCAGTCACTATTCATTCCAATATAATGAACAATCAACCGTTAAGTTAGAAAATTAATTTAAACACAACTTCTGCATGTCTCTTATTAAACACTACTGCTCTATTTTATTATGTTCATTTTATTTACGAATTAAAAACAAAAGCACTCTCTAGGCAATTTGCAATAAAATACTGTAAGACAACAATGCATGGAATTTATTTTTTATAGGATGATTCAAAATAAACTTCAACATCTTAAACTACGTTCTTCTACTCTTTTGCTTTAATTGTATCCACCACCATCAGTTTTTTTTCTTTTTCTTTTTTTTTTTTTTTTTTTGTTGTTGTTGCACGAATAACCTCTTTCTCGTCAATCCCTCGTCACTTGCTCACGAGGGATAATAAAAGTTGAATCAAAGATTGTTAAGTGGAGAAATTCCTATAGTGGAGAAACTACTATGAAAGTAGACTTAGTGGTTTGTCAAGTGACAGCAACCACTTATCAATAATACGAAAAGACAGGCGCGATTAATGTTCTTTTCCATGTTAAGAAATAACTCCATGGAATTTCCTACCATATGCCCAATGTTACTGGATAGTTACAGGCTCATGCAACTATAAACGTAAGTCATTCTCTTTCATTTTTAAATATATATCTTTTAAGATATATATTCTCTCTTGTATTGAAGAGAAAAATCATATTTTTAGTCAAACACTTCAAGAACATTTTTTTCCCATTAGAAAAATAGATGATTGTTCAATCATGCAACCTATAACAGCAGACGAGCCTGATTAATAATATACGTGGATGATTCATTTTAACCTATAACTCCTTATATTAATCTATGTACAGGTTAACACGATTTACAAGATATTATTATTATTATTATTATTATTATTATTATTATTATTATTATTATTATTATTATTATTATTATACTGTATTTACTAATAATAAAATAATCTACAATGTGAAGCAAAAAGCATGATACCATTTTATTAAAGAGAAAATTAATCTGGTGGATATCACATAAATGTTGAATGTACACTCAGTACGGATCTTCTGAGTGAAGCTACAGACCGATATACGCTGTATTTTATTTTATTATTTTAAAGTTTATAATGCTTTTTAAATTAACTTGGCAGCTCGTGGGGGAAAGTCTTATTGGTGAAAAATTAAAATTAATCGCTACTATTTAAGAGAAGAAAGCTTACACAGTCTACTAATTTTTCTATAGAGCTTTGTGTCGTTGTAAAGAGGATTTTTCTTCAGCTTTTATCTAACAATTTTAAATTTTTATCAATATGAGTTCCTTCAAGAGCCACTATTTGCCATGAATACGGAACACTAAATCCTACTAACAGGGACGTTTGGCTATCCTAGTTGCCAACATAAAGAGATCATCTTGAATCTTTATTTTATATATTTATTTTTCTTTAATTTTTATTTTTAAGACACTCGTGTGATTACAATAGTAGCCTATTTATTTGAAAGAAAAATACCTTAATAATGGAATGGTACTTTGCACTTTTTATGTAACTTCATATAACTAACTAACTAACTCTATGGCCTATGGAATCCGGAGGTTCAATGCCACGTTCACAAAATCTCTCCACTGACTTCTATCCTTAGCTAACTGCATCCAGTTTCTACTTTGGATTCCAATCTCTGCGAGATCCATCTTAATATTGTCCTCCCATCTGCGCCTAGGTCTTCCTAATGGTCGTTTTCCGATTGGTCTTCCAGTCAAGACTTTGAAAGCGTTTCTACTTTCTTCCATTCTAGCTACATGACCCGCCCACCTAAGCCTCCTAGACTTGACGACTCTAACAATGTTGGGTAAACCATATAAATTACGTAGTTCCTCGTTATGAACTTTCCGCCATTCCCCATTCCCGTTTCTCTTGGGTCCGAATATTCGTCTCAGGATCTTGTTCTCAAATTGTAACTTCATATATTTATTCTTTAATAAAAAGCCTCCTAGACTTGACGACTCTAACAATGTTGGGTAAACCGTATAAATTATGTAGTTCCTCGTTATAAAGTTTCCGCCATTCCCCATTCCCGTTTCTCTTGGGTCCGAATATTTGTCTCAGGATCTTGTTCTCAAATTGTAACTTTATATATTTATTCTTAAAGAAAAAAAAAAAGAGTTTTACAAAAAAAGACAATAAATTTTAAATAAAGATTCTTTTAAAAAAGATATTCTATCATTTACAATACATCAGACTACAAAGTCATCAGGCTAATGGCTAATCAGCTATTCAGACTACAAAGTTTACTATTTCAATAATATTTTGAAGAAAAAATATAGAAATAAAAAGTTGCAAATCTTCAACATTTTTCAAGAGCAAGATTAGTAAAAAGAAAAGTAAAATTAACTTTTACCAATACATTAAACTGTTTCCTTTTCTTTCCTTTTTGTTAAATAATAATAATAAAAATATTAACTCACCTAGCTGGGAACTACTTCCACTCCCGCCGTGGCTGGTTCCAGGAACATAGTGTGAACCACACACATTGTTAACAGGAAGGAGATTATTGTCGCATGTACACTTTCCATATTTACAGCTAACAGCTCCGTAGATTTTGGATTTACACTCGTAATCACTGGAACATGTATCTGTACTATTCTGCTGCCCTACGAAAAAACAATTAAGGAAACAGCGTCAGGCTAAGTCCAGACAATGCTATATATTTTTCCATTAAAAAAAGAAAGAAGAAGAAGCTTTTGTACTTCCATGTTGGATCAAGAGATCCAATATATTTCAGGCAAAAATTTTCTTGTAGGCCTTATATCTGAAGAACAACTACATATAATGTAGCCAAAACTATCACTTAACTCAGTATGATGTGCTTATTCCGTAAAAAGTACGAAAACCCAATTTAGGGGCCATTCAAAAATGTTGTGGCCCCTGATCCAAAAACTAATTATTGGTCAAAATCACATTTTTTTAATTTATTTATTATTATTATTATTATTATTATTATTATTATTTTTTTATAATTCCTAAAATTCTTATTTTACTTCATACTTGTTGTAGATATGTTTTTACATAATTTTGTCAATTCAATACATGAAAGATCTCTTTTCATACAGGTATGTTCGTGAACATTTGCTTATTTAGAGTTGAGGAAAACTCAAAAGTGTTCGTAAATTTCACTAAAATTTGGTAAGTAAATCATAAACACAAACACGCTGCGATTTGCAAGCATATCCTAACAAGTTTGTGTTCGTTAGAAGTATTTGTGTCATTGTTAGAAGTATGAGTTTCAGAGCACTAGAAGACACAAATTATTCCAAGACTTTTCCATTGCCAATTTCATAAAAATAGAAGGTAGGTGCAGGTGACAACTACATTACATAGTGCTATGTAAATAGGGAATGATTAAACTAATTTCAATAGCATACGTATATAATATCTTCACACGAAAATATGCTTTTTTAAGTTTTTAAATAAATAAGAATATCTATATTGCCCTAAATTACTTTGCTTCCAATACTTACGTTTTCCTTTCCCATTATTGCCAGCTACAAAGAAAGACATACGTTTTAACTTTACTTACACACAGAGAAATATACATTAATGTTGAGAATACATTGCTGCTGCCCATTCGCTGCCAAGCGAGTAATGTGCATACTTTCTGCGCACGTGGAGCAGAGTTCGATCCCGATGACGTTATTTGCCTCAGGTACAATCCTTGCAATTTCGGATCCCACTTTAAAGAGTAGGGTCCGTCTCGTATAACCTCGGAGGTGAAAGAGGGATACATACTCCAACCAGTCTCATATTTATCTCTCTGTATCTCATATTTATAATAAAAAGTAAGAATATTTTGAGATGCTTAATTGACTCACCATACGGTTAATGGTATTAGACACCACTGTTAATAGAGTTAGACAGTTTTATATACTCAGTTCAATTTTCCAGTTTACATAGCATTGTCAAGTTCTACAGGAGACCCCTCCTCTTCTCCCGGATCGCTTGGTTTATCTGTCTAGTTTATTGATTGAGTTATTACCATGTTATTACTTACGTTTAGACTTCCCACTATTGCCAGCTATAGAAGAAAATACATTTTTAAACATAACTGCACTCTCAATAAATATTAATATTTACAATATACGGAAATATTTCTACGAGGGCATCATTTTTTTCAACCTCCCTTAAGCTATGTAACGAAATTACAAATTAATGTTTAAAAAGAAAGTTTGTAAATGCAATTGTGAATGAGAAGCTATATTGTAACTTCCTTTCGAAATAGTTTTGGAAAACATCGTAACTGGTAGCACCTCCCTCTGCGTTTTGGCTATAATTTTGAGAGAGTAAGCCGATAAATGGCTTTAGTTGTTACGTCAACTGACATGAGTTGCGTGCCTTACGTAAATTTTGTGCTTGGATGGTGAAAATGCAAATTGCAAATTCTAATTGTAAAGGTACGACTGGGAATTAAAACCGGTTTATATTTATGAATATTTAATCTGGATTCAGGCAACATTGATAAAATCTGGCTGCGTACCTTTAATTTAAATCTGGATTCTGGCAACATTGATAACATTTGGCTATCTACCTTTAATGTGTATTTTGGATCTGGCAACAGTGACGTAACAGAGACATAACGCTTCTTCCAAGCTCAACTCTTTTATTCCACTGTGCTCTGCTCATTGTTTTTAGTACTTACTTTTTGTGTTAACTCGTTTGGTAGTATGTATTCCTGTTTCCATATCATATTTCTCTTATCCCATTCTATCCTTGTTATCTTACCACTGAAAATGGAACTAGTTTGTTGTTCCAACACGTCTGAAGAATATTTAGTTTCTCATTGGAGGATATATTGGTAAGAAACCATTTTTTTAATTTTTGATTTATTTATTTATTTATTTATTGTTAATTTCAATCATCCTCTCATGCGCCTACATAATGTTAATAAGACAAAGCTGTTCATTGAACGTCGCACACTCTTCTTCCCCTCCCCCTTCTCTTCAACCATCATGGAGTAGAGAGTGCGAAAACACATCAAGTGCAATCGAAGCGTCCGCCAAGTGCAAATTACGTGATGTAATTCGAACTCTCCGGGCGGATGTTGAATTCTCTGAAATTCCAAGATCATGCAGTTTGGAAATCATAATCTACGCCTTTCACGAGCCAGCTGATTCACTTGTTCAGTAAGATCGTCTGCCGTCACAGATTTCTACTCTTGGGCATTCTTATGGTGTACGTCGGTAAATCCTTTAAACTTTTGCATCGCTCATGCACACAGCAGGCACGTAGCCAAGGGAAGGGGGGTCCGGGGGATCCGGACCCCCCACTTCGAGACTAGAAATGAAAAAAATTAAGGAAGGATAAAACAAAATGAAATGAGAAAAAGAAGGATCAGCGCTAAAAATAAAAGCTACAGCAAGCTTTTGGTTACTCTTTCTTTTGAGGAGATTTGTATTACTTGCAATACTTGGTGGCGAGGTGAGCGAGATATCCTGCAAGAGTCAGTGAATTTGAAATTTCTAGAAATGTTACGGAATTTTCAGAATTTCTGCTACTAATCAGGGAGATTTCAAGCTTTCGAAAACATAGTGCTGTTGTGCAACAGCGTGGACATTTTTTATCATAATTTTTTGTCATCGCATCCTTGCAGTTTCAAACATGTTATTTCAAAAACAATTTTATAGTGCTCCTTTAACCTGTCATTTGGAACAGACAGTAGTTGACGGAATAATAAAAACAAAAATTTATGTGGAAAAAAAGTTGATTCAACAGAGAAAAGAACGCAGATATTGTAAAATATTTTACAAGACCTTATTGAGTATGTACTTTTTATAATAGTTGAGGTCATAATGAAAGGAAAATTGTTATATTTGAATAAAGAGAGGAAGGACGTAAATATTGTAAAATCTTTTTCAATGCGTTTTTTTATTATTTTACTCGAGATTTCTTCATAGTTTGTTATTAAAATACTTACCAAAATATCCTCATTTTATTGTCCTAACTAACCAATATTTGTTAATAATAGTTTAGATTGATCGAGCTTTTGGGTCTTCAGGATTTCATGTCTCGCTCCCCCTCCCCCCGTTACGAAATCCTGGCTAAACGAACCAATATATGTTACAGTAAAATAGTTTAGAATGATCTAGTCCCTGGTGTGATGACCACAGTATTTCATGTCATGCCCCCCCCCCCCTTCTTCACGAAATCCTGGCTACGTGCCTGTACACAGTCATCACTTAGAGAAAGTTTCCGCCGTAATGGTTACTGATTCGACGATGCACTACAGCTGGAGAAATGGAATTATACACTATTGTCCAAAAAGATAACATAATTACGAAAAATAGGAAAACGTGGGAACACACAATGGAAACAACGGCATACAGCCGTCCTAGAACAGTGCGATCAGAACGGACCTTGCGACACAGAAGAAAGCGTACTGAAGGTCATACAAGGGCTGCTGGAGGGAGGGAAGAGAAATGCTCGAAGAAGAGCTGATAACAGCACACCACACCACAGTCGATTGCTGAGTCGTGTGCAAAGCAGACGTGTTGGCAATAGTATTCAGGGGTGCCCACAAGGGGGGGAGTATGACGCAAAGTGCATCATTGAAATATTTGGGGGGGTAAAAATCTGTATAAATATGTTTGAGGGAGTGTAAAAATTAATCGAAAAGAAGATTTTTTCATGGAAGAACACCTACGGGTAGACAATTGGGGGGTGCGTCATGGACATAAGGGGGGGGGCACCACTGTAGTATTAGTGCGTCGTGAAGGCTTCAACATGCCACGAGGACCCACATTAGACCCTGTCTTGCGGGGCAGGATAATCGGACGGCTGGAAGCTGGGCAAACACAAACGGAGGTGTCCAGAACACTGAGTATACCACAAAGTGTGATTTCACGGCTATGACACAGGTTTCAAACCACCGGTAACATTGCGCATGCACCAATTCTGGGTCGTCCAAGAGTCACAACCCCTCGACAGGACCGGTATCTGTCGGTAAAAGCACGTCGGAATCGGTCGATGTCAGCACAGCAACTGTCATCAGAGCTTGCAGCTGCTATAGGAGCATGTGTTTCAAGACAAACGGTGTACCGGCGACTGCATGAGGTTGGTCTTTACCCAAGGCGCCCGCTTGAGGTGGAGCCAAGAACACAGGCACTGGACCATGGAACAGTGGGGTCACGTTCTGTTCTCGGAAGAGTCGCGATTCAGCTTGCAGTCAGATTCTCGATGGACACTCATATGGAGAGAACAAGGGACGCCCTCCAACCCGCAGAACATTATTGAAAGGTACCACTTTGGTGGTGGGGGTGTGATGGTTTGGGCGGGCATCATGCTGAATGGCCGTACTAACGTACAAGTCTTTCAGAGCTTGACTTTGACTGGCCAGAAGTACCGTGATGAGGTGCTGGGACCGTATGTGAGACTGTTTCGGGGTGAAGTTGGACTATCATTCATATTCATGGATGACAACGCACGTTATCATCGGGCAGGTGTGGTGGATGGTTTTTTGGAGATATTCGACGCATGTGGTGGCCTGCACGGTCCTCAGACATGAATCCAATAGAATATGTCTGGGATGCATTGCGAACGCGAATTGCAGCCCGACAGCCACCACCAAGAACGATTCCGGACCCGTGTACTGCCCTTCGGGCGGAGTGGCCAAGGATACTGATGGACCTCATCAACGAAGTGATCGGAAGCATGGAACGACGTTGTGCAGCCTGTGTAGCCGCGCGGGGTGAACACACGCCTTACTGATCCTCTTGATCCACCACAAACTCATTTGTCTTCTCACCACACACATTGGGCCATTTTCAACTATGCTGAGTTTTGTCAAATAAAGGTGTGGGACTGTGTGTTTTCTTCTTCCCTTGCACACTTTTTTTTTTACACAGGTGTCAACGTTTTGAATGCCTAGGATCAGTCAGGTATGTTTGGTCAATGTGGACTAGGATTATGCTATCTTTTTGGCTGTGGACTAGGATTATGCTATCTTTTTGGACACCAGTGTATTATGCAGTACATACTTGAGAGGCGCTTCGATTGCACTCGATATGTTTTCACGCTTAACTACACCATAATGATTGAAGATAGAGTTTGTCTATCGATGTGGGGGACGTCCAATGAATAGCTGTGTCTTACTCCCATTTCGTCATCCCAGGTGGTCTTCTCTGGTGGTTTAGCGGAAGTTGAAAAAAGAATAGCCCTGGCATTCAATCAACTTCTATGCTTTGAAAGGAAATGAAAATTAAAATTTATGACTCGTATGCATGTTGTTTTCAGTGTTAAAAGAATGAACTTCTCGTTTATTAGGTAATATCATTTGTACAACTACTATTCAAGTTTCTAATCTAAGTGCAACGCTGAATGTTAGAAGATTTCAATGAATTTAGAACTACACATGCAGACTTGTCGGGTGTGGAGGATTCTGTGCTGCTACAGTAAAATTCAGAACTATGACGGTAGTAATTATGTCGATTTAGTCTAAATAGAAAAGTTTTGGAAGAAGTTAATAATCTTCCAGCAGATAAGGTGGTGGAAATCATACGAAAGATAAGTCAAATTTGGCAACAGTTTCAGAGATTGTTAGATTAATTTCAACGGATGGAGTATTGCGATGTAGAAAACAACAGCGAAGTACTTGGTCTATTTTACCCCAGGTTCGACATACAAAATGTACTTCTTCGTGGCTAAAATGGCTAGCGCATGTGCTTTGTGTTTAGTGTTTCAGACTTCGATCCCGATGTACTACTTTGGACAAAAGCTAATGTAGTGGTTTGAATACCACCTTAAGTAATAGACCTCGTTTCATATATAGACTTGGTACTGGAAAGGGGCGTTAAAAACCCCAGCAACAACGACAAAAAGAAGGTAAAGAATGTGTGCATAAGAAAAGATTTCAAGTCAAAATATTTTTCTATTCAAATCTTCAACACGGGGATGTCTTGGTGGAGATTATTTAAGAGTACAACAAGAAGGCAATAAGTGGGGAAAAGGTTAAATAAGAGTAAAGATTGCGAATGAAAACATGTTAATGGAGGATAACTATATATTTTAAACGCTAAATAATTTAGATTAATTGGGATATGCGAAATCAGATAAGACAGTAAGGGTAGGTTCGAAGTGATAACTATAGATTTTCTATTTGGATAATAACAAAAAGTGGGCGTAATTATACGTGAGTCATACTGGACACTTGAGTGAACTAAAGAGAATTTAATTAAATAAATTTGTGGATGATAACGGTGACACTAAAGGGAAAGAAAAATAACCTATGTTGATGAAGAAATGTGATATTGGGCAAGTAGGAAGAGAAAACTATCTGAAAATAAAATATAGTTAGGCTGAAGAGAAAAGGAGAGCATGCATAATTGTAATGAGTGATATTGAAATCACTCATTTTAATATTGTTGTTTGTGAAAGAAAGGGAGGGACGTAATATAATAGCTACTCGTAAATATCATTTAGAGGAAAGATTCGAGAACAAAGGGATTGGTTAACTCTTTCCGACAGAACTTGCTGAAAATAAGGAACACATAACTCAAATGAGAAGATATATATCTAGGTATATATTTAGAAATCTCCATTCGATGAACAGGTATATTCTATCAAATAAACAATAACACATGTTAGATTTCGCAATAGTTTAAAGCAATAATGGCTAATTTATAATGTGTTGCTGGTCAGGAGAAAATAAGAACCATATTTTGGGACTATTTTAAAACTTTCTTGCCTATCTTCCCTGAGACAACTATGTACTGAATGTGGGCAATACATTTTCTCAATCTGTTCTCTTGTGCGTATTCTGCTTCTTGTTTCATGTGTCTAGGCCAGTGGTACATGAAAGTAACTCAATGAAATTGTATTTTTCTAGAAAAAAAAAAAAACAACATTATCAACGACCTTTCCTTGCAGAATGATTTTGGTAACTAGTAAGTGAAAGTAAATATCTTCCCAGTTAAAAGTTAACTCTCAATTAACTTTTGGGCGAGCGAAGTTGCACCAGCCCTCACGTAGCGGCACTTTGACCACTCTTGTGCTTTTATTAATGATTGCAACTCAATTTCACGATAGCGTACGCGCAGTTCTGCGTGGGAGACCCCAGTTCGATTCCCAGTGGGAGCTCATGCGGCTTGGATTCCACGTTAAGCTGTAGATCCATATAGTCTTGCCGCTGAACGGAATGCTAAACTCAAAATCTAATCTGATCTAATGAAAATAATGGGTTCAGCGCTATCTGCTGTGTTAATGCTTAACTAGAGAAACTAGAAAAACTTATAGTATCGCCAATTATTCCTGTGCGTTCGGGTCGGGCGCGTATTTTTTGAAGGCGAGCACCCAAAGGTTAAGATGTATTATAATAGCCAGCTATGCTTTTCCTGTTATGCATGGAGTTTATTTATTTATTTATTGGAGAAAAGGAACATTCACATTTTCGAATATTCTCTGGAGCCGCCATCTCTTCAGATAGCAATCATCTGCCGGTTGACGCAAGTACAAAATTGAAAAGACCAAGATATAAGAACGTGGATATCGTAAAATTTAAAAGTGGGGAAATTAAAAAATTAGATTCTTTAAAAATTTCGAAGAAAGTATTTAATTAATTCAAAACAAATTGAAACAGAAACTAGCGGGAGAAGAAACAGTGGAATATGAAGAGAACAGGACTAAGAATCTACGGATTTTAGAAGTGTTGATTGAAATGGAAGAAAGAAAGTTGTAGAAACACAGCTGCATGACAAATGATCGAAATCGAAGCTATGAACCGGTAATAAATTAAGAAGTTAAAAGTAATCTCTTAATTTACAAGTTGTAAAAAGTTTGAAAAAGTTATATAATACTAAATTGAAGTTATGCAAGTGCACTGTCGGTTATTTCTGATTTCTTTCTCTCGTTTTTTCTTTTTTCTATTTCTTGTGCTCTTTTGAATTACATTGGCGAATTAGTACACGTATTAAAGTATTTATTTATCACTTTCCTCTTGATGAAAACGTAATATTCGACATGTCATTAATTCTAGATATTAGGTGTATTTGTTTTAGACAAATATACAGCAACATGTGATGCCACTTATGTATGATACAATTTTGGGCACACAAAAAGTAAATTTAAAAAAAAGCGCGTTAATTTTGATGAAAGACGGACAATGAAAAGCGATAACTTCTTAAAGAGGAATGGTTCCTAAGACAGTCTATGCATGCTAACATACAGCTAGTAATTTGCTTTCAATTCAAATATGATGTATATAAAGATAAACAGTGATTATGAAGGGAACTGATAAAGGCAGCAATCTGATTACTGGAGTCCAGGTGTTAAGCAAAATGCCTATTCTTTAATATTAAGGATATGATCAAATAACGTTTTAAAGTTTATATGGTGGGTTATAGTTTCAATTTAAGCCAGTTTTATTTTGCCTATTTCGTCCCTTTCTGCCTAAATAATTGCTTTAGTGCCTAGTATTGCCTGTTCTATGCATTTTCTTCAAAATAAGACTTTATTGGGGAAAATATATAATTTAATATTTCACGAAAGAATTCTGCCTCTTCCGAGAAATATAAATGATGGTTGTAGTGATACGATGTCGTAAAACTTTGGACTGCTCTGTGTACTGAAAAGTGTATAAAATTAGAACTCTTATGTGTAGTGATGTAGAGAATGTATTTACCAAATATACATGGAATAAATGTCAAGCTTAACAAACAGGCATGTTTCTATATTCTTTGACATTATCTATGACTTGAATTTATTTTTTAATTCTATTGAGTATTTATCTTCAGTATTCCGAGTGACATTTTAGGGGGTTTTAGCGCTTTTTTGAAATTTTGTTTTATTCTTCGTCTTTTTATTACCCCAGTAGTTTAGGTATGTACACTCATGTCCATAATTATTGTCGCATGTCTATAAATATGTTGTTGTAGAAATATAATTTGATAACGAATTCGCCCGGTATTTCTTATAATGTTGGTATGTGTATAATCGGCAAAGACATGTATGTGGCAAATTTCATGTCAAAAGAGCAATAAATACACCGTAAGAACAATAAAATGAAAATAAAACTTTCTTGTCCATTTAGCAACGTTTTGTTTTACTCATTCTAATTTTTGTATTTATAATTCTTTTCCTATCAAATTTACCACAAATATACATTTCCCGATTATACACATAGTATGAGTATTAAAAGCACCCTGCAAAATCATTATCAAATTATATTCTTACACGAAGACAGTTAGTTATATATATGCGACAATCATTTTGGTCATGAGTACCTAAACTAAAGGTAGGACATTGACTTCCTATAAAATAGGTGGCCTATGAAACATGCCTGAACAAATATTTTTCTTCAAACCGATCTACGGGTTAATTACGGTATTAACACTACACCCGTTGAGGAGTTTCACAATCTAGTTTCGAAGACTATCATTAGCTGCTAATAAAATTTACATTAGATCGCTAGGAAAATATTTTTTTTTTTTTTTCAATAAACGAAGAAGCCCAAGTTATGCGTGAAAATACCCACAATATATATAAAGGATTATTCAAAAAGAATAGTGATTAAACGACATACATTCATACAAAAGCAAAATTGGTGTAAATGATAGTGCAGGTGGAAAGGTAATAAAAAGGCATTGATGCTTAGTGGTAAAAATGGTCGGATCCAGAATTTTCTGACGGGGGTGGAGCAATAACTATTATTACATTTGAATTTGGATATTTTTAAATGCATTTAGGCGTCTCCTTCAATCTTCAAAAAATCGACTTAAACTATTGCTTTGGCAAAACTCCACTTTCTTTTAAACCTCAAACGGAAACATGACGGCAGGAAGTTTCGGAAAGTGTTGCTATTTTCTCTGCTAGCTTCTCATTTTAGACAATGTATACTTGCAACGAACGGAGAAGGGTGGAAGTCAGTGACGACGCCAGCTTTAAGTTCTTAGGAAGGCAAAGGAGGGGGCAGATACATTTTCGGGGGGACGGCTATTTGCCATACCAAAAATAACATATTTATTACGTTTGACTTATTTTACACTACATTGTATATTTCGTTGCTGTTTTTATATTAGACCTATATGATTATAAATTAAACTTATTTCAAGTAAAATGTGTAACCAACAAATAAGTAACGTCTGCACATGAAATATTTTTCAATGAAGCTTTTGAAGCCTAAACATAAACTGAAATACTTTCGCGTATGCTACAAGTAATACATTCCTCTACTACTATATGCTACTTATATATATATATATATATATATATATATATATATATATATATATATATATAGAGAGAGAGAGAGAGAGAGAGAGAATTTACAAGGAGCTGCTGGAAATGTCGTAGTCCAATCCAGACGGAGTGTAGGTACTAAGTAGAAAAATAAAACCGTAGTTTAGAAAAAACATATCTCTGTACAAATACAAATTTTCATATTAATAATGAAATTCTTATTGTTTCTCAGGCCTCTGAAGTGATTGTGTGCTCAAACAGCGAATTTCACGAACGTCCAGATCCTAACTGTTATAACATTTTTGTTCCACCAAGGAAAGTCACCGAAGTAAATTAATTAGGAAATCAGTGAAACACCATGGGACTCTCCTCCGTTATATACAGTGGTGAAGAAGTAAATGGCTTAGTATAAACGTGGCGATTTCTTAACAAATTATGCTTTACATCCAGGATGATTAAAAGCAATAACTCTTCCCAAAATCATGGATGCAATTTGTGACATTATTCTTGAAAATTTCAGCATTTCAGCCAGTGGTGGATATAGCCCGGGGCCAGAGGGCCTAGTCCACCTCAGTTTTTGAGTGACAAAAATAATTTAAGCTATTATTTATATAGTTTTTAAAGTGTATAGTAAACTCACGATATACTTATTATAGTCAGAAGTCTAGCTGCACCCCGCTTTCTCAGTTTTAGGCATTTCTTTGGAACTCGTCGCTAGCATAATTCAGAATGGCTTGGGTATGCGCAAGTTCTTGGCATAATGGGTTCTCAAAAAATCTGTCAGGAGAATGAAACAGTGGCGGCATTAAGAGAAGTCTTCTGCCAATTTGACTGTAGTGCTGATCAATTTCGCTCACGAATAGTAACCATAGATGAAATATGGTTGTACCACTATGATAATGAAACGAAACAACAGTCAATGGAGTAGTAGCACTCATTTCTCCCTCGCCTCAAGAAGTTCAAGACACAGAAGTAGGTTGAGAAACTGTTTGCAACATTCTTCTGGGATAAGTATCGAGTCCTACTCGTAGACTACCTCCGCAACGGTCAGATACTTAATCAGAATCTCTACATTACTTACAAAACTGAAAGAAAAATTCGAAGTTCAACGCCGCGGAAAATGAAAAGAAAGGAATTATGTTCCTTCAGGAGAATACCCTGTCCATCAAGCCCCTGCGAACACAATTGACATTGCATAATCTAGGATTTAAATTTCTAGATCATCATTCTTATTCCGCAGATTTAGCTCCGTCTAACTATTACGTGTACTTATTTCCCCAAACTTAAATAACACTTGAAAGGACACCATTTTAGATCTGATGGGGGTAGTGCTACGAACAGTGGTGCGAGGAAATCTTCAGATTTTTTAACTTCTCTGCAAAAAATGGAGCACTGTACAAGGTAGTATATTGACTGTCGGGGGAAGTGTAGAAGAAGTAAAACTTCACCATTCCACGTGCACTCCTTCTGAGTTGGGCTACGAATTTTTCAGCAGTTCCTAGTAGACGTCACGTCACGTCAGTACTGGTAGACGTCACGGCATGGTAGACGTCATGTCAGTACTTTGAAACAAAATAAGTAAGCGAGCACTAGTATATACCAGTTACTAACGAAAGATAGCACTCTGACAATACGTTTTATTGGGAATCAATTTAATTCCATAAATTTATTATTATCATTTGCAGGAAGGGAAAACACAACTCTTTTTATCCCCTTCAAAAAATTAAGCCCTGGTAGTTGCAAACTAAGCTGTTATAAGCACATCCTCTGAATATTGAAAGCCTAGAATAATGTTTCAGAAAAAAAGAAGTATAGAACCTTTAAATAAAACAAAATATGAAACTGAAAACTTCAAATTTGGATAAATACAAACAAGTTACGTAACTGGTTTTACCTTTCTTTTGTTTCCAATCGAAGTTGAAGTTGATCCAATGAGAAGAAAACAAGTCGATCAAATCTACTATAGTTCGCAAGGCACGATAATTAAAAATCATAAGAAAGAAGTATAACTAAAATTTACTTCAAAATGCGCTAAATTAGAAAACAGAAATATGCTTGCATATCCAGACGCTCAAAGAAGAAAGCTTTGATGACTAATCTGCCACATAATAAATGCATAGAAAGTAGACTACAATTTGACAGTGAGATTGGTTATGATACTGATATAAAATACTACATAAGATTGTAGGAGTCTGGGGAGGGGGTAGTCTGAGTGGCAGTCAGGGGAGCAGAAGTAGAAACTAGGGGCGCTCGCCCCCTTGCCCCCCTCTGGCGTCGTCACTGGTGCAAGTGAACCGGTGCACCCCACTAAAACCAGCCCTGATAGTTCCCTGTGGCTAAGCGGTTAGCGCATGTGCCTTTGGCGTGTGAGAGCCGGGTTCGATTCCTGGCGGGAACTCATGTGGTTTGGATCCCACTTTAAACTGTAGGTCCACGTCTCATATAACGTCGCTGCTGAAACATACGCTGAACTAAAATTAACTCAACAACGCACTCCCTTGGGGGTTCGAGTCCCTCTGAAGAGCATGTACTGAGAAAAATCCGTTCTCTGGACAGCGGTATACTGTACAAATATACAGAATCCTCTTGTTTACTACAGAAATCAGTATGAAGCATACGTTATCCATATACTACATACGCACTGCCCTTAGGTGTTACATCTTGCCGTTGCAGGATGTCTGATATCTAACAGTTTTCCGTATATCACATGCATATAATTATGTTACATTCCTCAGCTATATGTTATATACGTCCATTTTATGTGAAATTCTGACCGCCTATATTGTTTCATACGGAAAGTACGTATAGATGGAACACTTATACGGAAAGTATGATAAAACATGCGTTTTCAATTAGACGTCTGTTGTACGTTAAGTCCAAAAACTACAGGAATTACGCATGTAACCTACCTTTTTAAGTATGCCACCTACAATTTTTTTCTCAGAGTGGTCGGAATTTTAACTGTCTTGGAATGTCTGGGTTCGTGTCCCTGAATTAAAATTCTGCGTGATGAAACTCGGGTGCTGAGAAAACTGAGGAATGACCGGTTGATTTTTTTTTAAAAAAGTAATTCAGCTCTCTTGGAAGCAAGGCAGTGAATTACGAGCGGCCCATAGGCAAGGGCGGATCGCTGATGGTCTGAGCATCCGCCGAATGCACCGAATTCGAATCCCGGTCGTGGTTCGCAGCTCACGTTAATAGCAAGTTCCCGTCCATCATAACCTGTACTCGGTGTTGAATAAAGACGCAGAACACAAAAACTCCTATATAGCCTACGTTCTTTAAGTGTTCTGCACTTATTTTGGTTATCTTCCAAAATGAATTTCTAACTAGTTCATTAGATAGATGTTAAAAGCAATGGAGTAAACACCTGAAGGGAAAATTCTGAATATCTTAACTAAAAGGAAAAAAATAGAATGATAAAGGACTAGTTTGAGTTAGTTTTGTTTTCTGGTTTATGTGTCTATAGGCTAAAAGTGATACTGATTCAATGTTTTGGAATAAACTAGGAATTCCAAAATGCTTCTACTTTATAATCTAGGAATATTATAATGATCGTGTACACTGGTACTGTAGAAATCCACATGTTCATTTAAATAATTTTCTATCTTAAACGTTTAAGACAACGAAACATACTTAGTTATTCAGTTGCGTATCACATTTGTAGGATTGAAGTAAAACATTTTTACCCTGAAAAGACAGAAGTTATAGGAAACGAGAGACTCGACAGCATTCAGTCTTTTATTTGGTTTTTCTAGGAGTTTGCGCCTTCTCTACAGCCAATGATGCATAGGGATTAGCAGACTTGTAGGGCCATTACATGGGCAGAGTTTATTTATTGACCACAATACTTCTACTGTTACCGGAAGACATCATTAACAAGTGGCAGTTCTTTGTGACTTCTGAATTTTATAATTATTACAAGAAATACTATAACTCTGGAAACATTAATTGAAATATATTTAAAATTAAATTTTAAGATTTAATGATAATTTAAGGTTATAATATATGGTATTGCTGTTTTATTGGTGAAATAAGGAAAGGCTTAATGGGATATATTTTAGAAGGCTTTCTTTGAGAAAAAAATGTAGGGGAAGGGAATCAAAATGTGAGGGGGCTGCACTGGGACAGTATTTGCTAAAGGATGTGCCCTACACAAAACTAACATTGCGAAGGTAGTTGACTAACTCCGGGGGGGATTCTCCCTCCCTGGAAATATGTTTACAACAAACACTGGGGTTTAGTATCAGTTTAACTTTAGTAGGTAGTGTGTTACTGAGGTTGACAACGAATGATACAACTACTTTTAATCCCAGGTCATGTGAATTCGTGATGGAGAACATCATCTCTATGTTTTTTGAGGGGGTATTTCCATTTCCTTCAACATTCTCATTGCACCAGTTTTTAAAAATCATTAAATATCATTAAGCACGTCTTCTTTAGCCTACAGGGTATGATTGTGAGTATTATTATTTTGTTAATCTTCAAGTCCATTTGTATGTTCTTTTCTTTGTAAATTTAAATTTGATTATAAATTAATATAAAGTTTATAGTATATATTTTTCATAAACACATAAAAAATAATATTTACTAAGAGAATAAATATATTATTTAGCAATTAACGATATCCTTTTTTTCAA
The DNA here is from genome assembly GCF_964235325.1 of Thermobia domestica. Classification (NCBI taxonomy): domain Eukaryota; kingdom Metazoa; phylum Arthropoda; class Insecta; order Zygentoma; family Lepismatidae; genus Thermobia; species Thermobia domestica. The sequence goes on from NC_137466.1 coordinate 94,288,118, forward strand.
CCCCATAAGAATTTGTTTTTCTAGATTTTTTTTCGAGACAAACATATGAGGGTTTACTTTTTAGCTCCATAAAAATTCTTCTAGATTTTTTCGAAACCAACACATGAAAGTTCATCTTTAACCATCCCATTTTGTTCAGCATTATGTGATACATCATCTCATATAGATCATCTTTCAGATAATCATGCTAATTTAACAGAAACATACAATAACATTCAATTTCTTCTTCCTAGTAGTAGATGCGCAATCTTAGGGCACAATAAATAGACTATAGGAATAGAAATAGCATAATGAAATCTCCAGAAATATAAATAAAATTGAGCATATTTGTTTTGGATTATGTTACAAGAATTTTCTGAAATCACTTTTATATTAAATGTGTACTAACACTTGTAGTTATGATATTGTTCGCTTGTTTGTGTTGTACTAGAGAAGAAACACCTCCTCCAGCTCTCTTCTAGGCGGCAATGTACCAAGAACTGACGAAACGTTGCCATGTTGGACCGCAATGGATATACGTTCGATTAAGAAAGATGCTGAACGAACATCTCCAGAAACAATAGATATGCGTCTGCCTACCTCTCTGATAAAATCAAGGCTTCTAGAACCCCATACCCCACTGATCTCGATGGCTATTGGAGTAAAAATAAATTAATCCTTGATTTATTTTAATTTTATCCACTACATTTATTCCTTGTAGTTAAGCAACCACGCACGACATACCAAAAAATCCTTCACTATTCTGATTCTGTTCAAGACATTGATGTTTTATCAACGAATTTATGTTACTAGTTGTGACGTTGTTTCACACGTCATGAACCGGATCGGGGATCCAGTTTTCCTAGCGGAATAACCGGAAATATCTTACTTCCTGTGAGAAAACCCCTTGCGCCGCCACTAGAAGATCTAAACTGTGCATGTTTCGATAGAACAGATTACAACTCTAAGACGATAACATGCCGTAGTAGCTCAATGGCTAGTAGTATTGGAGATATTCACAGCAGCCTCTAACTCTGAAATTAAGCAATTTCGAAGAAATGTTTACTGGATTTTTCTTGGTTCTAGATTCACCATCCAAGCGTTGTAACATGTATTTTGCAACACCCTCTAAAACAAATATATTCTTTGGTCATAAAAGTAGTCATATACTGAGCACATATCCTATATCTATAGAATCTTCGAATAATAAATCTGGGCTTATAAGTTAGGGTGGGTCGAAGAAAGCGAATTTTCGAATATCAAATTCTAATAGTGCAGAAAAGTTTCATGTTAGTAAACTAAAAAAGGGGAAAAATATTGAAAAAATGTTATATTTTATCTTCAGTTCGCGCAGAGGGCCCAAAATTTAATATATATATATATATATATATATATATATATATATATATATATATATATATATATATATATATATATATATATATATACCGGTATATATTACCTACCATATTAATTATTGCTTTAATATGCGAATTTCAAAGATTAAGTTTTCCGAAGTCTAATAGCATGAAATAATTTTATTTTAGATGTTTTATAATGGTGAAATTATTTTTGAAATTACAGCTCGTGTATATGGCTTAAAGTTAGTGAATTTCGGTGAAAATTTGATTTTTTAATAGTTTTACAAACAGACCCATTTTTATATTAAAATAGTCAATATACAAGACCATTTTTAACTCGCTTTTTCTAGAGCGATTTTATGTATTCAAATTTGAGATGAAAGCATTAGCTTGCAAATCTTCGTCCATGTTGCAAAATTATTATACTTAAAATGACCCAGATCTCACTACTTGGAATTGACTGCAATTCGAGCTCCATCTATGCCCTATTCAACTATTCAAGTATTTTCAGGACATGTCATGTTGTTTCAGTATTAGTAGTCAAGGGTGCCATCTTGAAATCGGATTTCCGATCTAATTCAGACATCAAAGATTGCAATGTTGCTCTAATATAGCTACCTCTGTCACCTTTTCCGGCGGACTCACAAGTTTAACATATCTTTGCTAAGATAGAGTAATTTTTTGCTATTAGAAGTCGGAAAACTTAATCCTTAAAATTTAAACGTTAAGACAAAATGTCTACCTGTTTTTTGGTATTTTTTTTTCAAACTTTAGACCCTTTGCGCGAACAGAAGATAAAATATAGATCTCTTTCAATATTTTTCCCTTTATTAGCATGCGACTTTTCCTCACTATTAGAATTCAAAATTCGAAAGTTTACTTTCTTCTACCCACCGTAAAATATATTCTATCCCTTATATTCTTAGCTTAATAAAATAAACATACATATCGTATATCAATTATCTTTTGGACAATTTATGCAATATACTTTGAAATTCTAGTTTTACCTGTATCATAGATGAAACATTATTATTGCCTTCCTACTTTACATATTGATAGTTAGAAAATGGGCTCTATGGTTTACGGTGTGGCTCGCCGGATCGTTTTGATAGATATTTTCGTGTTCCATGTGTACGCAATAAAACGTTTAAACAGTGTTTTGCAATAGGTGCCTTAAGAAAATGGCTAAATGATGCAATAAAATACACTTTGATACTTCAAATATTAACAATACGCTTTACTTGCATCATTGATGGATTAGTAAAAATAGTCAATCATATTTATTATGTTTTTATTCATAATTTTTGAGGACTTTTAATTAGAAAAGACATTGAACTACCTCTAAGCATAGATTTGCTAGAAATTGTCAACGTTTAAATGTCTACATTAATAGCTACATTACAAAAATAGCTACATTAAATGATTCACTTATATTTTCTCAAAAATAGTCACTACTAAAAAATATGCCAATATACAATATAGCTATGTATAAACGTATCATCTAAAATTTCTTACACTGAAAGATATATGTTTATGGGACCTTATCTGGACGACTTTCAGTTATAGTCTCTTCATTCGATTTCATTTATCACTGAAGTCCATCTAATATTTTTATATATGCATCTGCTACAATGAGTGTTTCGAAGATTAAATAGTGGCATAACTTCTGTTGAATCTTTGCATGTCATACCCGATTTTATAAGAATAGTCGCGATTTCGGAGAAAATGTCTCGCGTCCCCATGTTGTAGCTCTGCCGCGATTTTAAAATATATATTAATGTTGAATTAAAAGTTCCAAAATTCTAATATATGCATTGTTTCAAGCGAATGATGGAAAAAATGTTTATATCACAAGACTTTTGCATATATTAGAATTATGTTTGATTTTGTTTCTTAATGTGTTTTAGGAATTGACGCTGACTATATTATCAGAGCTTATACTTTTATCAGTGTATAATACTATAATTATAAATTGAATTGTAAGACTATTCAGCTATTGTGCTATAGTTTTGCTTTTAGCTGTTCTCAGCATGTTAATAATAATAATAATAATAATAATAATAATAATAATAATAATAATAATAATAATAATATCACACCAAATAACATTAAATCCCCGAACTAAAAATTGAGGGGGTGAGCGCAACAATGGTCTAACCCACATTTTTAAAAATGGAGAAATATCAAGTTAAACTTAAACACATGTGGTTTTTCGTACAATATATATATATATATATATATATATATATATATATATATATATATATATATATATATATATATATGTGTGTGTGTGTGTGTGTGTACAATGTATGACACATTCATTCATTTGTGGTTGCTTTTGGTATATTGTACAAAAAGCACGTGTGTTTAACTCGATTTTTCTCCATTTTTAAAAAATGTAGGTTAAGTACCACTGTTGCCCTCACCCCCTCAATTGTAAATGTATCATGTAACACAATTTACTGCTTTTTCTTATCTTATAGAGTGCAAGTATCTACAAAGGTAATTTTATTTGACACATGTATTAAAGCATTCACTCAATATACTAGCCTAGTGGTTCCCAGACTTTTTTTGACTAGTGACAGACTTTACTGAAAGCCACAATCAGGCGACAGACTTGTTCATTATTTTATTAATAATAATAATATGAATTATTATAATGTAAGACTATAAGTTTCTATAAATTAGTGTTTGTATATAGTACTGAGGATTGTTGCGGTCAGTGCAGGCGTTGGCTGGTATAGTCTATCTCAAAATCGACTTTATCAAGTATTTCATTTTTAAAATCTAAAATTTTGCGACACACCCTATGGGACTGTATAACGTACCGGTTGGAGACCACTGTACTAGCCTGCTTATTTCAACATATCGTTTCTTGGTTTTGAATAGGATTACCAGACGTTCTTTTTTACCCGGACATAACGTCCTCTTTCTTGGACCTTAAAAGTGATTCAGGCGTACTTTTAGGAAAATGGGAAAATGTTTTATTTTCTTTTCTGTTCTTTTTGGAGGGGGGGGGGTAACAATCAATTGCTTCAAGATGTAAATAATTATTGATTTTAACATTGCTGCAGTATTCAATTTCGGAGAAAATACATTGAATCAAGGAAAGAAACTCCATATTTTTGTAATGGGATTTATGAGTTTATTGTATAGGCTACATTATATTTTCTCATCGTACCTTTAACAGTAGATTTGTTGAAAAATATAAATATGAAAATCTAATATATAGTTTATCGCATGGTAACCTAGTTTTAAGTCAAATTCAAATAGTAGTAGCAATAATAATAATATTCAGTAAATGACGCACATCAATCTTCATGTATTTTGATTACAAGTGCATTAAAATTAAATAGTATGCTAAAAGAGAAGGAACTTACATGCTGTGTTGTTGTACGCTGTATTGTTATGATATGCCGTATTATTGTACGCTGTATTGTTGTAAGTACCGTTGAAAGTGTTATTCCCATTACCATTGGTATTATTGTAATTCCAACCATAATCTTGCGATAACACCGTAAAGAATAATAAACTTGAAATACAACTCACTAACAACGTCTTCATCGTCGCTATGTCGTCTTTACACTTACGTCGTTAAGTAGTAGTAATAGCACTAAAATGTGCTTCCGTTCTACAGAAAGACTAGATAGGAACGAAGGCGAAAAGAAGTTAACTGAAAGAATTCTTCCTTTCGTTTTGGGTTGCAACAACGTAAGCGCATGCGCATTGATTCATTTCCCATTACACCTGCATACGTAATTGGTTCCTGAAGTAGATAATGGGGAAACAAGACCACAGCAGATAGTAGAGTCTATAGATATTTCTTTCTTTTTTTAAAAAAAAAAAAAAAGATTAGAAACAGAGAATGTTGTTTTTCTTTTACTTTTACTTTGATCAACAAAAAGGAGGTGAGAAAGAGGGAAAGAAACATTTATGAAAATTCGAGGTGCAGTCTTTTTTTTTTTTTTTTTAAGTCAACTTTGTACAAAACTCACCTTTGTTCAACAAAAACTGTGAAAACTTGTTGAATTAATTTCTCTTAGTTAAAGCATAAAATAAGCAGATCATTCAATGGAGACGAGACAAGATGAGAAATAAGGCTTTCTCGTCTTATCTCGTAAATTTTTGTTAAAGTCTCGTCTCGTCTCAATTCTCGGAAAATTTTTCGCCTCGTCTCGGTTTGTAAATTTATCTACAAAATTTATGCCCTGATATTTTTTTTTCTTAATTTCATTTAGGAGTTATCAAAACCCTTCTGGGTCACGAGAAATTCATGAAGTTCCTGATAACATCCAAACCATATTTTTGAACGTTGATAAATGGTGTTCATTATATTTGTATAATCACTAGGGCAACAAACTTTTTGCTTTATACATCTATATAGTATATTATGCTTTATTTTTCCTTACATTATGCTTTATTGTGTTTTTTCCTAAATTATGCCTTAATATGCTTTCCATTGAATTATACTACAGTTTTAGCACTTTCTATTACATATTTATTTTATTTTACTCGTTTTTATTACACAAGCATTAAAAATGTGTATGAAACTATTCGTTTTTCCCACTAAAAATTACTTCAGTACAACACACTACCTCATTTTGTGCAGTTTTCCTTAAGTGGTGTTTCGAAAAAGAAACATGTACCTGCACGGTAGACTTTTCATATTTAATGAATTCAGAACAAAGGGTACAAAATGGATTACCGCCTTCTACTTTGAAATGGTCAGTAGGTTGGGAATTCTTTTACTCTTAGACTGCAGATTGATTTTGGCATCTTGGAATAAATACGAGGGTCACTACGAAAGTTTTGAGATGTGAAATAACTTACATACTTAAAATCAATTTAAGACTTACATTTTCTCAAAGTATTCACCATCACACTGTACACACTTTTGCATCCTCGAAAACCACTTTTGGAAGCAGTGTTGCCAGTCTTTTTCTTCAAGTGTTGAAAGTTCATTGTCGTAAGCCACTACAGCTTGTTCAGGGCTGCAAAATCTCTTCCCACGCATGCGATCTTTGATCCTGGGGAACAGAAAAAAATCAGATGGGGCCAGGTCAGGGCTATACGGCGGATGACTCATAAGTTTGACCTCCGTAGATTCTAAAAACTGAATTGTGATGTTGGTCGTGTGTGCGGACGCGTTGTCATGATGAAGCAGGATCCCACACAATCCCGAAGCTTCTGGAACACTTTTGTTAGGCAAACAGTGGTGTACCACTGAGCAGTAACAGTCCTTTGTTCTTCAAGTGGAACAGATGCAACATGGCCAGATTTGGAGAAGAAAATTGCGATCATCTTCTTCCCCACACTTGGCGGTCGTTTCACTTTCGTCGGTGGATTTTCGTCTGGAAAGATCCAAACTGTAGACTGGCGTTTATTTTCAGGGTCAAATTGATAGATCCAAGTCTCATCACCAGTAACAATGTCAGAGACGCGTCGAGAATTGTCTTCATCAAATCTTGCAAGCATTTCTTCACACCATTCCACACCCATGCGCTTCTGCTGTTCAGTCAAAGTGTGAGGCACCCAACGAAGGTTTCAACCTTCCTGAGTCGAAGATGATCATGAAGAATTTTTGTTACTGCTGGCGATCCAATGTTCACTGTAGATTCAATGTCCTTGAAAGTAGTTCGAGGATTTTCTCGAATCGTTTGTTCCACAGCGGCAATGTTTTCATCTGACACAGCTGTTGCCGGACGTCCAGCTCTCTCTTCATCTTTAAGCGATGTCCGACCTCTTCTGAATTCACCAAACCATCGAAAAATTGTAGCACGGGAAGGAGCAAGGTCCCCAAATGCCCCCTGCAAACGGTCAAGGCTTTGTGTCTCGTTCAAACCACTTTTGAAATCGTAAAGGATCATTGGAGTTCTCTTTCGAGCTCCATTCTAGACAGCCGAATACTGCTCACATCAACAAACAAGTGAAGGCGATACGGCCACGCCGATAAGCGAGGCGAGTTGAAACTTGCTTCGCTTCTTCGCTCTGGATACCACTACCGTACCCAATTGTTGGAATTCAAATACTGTGCCACAACAATGCGTATCGCAAAACTTTCGTAGTGGCCCTCGTACAACCAGTCTTGCCTGCCTTTTAACACAAAGTGAGGAAACCAAAAAAAAAAAAAAAAAAAAAACCTTCTGAGCAGAAGGTGCAGAGGAAGGATGAGTTCTAGCTTCATTGTTACATAGGTAATTGGCAGTTGATTTCCATTGTTTGCGGCATTGATAACAGCCTTTGTTGATCATTTTTTTCTTTGGCACAAAATATATTAACAATTTTTCTTTATTGTACACACACACAAGGTTCTGGAATAAAAAGCATTAAGCATTATGCTTTATGCTTTATTTCTGTAAATTATGCTTTATTATGATTATAAGATTAGCAAATTTTTATGCTTTATGATTGCCCTAATAATCATTTTATCATATTTATAGCTTTTTTTTAAACTATGAATCATGTAACAACAAAACAGTGTTTGAGATCTAACACGGGAGGGTCCCACAAGTTGCCGCTAAAATCTGATTGCCGCATAGCACATCTGATAGAGCATCATGAGAAATAAACATGAGCAAAATTTAAGGTGCTATGGACCATAAGGATAGGAGCTAGGGGGCTTCAAAATTTGAATATCCAAAAAATTATATCATGAAATTAAGTACGATTAAAGTAAATATCTTGGAAACCATTACAGCAATCAAAGCAAAAGTTGCACAATACAATGAGAACAAAATGTCCTATCGAAAACTACAACCAGTGTTGCCATAGGTGAAGCAGTGTTGCCAACTCAGCATAAACATATTTTATTTGAAATAGCACTATATACAAATGTGCACAGATTTGAAATGCACTATTATCACTAAATATAACAGTGAAGTGTAGTGGTACAGTGTTGCACACTATTGGAGCTACGTGTGCTGAAAATGTACAGTAGAGAAGTCTAATATGTGGCTACAAAGGGTAATAAATGAATGCATTAGAAACAAGTGAGGATTTCGTATTATACTTCTGTAGCCCCGATGAATAAGCAGACAACTCGCGAAAACAAAATGATACACGCGAGGAAAGAAACACTTGTTTTCTGATTCTGTAAACTGGTTTTCGCTTATCTTATCAATATTTGGATTGGAAGAGTAATTTCTTGGTTTCTGTCTTTCCTGTTAAGTGACATATTCTTTTATTTCCTTTCCTACATATGATTATGTTTGTACACTGCAATATTGCCATATTAACATTGGAAATATTTTATTACTACTTCATGTCGTTTTTAGTCGTCCAGGATAGCCGTGTGGTCTAGGTTAGAAAACCGACATATTAGGCATCGGAGGTTCCAACCCGCCTTGGACATGTTTTTGTTGTACTTTTCACCTTACATTTAATTGTTATATTCCTCTTTTATAGTGATGCGGATCCCACTTTACACTCCTATATAGCTTCGGAGCTGACACAGGAGGTAAAAATGATATTACTTAATTTCGTTTTTCAAATGCATCAATATTTTGTGACACTGCTGACATTTTGCTAAGTTATACTATCTGTGTTATGTATTTGAACTAAATTCATAGTATGAGACCCATATTCTTTTGTTACCATCCGTTGCCACATATCACAATTCTCCATTGTACATTTTAGCACAAGTAGCTCCAATAGTGTGCAACACTGTACCATTACACTTCGCTGTTATGTTTAGTGATAATAGTGCATTTTAAATCTGTGCACATTTGTATATAGTGCTATTTCAAATAAAATGTTTTATGCTGAGTTGGCAACACTGCTTCACCTATGGCAACACTGGTTATAGTTTTCGATAGGGCATTTTGTTGTCATTATATTGTGCAACTTTTGTTTTGATTACTTTAACGGTTTTCAAGATATTTACTTTAAACGTACTTAATTCCATGATATAATTTTTTGGATATTCAAATTTTGAAGCCCTGTAGCTCCTACCCTTCTGGTCTATAGCACCTTAAATTTTGTTCATGTTCATTTCTCATGATGCTCTATTAGATGTGCTATGCGGAAATCATATTTTAGCAACAACTTTTGGGACCCTCCCGTGTAAGACTTGAGTGAATTAGTGTTGCACACGAGTCTCGGGATATTTCTCGTCTCGTCTCGAAAACGAGAATGGTCACATTTCCTGTCTTGTCTCGAAATGTAGTTCTCGTCTCGTGAGCAATAGTATTTACAGAGGCGAGAAGACAAAGAAGTTAATGTCTTCATGCAGCAATTTCTGCCTTTGTCACAAGAAAATGACACAATTATCATCATCATAGGTATTCTACCATTATTGACAGGTCGTCACTTACTGCAACTAAGAAGCTTCCATGCTCCACGGTCTTCAGCCAACCTCTTCGTCTTTATGTACGATTTTTTCTGCTTTGATCCGTCCATCAATTGTAGCATCGTTCGCCCACTCCCCCTCTTTCCTAGCACCACACTCTCTAGCACGTCCCTCATGATACAGTTCCTTTTCGGCCAATGACCAAACCAATTTCTCCTCCTCTTTTCAATTATCGTACAACTAAAACTGTCCTTTCTCTTCACAGTTTCTAACGCCGTCTCATTCGTTTTCCGCTCGACTATTCTAATTATATCCATTCTTCTCTACACTCAAATTTTAAAAGTTTACAGTCTTTCTTCATCACTTTCGCGTAATATCGATGTTTCAACCCCACACAAAGCACTTTATGGATCTTTTCCTTAACTCTTTATTCAAGGTTACACAAAATAGACTTTTCTTCTTAGTACAGACTTCTTTCGCCATTCTAATCCTTACTTTTATTTCACGTTCGCACTTCACATCATAATTAATAATACCACCCATGGTATCGAAAACTAGTCATGGCTTGTAATAATTTCTAACAATTTTTTTTTTAAATAATTCCTTGCGTTATTAATAGTGTTGATTACCTGCACCACCGTTGTTTTACAAAGTCATTGATTTAAATGGGGAAGCATTTCCCCCCCTCTGAAACAAATAGGACTTTCAGTGTTCTGATTTTAATAGTTACTTTAAGTCTAATTGAATGCTCTTTGCTTCGTCAAAATGTATTTGCGATTAGGTGAATTTAACGTTAGTCAAATTAAATTCGACTTATAAATATTAAACTTACTGATAAAAGAATATAATTTTTACAAAGAAAGGGACATTTAAATAGATTTTTAGATGATGCCAGTAAAAGCAAAGCGTATGTTCTATGTACTTCGCTTTTGCCAAACTGAAAAACTACTGGATCTGTATTTCGAAGAAAGCTTTATTAGTGTCATCCTTGGAATTTCGAAAATTATCATAGGCTACCATATCGCTCACGAGAATTATCACCACGTAAGCATTCCAGAAATCTAATCAATGGCATAAAAAACGAAGAAAAGTATGTAAGAATAAATGATTTTTCTATTCTGAATTAACATGACAACGTTAAAATTCCGTTGTCAACCTTCGTCCTGTTTCTATTCCTTTGAATTAGTACTGTACGAGTTCATGGCATACATTTATATTATAAAGAAAGATGTTTATTTGTTTGTTCACGTTGATTTCGGAAACTACTCAGTTAACCTCCACAGTTTTTTTAAATTTTATTTTTAATTTTATCTGGATGATATAAGTTACCTATTATTATCATTTAATTCAACACAACTAACAGTAACAACAGTTGGTAACAACGGTTGCATTTACATGGAAAATTTTAAAATTGCTGTAAATACCTCTACATATTGTTTTTTAACAATTTGATGCGTGATATTTTGTACATGAATACTTATTGTTTCACAGAATATATTCAGTTCCACGAATTTTATAGTGATGAACTCAGGAGAGAGTTTTTGAATATCTGGGGCACAGTGGCTCAGTAGTAGAAGTTGTGAAGAGGGTCCCTAGTTAGATCCTAGGTCAGGTGAATTTGTGGTGGACAACATCATATCCGTGAGTTTCTCCGGATTTTTCCTGTTTTTTCCAACATTGTTATTCCAGCAAATCTTTCATTATTATTCACTTAATTATTCGCCTTCTTTAGCCTAAAGACACAATATCAGGAGGTTAAACGAGAAATTTCACTTCATTTCGTAAGCTATACTGTGAAATGTTCAAAACTAGAAACTCTTCAGCCCCCGCCAAGTGAACTTTGTGGTGGACAAACACCGTGTGCGTGGGTTTTCCCGGGATTCTCCCGTTTCCTCCCACTTTCTTCATTCCACCATTTCATTCATTACTCATCATCACCGTCTCCTTTAGCCTAACCGGCATAATTGTGGGACGTAAAAACTCAAAGATTTCAAAGATTTTCTAGTCAGATTTTCTTGTCAGGCAATGCAAATAAATAATGTGTTGCAGGTCTTGGTGGTGAAAATGCTGTCAATCATTGCACACATCACTTTGAAACAGTATCTACACTTTGACGAGGAGTTCGTGCTATCGCCTACGTATTAGATCTCTGAATTAGTTAAAGTTTATTTGTATCCAACATAAATGTGGTGTCCAAGTGGATAACACGTGTTTTCTGTAAGCTACCTCAAATGCATCCCCAGTCCGGGTACTGTACTTAGGATGAAATACCCAACTGAAGGTTCAGAACCCACTTTCAGCTATAGGTTCCCATCTGATATACTCAGTGTTAACAACGGACATAAAAATTCAACCCTATCATTCTTATTCATTCTAGTATGTTTTGCTAATTCAAGAGAAAAAAAAATTGATAGTATCGCACTAACTAACCACTGTAATGCACTAATTAATCGAGCTTCCATTACTAACAGAAACCATTAGAAAATTTTCTAAGTAAATATGTTGTCCAAGTCTGAGATTGAACTCAGGGCCTTCCGAATACAAAGTGCATTTATTTTTCAAAGAAAGACTCTTCATAAAATCTTCTCAGTTTCCAATTATAAAATTTGTAAGCTGAATAACAGTTACTTTACAAAATCATTATTTCAAGTCTTTAGCGTTGCACCTGCATGTTAAAACAATATACATATTTTACATGTATTCTGTCCTTGCTTTACTAAAATAAAACATCAGTCTGACATTTTCTGGAGGCGCCTTTTTGCAGAAATACTCATGATACATCTTTTTCTTCTCTCTCTATGAACTGTAACTACTATTAATAATAGATGCAATACGAGAAAGCTGATCGGGTGTCTGCTCTCCAGTTGTGGGAGGAATCAATCATTTCAAGAACACTTGTATTATTAATTTGAGAAAGAAGAAAGGAAAAGTTTCTCTGCTACCTCGACATAGATTTACAAAGTTTTAAGATTGAATGTAGGGCAGAATATAAAGGTCAAAATTTGCTTGCTTTTGTCTGAATTTATTTACTATCACATAAGACCAGAAGTGTTTCTTAATCTTTTTATTGCACCTTTGTATTTCCATTATCAGGATATATATATTGTATTTCCATTATTAGGATACCTGTTCTTAAATGTATCAATTAGACTTTCAAAATATCACAGATCAAATTACTCCTACCTTTACCTATCCCACATTACTACTACTATTAAATCATAGAAGGTGAAACCATCGTTTCTAGAGATTTTTTTTTTTTTAAAAAGTGGAAATGTGGTCTCTTTTATAGGCTTTTTAGAAAAGGTGTTATACACAATAAGCATACATTTTTCAATGATCAAAAACATATTATGTAAAAACTTCTCAGTAACTAGATCATTATAGTTTCATAGTGGAAAAAGAATTATATATTCTTGCTTATGGTCCAAGAAATCTATGAATGTTAATCTGATAAAATCAGATCAGATTAACTGTAATATAATGGAAAATATTACAGTTAGTCTCATATTTTGCAAAATTAAAACATTATTTAGGAACATCAAACTCTAGAGTACCACTTTCAAACAATGAGAAACAAATCACAGCAACCGTTTGCAACATTTGTACAGAATTGTGCAGCAACAACTTCCGTTTCTGCCATAACAATTACAAAATTATAGCAAATTGAAAATGAGGGTTCTATCTTGACCTCGAAGTTAGAACCACTACCATTTAAAAAAAAACTGTTTGCCTTAATTTTCAGTCAAATTGCACAGACAAATGATTTTAACCAGTGCATCTTCATTTCTGCTGGATTGTGAAAGGGGAAAAAAAAAATCTCTTTTGAAAGCAAGAATCCTTCAATAGTTCGTTTAAATACTTTGTGCATTAGCAAGATGGAGCAAACTAAATGAAATCTTTAAGTTTTACGCCCCACGGTTATGCCGGTTAGACTAAAGGAGACAGTGATAATGAGAGATGAGTGAAATGGTGGAATGAAGAAAGTGGAAGGAAACGGAAGAACCCCGAGAAAACCCACGAGCACGGTGTTTGTCCACCACAAAGTCCACACGGTGGGAGCTGGGATCGAATGGAGCAAACAATATTATTTAATATATTTACAAGTCTTACATGTACTATATTTGTCTTATGAAACATTTTATTAATTTTATGCAAATCAAGTCAAAAATACTTCTACTATAGGCTCAAGTTGATTAGCTCAGAGGAATATTATCGGTTAATTTTTGAGAAAAAACTCAACTCCACTTTTCGAATTTTAGTTAACAACTTTGCAATTTAAGAAGACAATTAAGATCAAATATGTAGAAAGTGAACAAAATGACGTCTTCTCACTATTACGGAAAATTACAATATAAGACATTGGGGTCAATATGACCCCAAGGTCTGATGTGTTACCTTTTTATTTAACAGCGTTACTTAAAACAATTAACCCTTAATATTTGGATTAAAAAACTAGACTAGGTCCAGGAATTCAAAAATAATGAGTAACCGCAAACATCGTGCAAAAGTAAAATAAAATAATAGCAAATACTAAACATTGGGGTCAATATGACCCCAAGGTCTGATGTTTTACCTTTTTATTTAACAACGTTATTTAAAATAATTAACTTTTAATTTTTGGGTTATGAAAGAACTAGACTAGGTCGAGGAATACTAAAATAATCAGTAACCGAAAACAAAGTACAATGAAATTATTTAAGAAATGTGTCTGACCCCAAGACAATAGGAGGGTTAAGACGTCATAAATTGCGCCTGGCCTATAAGAAAAGGTTAGGAGACAGTTATTAATAGCATTTTGTAGGCAATACCTAATTCACTTTCTTCATTGTCTAAGTTTTCCAATAAAACTCATAAAAGTGGAGGTGAGCTAGTCAAGAGCCTTGTGGTACCATCACATTTGTTACTTGGGATGAACTAAGGAAATGTCATGAGGATGGCGGACACCGGGAATCGAGTCCTGAATATATACTCTCATCAAATTGGGACCTCGCTCTGCTGGGTTCAAGTTCAGATTAGTGATGTAGGTTCGTACGGTTAAGAAAAGGCAATGAACTTGAGATATGTTTTTCACGAAACCTAACAGAATAATTATGAAGTTGATTTTAAAAAAACATTTAAAACGCGTTCTACTTTCTCCAGATACTAAGGAGTGAGTCTTCGTCTCTTACTTAGCATTCATTATGACTGTAGCAACTGCAAGAGAATATTCTTTTATGTCGTATTTAGTTAAGTCTTTTGTGTACTAAATAGGCAAAGCAAACTCATAACAAACAGTTTCAAACTTTCTAGCACATTCCTGTTCTCATTGCGTATGAAAATTAGCTTTCTCTCCTCCCAGTTTAACCTGCATGGATTTATCCAATGTCCTACATTCATATCTCAACATATAAACGTATACTTGCAGATAACAATATACTATATAATCTATCTAGATCATTATATATGCACCTCAACCACAAACATATCTATGGAGACTGAATTTTTAAGATTTTTTTAAAAAAATAAGCACTTGTAAAACAACACATGCAAATCTTGTGCAACTTACACATAATAACCTTATTGTTAGTAACGTTGCCGAATAGTTCAATAGAATGACAGGCAAAGTTCGAATCTTCCTTAAGTATATTAAGCTTAGTACGATTTAATTTTGTTGTTGGGTTCGGTTTGAGTTTAGTGTCCCATTCAGCAGCATTGCCATATGAGACGTGGACCTACAGCTTAATGTGGGCTCTGAACCACTTGAGCTGCCGTCAGGAATCGAACCCGTCCTGCTACGTCAGAGGCGCGTACGCTATCGATGTAGTCGCGAGAGCTTTAAATTTGTCCGTTTTTATTATTATTATTATTATTATTATTATTATTATTATTATTATTATTATTATTATTATTATTATTATTATTTGGGGGGGAGGGGAGTCTGTTTTTCGAAGCGTATTCCACTATGACGCCCAAATTTATTGCAAATGTTCTAGTTTCTACTAAGTATGTATGCTCATTGAAGAGTTTCCCTCTGATGCTATTTTATTGCATATTGAATAAACAAGTTAAAAAGAGTAAAGAATAGTCGAAAACACGGAACACGCAAAAAATAATGTTCACAATTGCCATGTGATGTTATGAAAATTTTAAAGTGTTTTTCTACTTGATCTTAAATAGTTTTGAAGACAATCTTAACAAGATGATATAGCCCAGTGGTCCTCAACCGATGTGTCACGACACATTGGTGTGTCACGCAGTTCCCTAAGGTATGCCGCAAAATTTTAGAATTTAAAAATCACGAAGAATTTAATAATAATAATTATAATTAGTTAAAATCGAGACAGACTATACAGTCAACACCTCCAGCGGTAGCAATAATGCTCAGTGTTGTATAGAGCCATTATAAAAACTAATCGGTTTCACTATTACGAGGGGACTCCGAAAATAAGTTTCCCCCAGGAAAGCGAACAGCCTTGCCCATCCGCCATAATGTCCTGATCTAGCACCCAGTGACTTCCGTCTGTTTCCGGCTTTGAAGAAGACTCTCGGCGGCAGGCGCTTTGGAAGCAATGCTGAAGTCACAGAAGAGACTGTTCGACACTTCTTCCGTATGCAGAACCCTAAATTTTTCTTGGAAGAGTTTTTAAAGCTTATAAGCTAGTGTGGCAAATGTCTCAATGTACGTAGTACTCATGTGGAAAAATAAAGTTACGTCTGATCTTTAATGTCACATGGAATTTTGGTCTTGCATTCCCACCTCTGTCCACAGTCGTCTGGGGAAACATATTTTCGGACTCCCGATCGTATAATAGATATTATTATTATTATTGAGTTGAGTTGACTTTGAGTTTTACGTCCCGTTCAGCAGCGAGGCTATATGAGACGTGGACCTACTGATTAACGTGGAATCCGAACCACATGAGCTCCCGCCGGGAATCGAACCCGGGCCTCCCACGCCAAAGGCGCGTACGCTAACCGCTTAGCCACGGAGGAGCTCATTATTATTATTATTATTATTATTATTATTATTATTATTATTATTATTATTATTATTATTATTATTATTATTATTATTATTATTAATAATAGTAATAATAATAATAATAATAATAATAATAATAATAATAAACTTTATTTTTACGAGCTGAGAACAGCTAAAATACAGCACTTTGTCTTATTCTACTTTATTTTAGCAATGACTATATGGTATACAAGTGATAAAATTATGGTTACATCTGTAACATAAATTATTAATAATAAAAACACTGACAGTGTAGTGTACGTCAATTATTAAAACAAAGAAGTTTCAAAAATTAAAAGCAAAAAAATAAAAACTACTAAGTTATATTTAAAATTCTAAAATAAAGTCATATTTTAAGATATACATTCATTATAGCTTTCTAAAATTCTACAGATTAAAATATGTTTTCTATTATGCGGTTGCAATAAAATTTTTACCCTTGTACCATATGTTGGAACTTTAAAATCAACATTTTTAAAAATATATTCTGAGGTATATTGGTTGTCAAGTAACTTTTCTACAAATACAGATTCAATCAATTTTCTCCTATAATAATAATAATAATAATAATAATAATAATAATAATAATAATAATAATAATAATAATAATAATAATAATAATAATATCAAACAAGTGTGTCGCGATGTCTCGAATGTTCAGTAAAGTGTGTCATCAGTCAAAAAAGGTTGAGAACCCCTGATATAGCCTACCTAGTATGGCATGAGTTGATTTAAAAAAATAATAATAAATAAAATTTTTAAAAAATAAAATTGACAAGGGCACGTGTGCTTGCAGAAAGAGTTTTTGTACCAGGAATTTTTAAATTCTCTATATACTTCTGTATACTTAGAATTTATAAATTTCTATCGCTTCAAAACAATTCTTATTTGAATGGCAAATCTTGAGTTAAAATGTGCAGCGTGTTTTTCTTTTACCTGGCTTCAAAAAATATGGAGAAATTTCTCAGTGCTTCGACTGGCATGTATATAATTATTATGGATATATTGTATGTATATTATAGATACGAGGGGTGTTGGGAAAGTCATGTCTATGGCGGGCTAACAAGAAAATTAATGAGCTGAGGAAAAAAAACAACATTATTTTACAATGTAATCACCTTCCAGTTCTATACATCGTCTCCATTTTGTTCCAAGTGACTGAATGCCTTCAACATAAAAAGATTTCTCCTTGGAATCAAAGAACTGAATCACATCTTCCATTACCTGCTTGTTGCTTGAAAATCGTTGGCCCCTGAGGTATTTTTTTCAAATGACGAAACAGATAATAATCACTTGGAGCTAGGTCAGGACTGTAGGGTGGGTGGAAAAGTTCAGTCATTCCCTGTTCTGTGATAGCAGCCTGCGCAAGATGGGGTGTGTGTTCAGACGCAGTCATGAAGAAGCAAAATTCAACGATTTGCACCTCCGCGTCGTTTATTCTGAACTGCTCGACGTAAATATTCATTTTTTTTTTTTTTGTAAGTAGTCCCTGTGATCGTGTGTTCCTTTGGTATAGCTTCAAGCAAAAGAATTCCTTCCCTGTCCCAGAAAACAGTTACCATACCTTGCCAGCCGATTTCTTTGCCCTGAATTTTCTTTTTCTTTCTTTTCTTTTTTGAGTTGGTGACCCTTGATGCTTCCACTGAATGAACTCTTGTTTACATTCTGGATCATACCAGTGAGCCCATGTTTCATCCCCTGTTACTACATGCTGGTAGAAGTAGTTATCTCCTTCCATAAAACCCAAATTTCCCTGACATATTTGCACCCAAGCTTGCTTCTGAAAAACGTTCAAATTGTGATGGACCCATCTGGAACAGACCTTTGTGAGCCGAAAGTGTTGGTGTAGAATATGCCAAACACTATGAATATCAATCCTTACTTCCTCCGCTTTTTCTCTAATTCTTTTTCGTTGATCGAACATTACCAATTTTTGTACAATTTCCACGATTTAAGGTGAACTTGTTGTTTTTGGTCAACCACTACTAGGCTCATCTTCGACGTTTGTTTTACCACGCTTAAACCACCGTGTTATCTGCTGGTCGACAGAGCATCATCACTATACATTTCCACCAAGTTTTGATGAATTTCATTAACACTGACGCCCTTACGAAAGAAAAACCGAATCACATTTGTCTTTGTTCTAAATTAGTATTTTCTGGGTTTTGCTCAACTTGTGCACTTGTGGAGGCTCTGGTGACCCGGTCTCTTGACATTTTCCCTTGAAATCTTGTCTACCTTCTTAAATATGTTTGTTCTTTATGGCCAAATTGCTTTCACTCACCTAAAAGAGAAAATAGAGGTAATTAGACATGACTTTCCAAACACCCAGTGGCGTATTTACGGTTTTGCTTGGGGGAAGGGGGGCTTGGCTAACTTTGTTCCTGGAAATGTGAAAATTCTGCAAGATATTTCGTTTACTTTAATATAGTAAATACAATTTCGGGGGGACCTTAAGCCCGGAAGCTTCCCCCTTAAATACGCCACTGCTAACACAACTCGTATATTCATTCGCAGTGCCGGATTTAAGTTTGATGGGGCCCTAATCTATTGAAAGGGGCCTTTATACGTTAAATTTTCTTTCTCAGAGACAAAAACTCGCAGCTTTTTAGGTTTGAATATGTGCTATATGCTAATTTATGGATCTAATGGTTATCTAAATGGAAACAAGGGCCCATTACAAGCACGACTGGGAAACGGGAGCTCCATTATAAGCGGGGCCTCATTACAAGTGGGAATGAGAAATAGAGTCCTATTACTTGCTTCATAAAAGCCTAGTACAGTGGTTCTCAAATTTGTCGTTACTGCGACCCACATTAAATAATAAAAAGTATTTGTAAATTATTCATTGTAGCTTTGGAAAATTCAAGATTACTAATAAAACTCCAACTGACCAAAACAGTACATATATTTTAAGATTATATATTTGTGTTACAGTTTCGGCTATCTAACACAAATATATGGCTATGTTACATAGCCGAAACTGTAACACAAATATATAATCTTAAAATATATGTACTGTTTTGGTCAGTTGGAGTTTCATTAGTAAAAAGTATTTCTGGCCCACCTACTTTTATTCAAATTCACATTGACATTTTACGAAATGCAGGTGTATTGCAAAGCAGTTTAATTTTGTAAATGATATCTCTAATTCCAGTTCGTTCAATAACAGTCCGTAAAAGTAATTAACATGAAATTTATTTGGGGATCTTGTGAACATCCCGAGCGACCACGAATGTTACAAAGTAGAGTTCGATGCTTAAATTTTAATAAATCCAAATTTAGTTGGTTTCTTTTCTATGTCTATTGTACTGTAAATATCTCACTTCCAAACTAAATTGTAATGTAAATTTATAAATGTAGTGGTCCAGTCGTTTAGAGCAGTGCTATTCAACTTTTTTTTTTCTCGCGTACCCGTAGACACAGTTCGCCATTTAATTGTGTACCCCTGAAGCTGTTTTAAAAAATTAAATCGAAATGAACTTATTAAAATTAATTCTCATCTTTTGTTGATTAAAAAGAGGGAGAAACAGAGACCCAATAAAAGGACAATCAGCATGCCAATCAGAAGACTATTTAATTGGAAGAACCCAGTGCTGTGAATCCTCATCTCAATATGTGAGTGGCTCGAGCAATGAGAATGGTAAGTCCCACTTCGGTGAAATTGAATTATTAGGTAGAACGTGTTGGGATCAGACCACAGAGCAGAACAGAACGTTATTTTTTATTATATAGTATATGGTTTGGTCAGAATTTGTCTTTTATTGTATACAAGAAATTATAAACCTAGAATGAATGGCATTCAGCATAAAGTAATACAATTAGCTCTAAAAAGAATAAAACAATTATTAAAAAGCGTTAGGAAGCTACTATTATGAATAAAATAATTTGAAGCCTATCCCAAGCAAAATAAACCAATCCTTATTGTAAAACTATATAATCTGAATGATACTTTATTAGACGTTAATTTATTTGGCCGGGCGGGCACAGACTTCATAGTTATTTCTTTTTTAAAATTTACTTCCTGCTTTTTAGTGCTTCTTTTATAAGTAGTATGGGTGTCATCGTTAGAAAAAGGATACAATACATACGATCTGCTAGTCAATAGTGTTATTTTTCTACAATATACAACACATACATAAGTAAATTTCTCTCAGCAAAATAAAAAACTGTGAAATTATTGTTGGCAACGAATGACATTATTTTTAGCGCCATTTCTATCTATTTTCTCGAAAACTACGCATGAGGTTTTACGCTCACGCAAATAATTTTGTTCGGCTCAACATGATCTATCTATTGGTCTTATTTTTTAGGAAAATATTCACTAAACGATAAAAATGTTGTACGAGAATCATTTTCTGTGCTTTTTAGCATATTTTAAAGTATATTATTATTGTTGTTGTTAAAGGAAATTTATTTTTTTCTGATAATTTTACGAGATTGCACTGTATTCAATCTATTTTGAAACATCTAAAACAAATTTTCTGCTTAAAATCTTTGAAAACCGTTGAAAGAGCAAGAATTGAATTATAATACAGTTCTTTCAGTAAAGAAACGGAGATGGAACAGACCGTCTCTTTTCATTTGAAGTATTCGAAGACAATCGCTCTTCTCGTAGCACCTGCAAACACTTCGAATTCATTTATTTTTGTTTCCACTTGACAACAAACAGAGGGCTATACATTTTTCCGGAATTCTGTCTTCTTCTCCTGTTTGTCTAAAATGAAAACGTTCTGAGGACTCGTTTTTATTGCTTTTATACTTTTCTATAATAGGCTCTTTCACTGCCACATCCCAGCGAATATATACAGATAATTATCAAAATAATGGAAGCACCGTATCAAAGTACAACTTATCTGATTAATGCGGCGACGGACTACATGTAGAATGTAGTACGGTTTGTATTCGTAAGAGAGATGAAATTGACTCGTCAGTTGTTTCCAGAGGAATAATTCACCATGCTTCGGTGCATTTTATCTTTATCATTCATCTCATTATCACTGTTTCTCTTAGCCTTGGAGCATGGGATGTTAAACCCCCAAAGAAGAAGAAAGAAAGAAAAAGTATTCAATATAAAACATTCTTTGTCTATTTCCTTTGAATACTCTCTGTATCTTATTCAAGATAACACAAAGATAACCCTTTGAGCATCAATCTAATAAATAAAGTAACTGTTATCCCAGTCATTTAATGTATAAAAAAAACTTCCATATATCCAACAATTGCATTATATGCATCAGTGGCGAGGCGTGACACTTTGATGATTGTTACAGGTTGTTGATATTACAAGTATCTCTAGTTTCAATATCAGAAAATCTAGTACTTTTTTCTTTCCCATATCAACCATTTCAAACTATAGGCATTGCATTTGGCATAGGCATTTGCAATCATTTTTTTAAGGGGAAGGGGGTCAAATCTCACTTCATTTACCTTGATCTTTTTGAAAAGTGTGGCTCTTCAGGTTCTTCAATTTTTTCTTAAATATAATCGAATTGAACAAGATTTCTTATCTTGATCCTACAACATAAAACAGTTCAAGTAAAAAATTGAAGTCGAAACTTTGAAGGGTTAGATAGAATTTCGCTGCACGAACCCTGGTTTGAGAATCCCATTCGTCGATGTTTTCGTCATGGATTTAAAGAGTCCCAACAGTTCATCTTTAAAGCTGCAAAACACATCATTTATCCTACTTCTATAGTTCCACCTTGTGTTTGAGGCTGTTGGGTTACTTTAGTTGACTACATAGTCCAAAGCATCTGTTCTTTTTGAAGACTTCGAGTAAAAAGAAGCAAGTCACGACATAGTTTTCTTAAAAAAAAAAAAAAAAAAAAAAAACTTACACCCTTTTGTACAGTCAACGGACTTTTCTAAAATTAAATTAAACCTATGGGCATAACAATGAAAAAAAAAAAATATTTCTGTATATCTTTGTTTAACAAGAGGTTGCTGCAGCTTCCTATCTCACCAACCATAACCGATGCTCCATCGTAGGTTTGAGCAAGTTTTCCGTGTTGAAAATTAGTCAGAGTCAAACACAATTTGGGACAGGCAAACTACGGTATGATGAAGACTATAGCACAGTTCTTTTTCAACACATCAAACTGCATCGAAATGCAAATTCAACTAGTAGGCTAGAGCTGGAAATTTGTTGAATCGAAAGAATTCTTTACTAAATTAAAAACAAAATATTTTCAACTTAATTAGCATAAATCCTAAATAATAATAAGTATTCTAATTAGAAGGAGCGCCGGGAAATGTCTTTATTTCTCTCTAATTATCATTACTATTCCCCCTTGCTCTTGAAACAGTTCACATATACCACAATGTGTTTCATCGATGGGCATTCTTGTATATTTACCGACACTCTTCACAGACTGACAATATCTTTGCTCTTTCAGGCACGTGACAGCTACCACCTAACTTTCTTCTACCGTTTAAACAGAAATAAAATCTTAATAATAATAATAATAATAATAATAATAATAATAATAATAATAATAATAATAATAATAATAATGCATTCCCATAGCTCAAATTAACAGTCAGTAAGAAACTTTATTTTGAATCAAAGCAAACCTATATTAAATTTGTTTGTTAGAATATCCTATGGAATATATTCTTCTTGTTCTCTGTTGGTATATTATTCAAATTTAAAGGTAACGTATTAACACACAAAGGCATACGAAAACGATATTTTAAAATATAAATAATACACTTTGGAATATATAGTCTCACAGTAACAGGTGTTCAATGCTATTACTATGAAAAACCTGCTACTTATATTTATCTGAAATTGTATACTGTTAAGACAATGAAATAATCTTACAAATACGGAAATTACAGCCAAGTCTCCGTTCATAGAATGGGAAAGCAAACGAAACAGTATAATACAATCACTGCCAGCTCGATCTTCTATAGCGAGAGGAGATCGAGTAGAATAAACATGCTGATAATATTCTAGATTCTTCCTGTTTTGACAGGGAATGTTCTTATTTTTTCCTGATCCACTCAGCCGAACGGTAAGATAAGGACCATTCCGAAAGTCCAAATACGAGTGCACAGGATGCTTCTCGCTGGCACGCTGAAAGGTGCTTCTGAAGTGAATGACCGCTATCGGGGTTCTCGTTACCTCTGAAATCTGCGGTATCAACAATAGTATGTTCCTATTTGGTGCTGGCATATTGCGTTCATTCAAATTGTAAGTGCGGCATAGGCCGTCCGAACTTATAAAAAAGAGAGAATTCCATGTTGATGAAATTTAGAGACATATGAAAACAAGGGAAAACTGTCGTATTTTCCCGTAACAGCGGTAAGATGCACTATGCATGTAGTGATATGCATGTAATACAGATACAAATATCAAAAATAAAAGTTCTATACGTCCACTGATATAAATTGACACTTAATTTTTCAGTTGGTGCTCACGCTTTGGTACTCATATCATAAATGATTTCTAGTTTTTCCGTCCCAGGATTATGCCCTATAGGCTAGAGGACACAGGTAATTAACGAAAGTAAATCATTATGACAGAATTGGTGAAGTAATAATGTGGAAGGGAAAAGGAAAACAACGTAAAACCAACTCTCATGGGCAGGGATCAAACTAGGGACCTCTTACACCAGAAGTGAACGCTGTACTACTGAGGCTCCGTGCCCTCTTCCTCCCAACGCATAAATAAATCACAACGTCTCATACTCTTAACATTTTAAACAGATTAGATAGACCAGTGTCTCCCAAACTGCGGCTCAGAGGCGTGCAAGATCATCAAGGGAGCAACAAGCTTCTGAAATATAATGTACTGTGAAATTATTTTTAAGCTACAAAGTTTTCTTTTTCGCCACGGTTAACTAAACTTTTCATTGAACTAAACTCAAGCTACACATTGACAATTTATTTTCCCACTTCAAATGTATTTAACAATATCAGCCAAAGGAAAGAAATTGAAAATTAAAATTATTAAAATAACTATCTAAACCTACGCTGTCTACTCAGCGCATCATTCTTACATGACCGTTGTTCTCCTTCCCACTTCCTCACTATATATATGTCCATATCCTTTTACATACACAAATAAAGGAGAAGACGACTTACAAAGGGAGAAAAAAATACAAACGCAACTTTTAATATGGCGAGATACGGGCTACACAAATTCGCAAATTGGTTAAAATTCGTTTCTCTATAAGCAAGATCACTTTTTTTACCTATAACAGCTACGGGCTTCAAATTTGGTATATAGGTATCTTAGGTCGAAACAGAGATCCAATAACCGAACCAGTCATCTAGGGTCAATCTTAAGGTCAAAAGGTCAAATTATTGAAACATTTTCTAAAATCTATAGAAAGAGACCTATAGGTACGTTACAGTAACCTTAAGAAGGATATGTGTAAGCAGATGACGTACATTTACCTACGCAAAATACAAACATCCCATGGGTCACATTGAGGAGTAGGAAAATGATTTTTTCTAGGACATCACTATTTGTGCTTGAAAAGTTTTTTTTTTATTTAGTGCCAAATATTAATAACGATTTACAATAAAATAAAGACAACGATGATTTTTAAATTAACAAATATTATTATATACATTCACTAAGGAATATAAAATCATCACGCTAACAGTTGTATCATACCACTATAAATTTGTGTCATTATTTGGAGACGATACTGATACATCTAGTTATCATTTAGTGAGAAAGCGATTTCGCGACAAGTAGCTAAAAAGTTGCGATAAGGACACAAGATATCCCGCAATTTATTGCATTATACTGTCATGTATGTTTGTATAAGAGCTCACTGAGTTGAGGGACAAGTACTCCAGGTCTCTGTGATACAATTTGTGAATTAGGTGCATCAATCTTTCGATGCTTATGTTATCTACCATACCATACGAGTCGATTATTCCAGCTCTGTGATGTCGTTGATCCCAAAGACCAAAATAAAAGTGTCCGTCATAGGCATAAGGGAAGATCAATTGTGACTAGAACACTTTCATCACAATATTGATGTATGTCACGCTACTCGTGATGGTCGAAATGTACAGCTTCATCAGCAAAACTTCGTCGAAGACAGCATAAATAATATAGGGCAGACTGAAAACGGCCGGGCCAGTTATTTGAATGTCATTTATCGTTTTTGTATCCGCTCAACATATAAAAATAAATATCGATCACAGAAGTTGACACGTCCCGAGTTGGATCCAGAGGAAAGGTAAAACCTCTAAAATTGAAGGAGCCACTCTTACGTCATCAATAAAAGTTGGATTATCTGTCAGATGTAACTGCTGTGAGGATTGAGTCGTACTGAACAGTTGTCGGGTGTTTTGCGGATGCCGGCTTTTTCTAGATAAGAGTAGAAATCTTGTGCTAATTTGTGTGTTTCGGCGTTACATTCATTAGTAATATTCATTTTTTTCATAGAAATTCTTATGTGTACAATTTCCTCAATTATTTTAACTTTTTACGGGTCGTAGTGCATGTTTCTTGGTTTTGAGGGTGTTTCTTTCGATGTTTGCATTAGAACTCATATGTATCAGTCGGATATCAGGAATTAAAAAATCCCAAACTTTCTTCATATTTCCGATGCTGTAGAAGTGCATATAAATATTTTTTTCCATCGGAGTTCAGTGAACATTGGGTCAAACATGATGTAGGATAATGTTTTGCATCTACTTATCGCAACATATAGGAATGGCGAAATAAGCCTTTAAGAGGAAGAAAAGTCTGTTTTGTGGGTCTTTGAATAAAGAGTTGAGAAAAATACTCATAAAATGCTTCATTTGGAGCTTTGTACTGTATGGGGCGGAAACATGGACATTACGTAAAAGTGATGAAAAACGACTGGAATCATGAAGGACGTACTAGAGAGCATGGTGGCAGGAAAGAGAGGGTGTGGGAAAGGAGGCTACAATTAATGGATGATATAAAAACAGAAAGATCATACGTGAAGACGAAGAAGTTACGGAGGACCGTGGAGCATAGAAGCTTCTCAGCTGCGACAAGTGACCTCCAATAAGAGCAGAATACCTATGATGATAATATCGCAACGTATGGTAATCCCAGGCTAGATTCTCTGTTACCAATGACTATTACAGCTCTGTCAAGTATGATACCTTGTGCTTTGTGGATTGTGAAAGGGTAAGCTGGCTGTAGAGGAATTTGGGTGCGTGAGAATGACACACTATTACGAGGGCTATCCAGAAAGTAGATTACGTTTTCGTCTGTGTCCGCTAGGGGCGGGGCTAGCGCGGCCATCTTGGGGTCAGAGCGTTGCGCAGCTCAGTCGGCATCTAGCCGTGCTAGTGAGAGGTTCGTGCTGTGCTCCGTTAAGATACTGTGACGGTTTGAAATGTCTGCGTTAATTGAAAATCCCGCGAGCTGCGAGGTGCGTGCAGTAATAAGGTTTCTGACAGCAAAAAACTGTAAACCGATAGAAATCTATCGGCAGCTGTGTGAAGTGTATGGGGACAACATTATCACTGAAGGTGGAGTGCGACAGTGGGTCATAAGATTTAAAAATGGCCGAACCAATGTTCACGACGAAGATCGAAGTGGGAGACCCAGCAAAGTGACTGCCGAACTTGTCGAAAAAGTCGATGTTAAAGTCCGTGAAAATCGAAAGTTCACAATAACGGAACTTTCTTTGAGTTTTCCACAAATTTCGCGAAGTTTGTTGCACGAAATCATCAGCGAAAAGCTTGGTTACCACAAGTTTTGTGCAAGATGGATTCCAAAAATCTTGACAGAGGACCACAAAAATCAGCGAATGGCTGCAGCGTTGCACTTTTTGGACGCCTACAATAAGGATGGTGACTCTTTACTCGATCGCATCGTTACTGATGACGAAACATGGGTGAAACACGTGAACTGTGAAACGAAATTGCAATCAATGCAGTGGGGGCACACAGGTTCTCCCCAAAAACCCAAGAAATGCATGCAAACAATGTCGGCAAGGAAGATGATGGCGACTGTTTTTTGGGACAGAAAAGGTGTGATTTTGGTGGACTTCCTGGAAAGAGGCACTACAATAAACGCTCAAAGGTATTGCCAAACTCTGCAAAACCTCAGAAGAGCAATTCAAAACAAGCGCAGAGGAATGTTGAGCTCTAAGATCTTGTTGATTCACGACAACGCCCGGCCCCACACGGCAAATGTCATGCGTGAAGTTCTTGAATCTTTTCAGTGGGAGTTGTTTCCTCATCCGCCGTACAGTCCCGACCTGGCACCGAGCGACTTCCACCTATTCCCAGCAATGAAGAAGTGGCTGGCTATGCAGCGTTTTGATGACGACGAACAGCTGCAAGAAGAGGTAACGAAGTGGTTGAAGTCGCAGGCGGCCGAATTTTTCGACGAAGGAATTTCCAAGCTCGTACATCGCTACGATAAATGCCTTAATTTGAATGGTGACTATGTCGAAAAGTAGTATTTGTGTGTGGCTTTCATCTGTATATAATAAAATTTGTTTCCTATACTTTGTTGATTTTTTATTCCAAAACGTAATCTACTTTCTGGATAGCCCTCGTATCTTTCTTCTATTGCTTTAATGGAGTTTGAATCTATCATAGGGATCTCGCCATGCTCGTTCCACGAGCGCCTAGTATATAGATGTTGGGTTGAGTTTGTGGCAAACTTGGAGAATTAACAGATGATATAAAATGGAGTTTTTCCCCTTATAAATCCATCCATCCGAGTACGTCTCATCGCGGCTCTTGAGGTCTTTGAGGTTTCCAGCACGCAATAGGCTTTGCCCTTTCAGGTTTGAGCAAGGTGCCTGCAATATCTGTTATCCCGCCATACGTAGTTCCTCTCCTGGTTGCCTAACATGAGAAAATCTCCAAGGGATGATTGAGGCCCGGAGTACCTACTGTATATAGTCGGCACCTATGCGCTTATTAGATATTAATTAGGTAGGCTATAATCTTCCAGATGAATTGTCAATTGGACATCTACTGGACATCTGAGTGCTGAATGAGTGAAATATAAACATATATTGTTGTTGAAATTAAATGCAAAATGAAATTTCTAATTTAACACTCATGAGTATACCCTGTAGGCTAAAGAAATGAAATGAAATGAAATGAAATGAAATGAAATCTTTTAGTTTAATGTCCCATGATGATGCTCGATAGCTAAGTGAGACGGATGATTAAGGCAAATGAATGGTAATGTAAAAATTTATGGAATGAGAATGTGGAAGGAAACGGGAGTACCCTGAGAAAACCCACGTACACGATGTTGTCCTCCATAAACTTACTTGACCTGGAATCGAACTAGAGACCCTACATAGGATAAAAAAAGACGGGTAACTAATGAAAGTGAATGCTTATGAAAGAACTGGTTTAATGAGAATGAAATGTGAGAGGGAGTCAATAATAATAATATATATCTATATATATTATATCTATATATATTATATCTATATCTATCTATATATACACTTTCGGTAAAGATCATGTTTCCTCGGCAGTAATAATATATATTATTACTGCCGAGGAAACATGATCTTTACCGGAAGTGTTCTCTGAGCTGAATTGAAATTGGTTTTGTGTTTAGTGGCGCAGTATAAAAAGATCTGGTAACAATACAATGATTCCCGAAATAGTTTTGCAATAAGTACATGTTTTCCCCCTTTTTTAAGCTTGAGTACTCTAAGGAAATTTAAGTTTAAATTAGAGAACCTTTTCATTGGTGTGCGGCGTCCCGGGTTTCATTCCTGCTGGGCTGGGAGCGCCTTGAAACTTGAAAACATATAGTATTTTGGATTTCGTATCGAACTGTAGACCCACATCTCATACAACCCTGACGCTGAAAGTGCCGTTAAAGCCAAATCCAACTAACGTTTGTCATTCAAGGAAGTCCGTATTGCGTTATTTGTCCATGATTAATCCATAATGTCCAGTGATATCCTAAATTTATTGACATGAAATGTTATGGTCATGATTCACTTCAGTTGGCTGATAAACGAACCATTTGTCAGCTCTGACGTTAAGTTAGTTCACAGCGAAAATAACTGGTTCTACACATTCTACTCTACAACTTGCCTTTTCCTCATACTTATTTCACAAGTTCTTGTAGTGACGTCGCTCATAAGTGACAATAGCTCTTCTTGAAATCCCTAACAAAGACCAAACAGACACAGGCGAAAGGGCGATAACAAGTCTTACAAAGAAATTGTTGACAATAGTGTAACATACAAATAGTTATTTTGAAGACTTTCTCCCTATAGGTGAACTCACCTGCGAAATCACCATTTGTGGCCTTCAAAAGATAGCAAGGTTACGTGGAAGAATACGATTATATGAGCGATCAAGTACACAGAAAGTTTTGAAAGCAAACTGCGTATAATTTGTTTATGACTTACTTGTATGTACACAACGACGAGGCGGAAAACTAATACACAATGTTTTCATATGCGTCACCCTGACGTACCACACAATCATCACACTGAAACCATAACTCATCTAAACAAATTAATCAAACATTAGGAAGGATGTTGTTGATTAGTCATTTTTCTAAATATTTTATTTTTACAATTATGTGGAAACAAAAAGGTATACAAATTTCGAAGCCGTATGGTTCTAAAGATCTACGTCCAACAGTATGACTTGTAGGTTAAAGGAGACGGGTGATTTATGAAAGTATTTTAGTATGAAAATATTGGTGGAATGAGAATGTAGGAAAACTTGAGAATCTCGAGAAAACTTACTGGCACGATGTTGTCCACTACAAACTTACATGGACTTACCACAGACTTTCATCAAACCAGGGACCCTACACACCAGAGGTGAGCACTCTTCCAGTTTTCCTTGCTTCTTTAAAACTTTCTTCTTAATCTAGTAGCACTTTCTTGCACCGCTCGTGACTACCAGACAGTGGCGGATCTAGCCCGGGGCCGTGGGACCTAGCCCCCCCCTCCGAGTTTTTTGGATGACGAAAATAATTTAAGTTCTTATTTATATATATATATTTCAAAGTTTATAGTAAACTTATGATGTATCTATCATAGTCTAAGTTCTGGCTGCCCCTCTAGTTTATCCCTTCTAGATCCGCCACTGCTACCAGACTCGATAGACATACACCACAGAGAAATATCGACATCACGCTCTTGAGAGGGACTGGAACCAACGATAAAGAGGGACTGGCACCTTGTGATCAGAGGCCTAATGCCTAAGATCACTCGGCTATTTTCATCGGCATCATCACTGAGCCACCTCATCCATAGAACTCTAGGTCTTAAGAAAATTCTATTGAACGAAGTGATATTTTTTGTATCGTTTTCCACTGAGGATGCCAATATGTGTAATAGAACTAATTTTCACCCTATTGAAGACTAAATTCAATTCAATTCAATTCTTCGACGTATAGCCTAAGAAGTGTTAAGACCAGCCAAAGCTTTCCCTTAGGGAGGAAGCAGATGTGTTGCTAGTACGTCATCTCCCATTGCTATTTCTTCTGGCTGTGTCAATCGAGTTGATTACCTCTTTAAAAAAAAGTAGCCAATATCCGTACAATACTGAATTAACACCAAAAGTTCTGTAATGTTGCAGGGTATCGAGCTGGGATGACTTGAGAGCGAAGCCCGGACTTCATGTATTTGTATGAAATTTTATGTTCTAGATAGCTATTGTGAGGTTCTCATTGTTCACCTATTTATTTCTCTTCTTTTCACTCAATAGTTTTTCTCAAAGCTTCATTTACAAAAATCTTCAGTCCAGTGGCGGCTGGTGGATTATGGTTTCGGGTGTTGCAGTACGAAGACAGAAGATATAAAATGGACATGCAAATGCCATGTGACATGTGAAATTAAATAAAATTCTGTTTTTTAAAAATAAAAAAATGCAGAACATTTTATCCGATTAATCACCTTAATTAATTAGTAAGTTCGTTCTTCTCTCTTTGATTGGAGCAAATCTGCCCAATACATGCTGGTTGAACTCTAGTATTTTTATTGTCAGGTCCTTTTCGATGGAAAGCATAACCATGGATGGTGATAATCTTTCTTGGAATATTCAATTCCTTGAAACTGTCAATTCTTTTTCATGTAGAAAAATACTTTTTGTCTTTTGCTGACGCCATAGGTACAGTTAATATTAATTTCAGAAGCTTTGTAGATTCACTAAATATTTTTTCTAGATTATTGCGAACGATTCATTCTAGCAAACTCAGCCCCTGACAGTGATCCGAATTCCTCTTCAACGTTGACTGAAGAGAGTTCGTAACAGAGATTAGTGTTATAAAAAATGTCCATTGAACACACTTTATTCACAGTTTATCCAGGAAAATTTAAAATAAATTGAGGAAATGTATCTAGTGCAAACAACATTGCTGCCATAAAACATCCTGTAAATTTAAACTGGATTTTTTTCACTCTCCTGAATTGTCCTTTGCTTGTTTTGTCTAAGTCTTAATTGCAAGTTTTTCCTCAGTTGAAAGCTGGTCAATGTTTTTTTGTAAGTTAGTCACGGTATACAATTCATTCAGAATTTGTAGGTTATTTACAGAATTAAAGCACACACAATAAAATTAAATCTAATAATTGAAAAACAAAACAGTTGATACAAAAGAGGTACTGGTATATGAATTCCAAATGTCACATATTCATACATCAACACACACACACATGTGCGTAAAAGAAAAAAAAAACTACATTCCAAATCATCCGTCTTGGTTGTTTCGCAATGCACGATGAACACAATATACTTCCACATGAGGCGAAACAATGCTTATCAATGTCATATGTTCTGGAAAGGAAACCTCGAAACCCACCAGATGTAGGATCAGCATGTGTACTTAACACAAGGTAAAAGTATAAGAACATCAAAACAAACAGCACTGCCAGTTCTACATCCAGAAATGTGTGTTGGGAGGGGTTCGATACGTCTATGCAATATATAACTTTATTATTCTGCATCCGAAAAGACGATAAGTAATAACTCTCACCTATATTCTTAGCAAAAAATGATAGAACGATTTGTTTTTAAGAAAAGAGAGAGTGCATGATGAGGCGTAAAATAAAATATTTAGCCTACATCAATCGTTTCTCTGTTAAACAAGTATAGTTCGCAAGTAGAGGAAAGTCTACAAATGTTAGTCAAGTTTCGAAATTTTTGGGAGGTCAGGACCCGGTGGACGCCCCCATGGATACGCCCCTGAGCATTGCTAACTAGTCCCAAATTCAATGTGGCGTTCTCCATCATACAATTTTATGTGGAAATTATCAAGAGTATAAAATATACTTACTTTATAAAAGAAATATGTATATACTAAAATACTAGGCTATCCACAGCGGGAGGGGGCGATTCTACATACTGACTTATTAATATTTGAATCACAAATTACTGTGGAAGAAGCCTTCATTATCAATATAAGCTAAGAATTAACTTGTAAATGAGGGTCTACTTTCATTTGTTTTCTGCTCTACTAGAAATTTTCTTTCTTATTTTGTAATTCTGAAATTACTTTTTTAATTGTCATTATATTGATTTGCTTCAGTATGGTCCTGTAATTTAAAAATATGAATGCATAAAAACAAATTTCATTTGTTAATTGCTAGTGAAATAAAATTCAGAAATCTTATTTAGCGCGAAAAACCTTCTCGTTCACTGAAAACCGTGCTGTGTTGCAGAAGCACTGCAACGACCAGTCCCTTTAACTTCTGAGATAGGGGAAAAGAAACTTAACTTTCGCTCCAATTGCCGCGCTGAAGCAATCTGGTCGTTGTATGCTCGCTGCAACACAATGTAAATTAGAGACTCTGTGACGGATTATTTTTCGCTTTTTAAAACGGATGAACAGAACGGACAGTTACAGAAGTAAAAAAATATATTATTTAAAGTGTATATATGCGAGTATTAAAAAAGTATTTTTTCTGTTCTTTACTACTATTGATAATAAATTTTAATATTTTTTTCTTGAAATACTTGGTCGTTGCGCAACGCTGAAACACTAACATTAGGCGCCACTGCTTCAGTCTCTATTTTATACAGGGTGGTCCATTTTCGGTTTCCCTATTTTATATTGAAGTAAAACAAAGAGTTTCATAGACACATGAATGTAATGCCTATCAACAATTACAACACTCACTCAGTTGGATTTTTAGGTGAGGTGTTATTTTTTGAACATCACATCATCTAAGTATCCTCCACCCTTCTGAATGCAACTTGTCAGACGTTTACAGAAGCTAGCCATTACTATGTGTAAGAGATCTGGAGTGATGGCGGATATTTCCTCCTGAATCCTGTGTTTCACTTCCTCCAGTGTATGCAACTGATGTCTAAACACTCTGTCCTTTAAATGCCTCCACAAGAAAAAGTCAGGGGCAGTCGAGTCCGGGGATCTGGGAGGCCATGGAATATCTCCAAATCTGGAGATCACTTTTCCAGGAAACATGGCTTGGCAACACTGCACTCGCATTCTTTTATCTGACTCTGATAATTAATGCACCACCCTCATTTTGTATGGGTTCAAATCATTTCGCAACATTCGACCAACATTGCTCCGGGAAAGATTCAATATAAGAGAATGTCGTCGTGCTAAACGTTTTGGACTGGCAAGAATTGCCTCCCGTACACGTGCGATGCGAACTATTTTTTTTACGTGTCTGTATTTTGTCACTCACATTACCACTAGTGTCCACTGAGACCCCACCTGCGTATGGTTTTCACTGATGGTTTTCCTCGTCTTTTCTCGTCACCAAACTCATGTCTGAATGCTCGTTATACGAGAACAATTGACTCCTGCTTTATAAATTGTTCCACACAAAACACGCGCTGCTGCACAAGCCAACGCTCCATTGTCATCTGAATCCAAGGCCTCCTGCTAACGATTGACAGGCATCTCACTCTCCCCTCTCCCATTTCTCGGCGGTGTTGCCAACTCACAACTAGGTTACCGAAATTGGACCACCCTGTACATGCCAGTGGTCAACACTATAACCTCTCTAAGTTGGATATCTGCAGTTTCTTTTTTTAAGTGTTCAAATTAGATAAGTTTTTCTTTAATCGTAGAAAATAATGTCAGCAATACAAACGTATTTCGTATATATATATATATATATATATATATATATATATATATATATATATATATATATATATATATAAACATACAATATTTTAGATAGTTGATTTTATTCCATACTGTACGTAGGAAATAAGTATACTTTAGGTGTATAGTACATAAGACAATCACGGTAGCATCACAAGAGAATGAGATCTCTCCTTCAATATGCTAACTAACTAACTAACTCTGTGGCCTATGGAACCCGGAGGTTCAATGCCACGTTCACAAAAGCTCTCCACTGACTTCTATCCTTACAAGGGAACATCTTATATTGATAGTAGCATTCCCCAATCAAACGATGTGCAGTCGATAGAGTGAAGAAAAGTGAGAAATCCAAAGTTTTCAGGCCAACATCCAGAAACACAGGAGATACAGAGAAAAGAAGGATCTAGAATCATGTGAAGATAGCAATGCAAAATATACACTGAACAGAAAGAACTTCAAAATAATTAAAGTAATCAAAATGACATTTACCCAACAGCATAGTAAGCAAACATTGTACTCACAGACATGCTCAATAACATCGTATGTAATGCAGTGTTGCCAACTGAGCACAAAAGTAGTTTTGTTAAATGGCACGGAACACAAATTATAACATTTAGAAAACCTAATTAGGAGTAGAACCATACCTGTAAAGTCTTGATGTACAGTTTTGGCAACGTTTGAAGATTGCCTTTGCTCTTCCTCCCAATTTTGCATCGAAATGGCTGCCCCTACATACTCTTAACGAGCTGCGTCCCTGGGCAAATGTCCCCCAATTGACCCCCCTTCCAGATCCGGTCCTGAATCTAGCTTAATGTAGGATTCCAACTACTACTATGTTGTAGAACGCTCCAATCTGAAATCGAACATGTGCACCAGCAGCGAGCCTGCGGACCACTTGGTCATCCAAGGACATGGATCATTTCAGCTTATGTGCTATGTTTTGGTATATTCTAACATTTTCCTTTGGCAACAATGCTTCGACACTGTGCTTCGTCCGTTATTTTTGTACTTATTTTTGTATTTCTCACTTTTCTTCACTCCACTATCGATAGCACATTGTTTGATTGGGCAATGCTACTATCAATATAAGATGTTCCCTTGTTAGCCAACTGGATCCAGTTTCTACTCTGCCTTCAATATGCACATTTTAATTTAACGTTCCTCATCATTTATGCACTGATTGATTGATTGTTGGATACTTAATATGTTGCTGTTCAGACGTCAGCAGCGAGGCTATTTGACCCTGTCACGAATTTATGCACCGAGGTTAAAACAGAAGGTGATTATGATAATGAATGGAGATTGTGGAGTGAAGAAAGTAGGAGGAAACATAAGAACCGCGAGAAAAAAGCCCACACTCGGTGTTTATCCACCACAAAGCTCACTTTGGCGTGAACTGGGCAGTTACATCATTTCAGATTTTGCTTTGGAGGTGGTAGTGACACGTCTTAGGTAGATTTTCACATTTTTCATTAGTATAATATTATATTGTTTAAAAATATTGTAAGGATCCCCACATTGCCGTACCAGGCAATAACCACGTGTGAACTACATGTGTTAGTAATAAATAAAAACAAACAGACGACGGTCCCGAAGAGGAGTCGATCACCATCGCCAACAGTCGGAAGGACGAGAATCAACGATGGAAGCCGACAAGACAGAATAAAAAGGACCTGCACACCTCGACCAACATCAATCTTCCCGGATTGATCGCAACACCTAAAACCCCTCTCACGACGCTTGGTCACCGAGAGGTACCCATCCTTATACCCACGACGCTTGGTCACCGGGCTCCTATCTAATCTTACCTAAATATTAGTGGGATTTCTTATTATAATTTGTGTACATAAAACTTTTATAATAAAAGGGTGAAGGGAAAAGTCCAAATCCCGAGTACATTTATTGCTCTACCCGAGAAATTTTACAATATACATATTTCAAACGCAGGGGAGGTGGCAATTGCTCCCTCTGGAGGCCCAAATGACGCACCGTTAACTATACCGTAGTCCAATTTACACACAGACTCAAACTAATGCCAAAACTGGTAGAAATTACACTGTACCCATTTAAAATTGATTCGCTGACTGTCATAACTTACAATAAAGAATCATATTTTTAATTGTTTTCTGATATCCGACAAAGTTTCAACTAGTTCTGATAAACAATTTGAGAAAGTATATTGTTCTAATCCTTTGAACATTTCACAGCTCTTCCATGAGTGACGATTGTTGGGTAACAACTTCAGAATTCTTCTCTCCAGTTACTTCTTCGTATTGATAGAAATGTTTATTCTTTGATCTTGACATCTTTCATCTACGAAAAATAAAGAAAAAGCTGTCGACACTTCTCACAAGGAAAGGACATGAACCTGTCATCCAGACATCCGAATCAAACCTAGTCCATTCGATAAACGTAACAAAGATATGTTCATGCACAAAGCATTAGGTGTCATGGACAATGGAGTAAGTCCCTGGGGCCCATTAACCCTGTTAGTATAAAGAAAATTGTAGACTCGCAGTGAAATAGCTAATGCATTAACATTGTTCATTAGAAACTCATGGCTTATAGCTCATTCTCTTCAGCATGAAACAAGCTTTCCAGAGGTGCTATGTATTGAGGCTCATAACGTACTTGAACGAGAAAAATTGGGAGAATGTCGGGAAAATTCTCTCCCGAAATCCTTCCCAACAACGAAATAGATATGAGGGAAAAGCTTGTTTACCAATACACGCTTTCCCCTCATACCTATTCTGTCTATCAATACAAAACTTGGTACACACATTTCCTATCTATTATAGTATTTTTCGAGATACATTTGGTTTGTGTGCTTTTTCCCGGGGCCACTCCAGAGGGGTCCAAAGTTGATAGGAGGGTTTTCTGGAGGAAATTTTCCCGACATTCTCCAAATTTTTCCCGTTCAAGTACGTTATGAGCCTCAATACATAGCACCTCTGGAAAGCTTGTTTCATGCTGAAGAGAGTGAGCTATAAACCATAAGTTTCTAATAAACAATGTTGATGCAATAGCTATTTCACTGCGAGTCTACGATTTTCTTTGTACTATCAGGGTTAATGGGCCCCAAGGATTTACTCCGTTGTCCATGGCACCTAATTTTTTGTACATGAACACGTCTTTGTTATGTTTATCGAAAGGACTAGGTTTGATTTGGATGTCCGGATGACAGATTCATGTTCTTTCCTTGTCAGAAATGGGTATGCAATGTCGAGGATAAAGGGGTGTCCAAATTTTAGGGGTTTAAATAAATGGAAGCAAATAGGAGATTCTCTGGTTCCGAGAAAAAGTGTCCAAATTAAAGGGGTGTCCAAGTTGAGAGGGTATACTGTATAGCCGTGCAATACGACAGACAGTCAGAATTATTCCTTGTGTATCATGGAGTAAAAACTAATACAGGCCTATTTGTATAGCTATAAATCTATAATTAGGACGCAAATAGATGTTTCACCAGGGATTTAGTTTCAAAAATAAAATTTTCCGGATCGGCTGTAATGTACGGCTCACGAGCGAATTTGCTGTTGTGCTGCAGAATATCTAAGGCAAATATGTTCTGAAACGACATTAACGTGCGTTCCGATCCAAATAAATCACTGTGCTCACAACTTTCTCCTATGTACGTTTGTTGTATTTTAAGAGCTTACTGATATCACAAGAAAACACAATAAGCTTATGTACTGTACATTCAGGGTATGTAAAATAAGTCCTTATACACGAGAATCTTATTAAAGAGAGGCAAAGGTACCAGGCATACACTGTATCTATTATTGCCATATGTTTTTAGTGCTGTGCGATTAATCTAATTTCCGCTACAAATTATTCAATTCATTTTTCTTTGACAGTGAGAGAATCGATCTGATGTCGACCTTGATATAACACTTTTCGATCAAAGGCTTTTGCGGAGAAATTATTAATATGTTTTCATTTCTATTGGAGTCACACTGTGAAAAATACAGGGAAGAGGGAGATAGAGAGAAAAATAGCCTCGAGTGTTGGTATCTTTCATTGCATGTACGTACATGTAATTGTGCTACTCAAAATAAAATAAAAAGAATAACATTCTGTATGAAACTAAAGTTAATGTTATATTTTGACATCAACAGTTGACAGACGCAAATAAATTAAAGAGTGTCAATGCAAATGGTTGTTAATAGGGATGAGCATGAGCGAGTTCGAGCGAGTTTTCTTCGAAACTCGATTCAACTCGAAACAAACATCTTTGAGCTCTACTCGAGAACTCGGCTAGAAAAATTTCCTCCAACTCGACTTGAATTCGGATCGAGTTTTGAGTCGAGTCAAGCCAAATCTGTGTAGTTGCAAGTACTCAGTCAAGCAATCTACATACACAATATAATTATTATCAATGATACCACCACCATTACCACCACCACCATCACTAACACTACTACAACTACTACTTATGATGACGATTATTATTATTATTATTATTATTATTATTATTATTATTATTATTATTATTATTATTATTATTATTATTATTATTATTATTATTAAACTAACTATGGATTGTGGAACCCGGAGTTTCAATGGGCGTTCACAAAGGCTCTCCATTGACTTCTATCCTTGGCCAACTGGATCCAGTTTCTACTTTGTATTCCTATTTCTGCAATATCCATCTTAATATTGTCCTCCCATCTGCGCCTAGGTCTTCCTAATGGTCGTTTTCCGATTGGTCTTCCAGTCAAGATTTTGAAAGCGTTTCTACTTTCTTCCATCCTAGCTACATGACGTGCCCATCTAAGCCTCCTAGACTTGACCCTAACAATGATTGGTAAACCGTATATATTATTTAGTACCTCGTTATGAAGTTTTCTCCATTTCCCCTTCCCGTGCCTCTTGGACCTGAATATTCTCCTCAGGATCTTGTTCTCAAATACTTTCAGTCTATATTCTTCCTTCAAAGTAAGCGAACATGTTTCGCAACCATACAGAACAACAGGCATGATTACCGTTCTATATATTTTAAGCTTCAAATTCCTCGACAGAATTCGCGACGACAAGAGATTTTGAACCAAATAGTAACACGAATTCCCTGCTTTTAGTCAACATTTAATTTCTTCATGAATATGATTTTCGTCTGTTAATATTGATCCTAGATATTTGAAACTATCCACTTTATCAAAAGTATTATTTAATATTTTAACGCATCTATAATTTGCGTATTACGGTCCCGTCGAACTTCCAAGTATTTAGTTTTCTCTGCATTTACTTCTAAACTCAAGTCACTACAAGCGTTTAATAAAACCTCTGCATTTCTTTCCATTGTTCTCCTATCATCCTCTATTAATTTTACATAATCAGCATACGCCATGACCTGGAGAACACCGTTCAACTCTAGGCTCCGGTTGCTATCTTTGATTTTCCTTATAGTGTATTCCAGGACAAAGTTGAATAATAATGGCGACAACGCATCACCTTGTTTCAGGCCATTCTCGACGTGAAAGCTCGTGGACAAAAATTTCCTACCCGGGCTTTACTTTAGGATTCATTTAAACTTATCTTAATTAATCTAATTAGCTTTTTCGATATGCAAATTCTCTAAGGACGTTGTATATACAATATTTCTATCCTAACCGAGTCGTAAGCCTTTCTAAAATCAATAAATAGTTGATGTACCGCGGTATTGTATTCCCAAGTCTTTTCGAGTATTGGTCGAATGGTAAATACTTGGTCGATAGTTGATTGATTTCGTCTAAATCCGCACTGATAATCTCTAATAATTTCATCTGCGTATGGATCAATCTTGCTAACAGAATGTTTGAAAGGATTTTATAGTATGTTGACAGAAGTGAAATGCTTCGATAATTATTACAGTCAGTTTTGTCGCCTTTCTTGTGAATTGGAACAATGACTGATTCTTTTCACTCTTATGGCAATTTTTCCTTGTTCCAGATAAGGATTATGAGTATGTGTATCTTGTTCCACAATTTTTCGCCTCCAACTAAAATTAACTCAGCCGGAATTTCGCCTACACCCGAAGATTTGTGTTTCTCTAATTTTTTAAATAGCGGTTTCTACTTCTATTCTTTTGGGTTCTGGAATATACGGTTCTGCGGTGTGTATCACCCTTTCTCCATTCATATGTTTTTGCCAACAATTATTATTATTATTATTATTATTATTATTATTATTATTATTATTATTATTATTATTATTATTATTATTATTATTATTATTATGACAACGCCGTGTTTAAACATGAAAAATTGGCTATTTGTATCTGAATACTAAACACTAGATGACTGTCGACCTTGTTAGTCGTGAAGGCTATAAGGCAAGAACATCGTTCACAAGGTTTCGAGTTTATATTCCGAAGAGCATCAGACCCGTTGCCAGATGGGGTCAGGGGGTGAACCCTCCCTCATGGTTAATTGATGCTCCTGAAACTGTGGGTTGTGATCACCTGTGTTTGGGAATTTAATTAATCATGAATTTGCAATATAATGCAATAGAATAAAAGATGCTTTCATTCATTAAGTCACTTTCAAAATGAATACCAAACTTGGTAGTTAAATTAAATATTCAATTTCCAGCGAAACTGTAGAGTTCCGAGACACATGTGGGATCGTGCCAAAAGTTTAACACACACCCTTTCCTTCCGCGTGGTTCGGTTGCGAATACGGTAGTATTCATTTAAAGTACTGATCCGAAATACAGAACTGTCTTTCGTTTTCTGTACATTATAATAAACCTAGTAGGTAGTGTAGGTCATATCTTCCATTCCAGACTACTAATACAAACTAAATAAAAAAAGGAAAAGAAAAGAAAAGAAAGAAAAGACAGAAAGAAAAATTGAATTAATATTGTTTTACTGCTAAATTTCTATCAGAAACTCCCTATATTAAAAGTCCAAATCGTACCATGATGAAAAGTTACAAATGTTTAAAAGGAAAATTGGATGTTGGTTCCTTATAGACATAGCAAATCTAGGATATTTCGCATTTCATACATGGATAAAATAAATTGAATTATAGGACGGAAACGAATTTTGCATCAAATTATTATAAATAAAATCTTCTCTTGAAATAAACAAAAGGGGGTCATTTTCTAGTCATTTCTGAACATTTGTTTGTTCCGAACATCCACTTTCGATTTCATCTATTGAGGATATAACATTGTAATTCGCAATGATAGAATGAACACGATAGAGCTGAAAGGGGTAATCGCAAGTAGTCCTGGAGCGACTTCTACACTTGAATAGATTTTATTACCCTCTTAATTGCTTTTATTGCTTTTATGACTGTGTAGATTTGATGTCAATATGGCCGTGTCGGCCTTGGGGAGACCGGCCCCGGGCTTGGGGGAAGTTTCTGGGGGAAGTGGTTTTATTACTTGTGCAATAGAGGTTGTTTGGAAAAGTGGAATGACCTCCTTTCTTGTTGAAACACGCTCCTATACGATTCTTGAATCGAAATTATAATCAAATTAGAATTAAAACTATGATTTAGATAATTAGAGCATTGGTATACGGCTTTGAATGCGATCCAACACGATTTTTGATTGAGGATACGGCTTTGAACGCTGTTCCTAGCTTTAAACATGATTTAATACGTTTCTTGAATCGAAATTATATTCAAATTAGAATTAAAACTACGATTTAGATAATTAGAGCAGTGGTATACGTCATTGAACGCAATCCCTAGCTTCAAACGCG
Source organism: Thermobia domestica (assembly GCF_964235325.1). NCBI lineage: Eukaryota > Metazoa > Arthropoda > Insecta > Zygentoma > Lepismatidae > Thermobia > Thermobia domestica. The sequence goes on from NC_137466.1 coordinate 94,330,475, forward strand.
ATCCAACACGATTTTGATTGAGGATACGGCTTTGAATGCTGTTCCTAGCTTTAAACATGATTTAATACGTTTATTGAATCGAAATTATAATTAAATTAGAATTAAAACTATGATTTAGATAATTAGAGCAATGGTATACGTTATTGAACGCGGTCCTTAGCTCCCACAAGGTTTTTCCCCATTAATTTAATTATGATCTGACTTGTAAAGCTCGTAACTAATTGAACACTCTTATTTGAACTAGAAAATTATGAATAATGAATATGATTACACCCTTTAAGCTCCAATGTTTAGCAATGATTTTTAATGGTGCGTTGTTTTACGGAGTAAAGTATTAAGATGGGAGGGAAAAAGGAAGGATAGGAAGAAATATTTATTTATTTTCATTTATTTTTCTTGTTGCGAACTGCACTTCTTTCGTTTAGCTTGCTTGGCTCTTAAATGACAGACTTAACTCTGCTATTTTTCAGCGTTGCTCAGTACGAAATTCGCAGATACGCAAGGTTCTGTGTTCTCTCCAAGCGCCATTGCAATACTGAGGGTGAAGATTGAAGTTCAGTTTCTCACACCCTATGCAAACAACCTTGCGATATGATTGGCCAGGAAAAAACCAGTTTGCTCCACCTCCAATGTTTAACCATGGGAGATAGATACCTTTAGTTTGAGTGAACGGGAGAACCAGCCCTTCCCCCACCTCTCTTTCCATCATCAATGTCTTGTGTGAACAAGTTTCTACCCGCTCCCCACCCTTCCCCCGCATCTCTTGACCGCATTCTGTGTGATCAGGTTTCTACCCTGCGACAAGTGACACACATTTTTCCCCACCCTTCACTGCCACTCTTTGGCTGCATCCTGTGTGAACATGCTTATACCTTCTCTCCCCCAACGGCGATAACTGACACATTTTTCCTCACAAAGGGTGTTTTTCAAACCAGTTCTGGTGGATGGTTTGCGGACAACAACCTCTTCCCCGCCCACTAACCTGTTGGACAAACAAGCAGGATGTCCTTGTACTCATTGCCAATAACCTGATGAATAAATGGTTGTCCTTCATTTTGACTACTGCAAAACAACACACACACAAAAAAGAACCTGTAGAATTACCGCATACAATAATTGTCCTGTTCTTTTCGGCAAGATACAAGTTATTGAAACAGATGTTGAAATGATAGCTATCTAGCTTACTGAATAAAGCCGGAATTTTAAAATTTAGGAACATTGTCGGCTGAACCCAACTAACGAATTTTATTGCTTGGTAAACAACTATTTGCTGTGAAAAATACGACAATTTGGCGTCTTTAAGGTATGAATTCAGACATGATGGCGATGTTTTTCAAACTTTAGGCATTGTGTGAAAATTCCATGGTATTACCTCTATAGAAAAGAAATATTTGCTTCGATTCGGCAAGAGACCGACAAAGGAATTCTTTTCTGATTCTTTGCAGAGCGAGGCAATGCTGTATTACAAGGCAAATTCATTTACTTTATTTTTTTTCTTCCCCTATTCCATTCCCCTTATGTTAATGAATAAATAAAAAATATATTATATAAGTGCAGTATACATTTCCTGTATTAACAATTTTGCTCGTGAAGTCTTCTGCCTTGCTTCTGCATTGTTTCTTTAAAGTGATTTTCTGGATTTTTCTGTGTTTGTTCAAAGAAGAAGATAATATATTCAAGTAAGTTTTATATCATTATAATTGATTAGATATATTTGCATAAGTATCGAATGGTGGGACTCCTCCTAGAAAATTAACACATATTGTTTTTCTTATGAAAATAATTAACACGGTGTAGAAACGAGCTATGAGTTTGCCAATATGTTTCAATTTGTGGGGAGCATAACGCCCCGAACCTTAGGGATTCACGTCTGACTTATATTCCCTTACGTGTTTACCGAAAATCGGGGGAGCTGTGCATGAGGGATAGTCCCCCAAACAGGAAAACTGCGTTTGACTTATAACGCCTTATGTGTTTACCGAAAACCGATGGGGAAGCATACATGGGGGGCATAGCCCCCCAAACCTGAGGGAACTGCGTGTGACTTATAACAGCTTCTGTGTTTACCGAAAACCGAGGGGAAGCATACATGGGTGCATAGCCCCCCAAACCTTAGGGATCCGCGTCTGACTTATAACAGCTTCTGTGTTTGCCAAACAGGGGAAACCATACATGGGGGCATAGCCCCCCAAACCTGAGGGAATTGCGTCCGACTTATATTGCCTTCCGTGTTTGCCAAACAGTGGGTTTACCAACACCGGAAAAGCTAGCTTCCTGAACGGTCAGCACGAAGGAACGAAATATATATATATTTTTTTTTAAATTGTTTGAAGACTATGTTTGAGTTTTGATTCCGTTTCGGTTGCGTTTTTTGGACAAGTTAACCACAGGAAAGAGTGAAGAATGGAATTAGCATTATTATATTATAGTTAAGAATATGTGGGGGACACGAGAAATATCTTGGCAGTGTTAATCTTTTTAGAGAAAAAATGCGTGGTGACATCCCTTAAGAAAACGCCAATGACGGATGGACTTATAGTTTTAGAAATGCGTGGTGACATCCCTTAAGAACCGCCAATGAAGGACGGGCTTATAGTTTTAGAAATGCATGGTGACGTCCCTTAAGAACCGCCAATGACGGTTGGACTTATAGTTTTAGAAATGTATGGTGACATCCCTTAAGACCCGTCAATGAGATACTTTATAGTTTTAGAAATGCGTGGTGACATCCCTTAAGAACCGCCACTGATGGACTTTACGGCAAAAAAATCAAGTGTGCAATTTCTTTGAATCTTTATAACTGAAATTGTGATTAAACAGAATTGCGTACTGTCCAGTATGTTGATGGTAGATTTTATATAAATACATTGTGTCTGAATGATTTGTCATGAATCTGTATTCATATTGGATTGTCTTTTCGGAAAATAAGCAATTTACACATAAAGAACACTTTAGAACAGATACATATTCAATATTTACTACAGATAATGTTCAAAATATATTGTTTAGTGTAAAATAATTAAGTTCAACAGAAAAGATAGACATTTGTTTGCTTGTATCCCTAATATTTTAGAAAATCAGTCAGTATTAAGTGCACAGATGTATTCACAAAGTGTTCAGAAGTGAGCAAAAAGTGTTCAGAACCACGAAAAAGTGTTTTCATACTGAAAAATGTACTTATATAAAGAGATCTTAGATGTAGTGGATGCAATTTTCCAAGATACATGTGAATATTGCAATTTTACGTAAATGTGTAGACTTTTCTTTCCCACAGTTAGACTCGAAAGAAAAGAAGTACGTTCATTGATTCATTTTGGATCATAACAGTGGACTTCTCCCTTTGATTTCGTGTTAGAATGGGTTGTTTATCACGAAACGTAGTGAATACTGAAACGGTTTTTTTTTTTTCCAAGACATGACAAATGAAAGAATGTAATTAAGTGAGAGAAATTTAAGGTTCTTTATTTCTGAATAAGTGATGGGAATATGAACTTGCGTATTTTTAACATGTGTTGCAGTATTCAGAATCTTAATCATATGGTAGTCACATGGTTTTTGTACATACTAACTTTATATTAAGCAAGGTAATGAGTGAGAAAAATAAATATTGGTTTTGTAAAAATGAAATGAAATACGAAATATCTTGTTAGGGGATGCAGAAAGAGAATCCAATGCAGTGTGAACGCGCTCTTTTTGCGTGGAGGAAGAGGGACTATACCCGGAGTGAATTCCCCCTCACAACTTTTCAATTACTGAATGCCGTCTTTTGCAGTGAGAGATTTCGGTTATCCCCCTGAAATGATGAGGTAGTGATCCCTCACTGAAAGACTGGGACTTCATACCCCAGAAATGATGTGGTACCGCACCACTTAAGTAAATATTTGCTCTGTCACTGAAAGACTTGGGTTTATATTCCTTATTTAACCCAATAGTTTTACTTATACTTTGATAGAATATTAAGACCAACAGAATATACAAATATGTGCTATGGTTTATTACACATTGAAAACATATATACTATACTCACCTGAGAAATATACGAAACTTTGTCGCACACGCGTCAGCAATGCGGGACTTTCAACGCACAACTAATCTTTAATTATGACTTTTACCGATAGGTGTCACTACTAGTTCTATTAAAATAGTATTAAATCGCTATTGCTAATGTACTGGTTCTGATTTTTTTCCTGGAAACATATTGGTAGTAGTAGTATAAAAAGTATAAGGAATCCGCAGACATAGTGTTTGTTCAGTTGGCATGACCTAGAATTGAACTACAGACCCCCTAAACATATAAAGTGAACACCTTACCACTTTTTTAAATAAATAAATAATTTGTATAAATTCCGTTTTATAACATCAAAATTTTGATTGTTATGTTGTTGAAGTGGATTCATATAAGTTTTTTTTTTATCGGGATTGAGATATAGGATTTTACAAGTGCAAGAGTTTTTGCGGATGAATTAGATTTATCTTTTATACGATGATAAAAGATTGATTTGATTTTATATTTCCGATCTCTAAACATTTTAACCTGTGAGATCAGACAATTTTCAGCGAGCACACTATTCGGGAAAAGAGGGAAATTAGGTATCATGCAAGACATTTGTTGGTGTAAATGAGAAAATCATTATTATTATTATTTTGACTAAATGCCCCGCCGGTAATTGGACCAGAACCGTTTGCTTTGAATACGTTTTCGGGTACGTCCGCGTCGCGACACCTTTATACCGGGAATCGGGCCCGGGGCCCGCTCATACTGAACGCAAAAGCGAAAGCAAGTACGCTACGCGGAACCACCCGCATTAAAGCCAAAACGCGTTAGCGACTACGCTGTGAGGGAACACTACTTCCCCTACCGGGAATTGAACCCGGTGGTGCTCGCACTGAATGGAAGAGTGTTAGCGACTACGTTGTGAGGGAACACTAGTTCCCCTACCGGGAATTGAACCCGGTGGTGCTTGCACTGAATGCAAGAGCGTTAGCAATTATATTGTGAGGGGAACAATAGTTCCCCTACCGGGAATTGAACCCGGTGGTGCTCGCACTGAATGCAAGAACGTTACCGATTATATTGTGAGGGAACACTAGATTTGATCTTAAGTTATTGGTACGTTCAGCTTTGGGTTTTACACAGCACAGATAGTTTGCTTGTACAGATTTATTGAGAATTCGAAAATGTATAAAGTACTTTGCCAGAATCCTACATAGCTCTTGCAAACTAAAGATAGTTTTTATAGGCTAAAAGAAACTGATTTTCGTACGTGGATAGAATAACAGAATTTTTATTTCTATTAAGTATAATTTGCACTATTTTGATGAAATTATGTTGTACTAATAACATTTTTTTTTTATTTTCCAGAAGAAATGGAGTCCCAACAGGAAGCTTCTACATCAGCGACGAAAATTCATGATGAGAAGAAAGGGTCTGTAGGCAAGGTCACGAAACAGAGGACCAAAACATACAAATTGTCAAAAAGAGATATAGAAGAGATATTTATTATATTTGAAAAAGACTGCAATAAAGAAAACCGGACAATTAAATTTGGTGCTGTGTTAAAATATATAGCTCTTGAAGAACGAATGAAGAAATGAGATGAAAAATAAGTTGTATATATATTTGTAAATAAATTGTGTGTTGTTGTTGGATGGGTGCTGGGAAATTTGTGTTTTCTTTCCTCTGAATTTTTAAAACCTTTCCAACTTTTTAACAGTGCTGAGGTATTTTGATAATAGTCTCAATAACTAATGTGCAAACATATAAGGTTTCTTCTTCCTTTATATATACTTGAAATTAATGCAGGTTCTATTTTGATGAATGGTTGAATTTTGAGTTTATTTTTCAGCAAGAAGTCTCTATTTTTTTCTAAATTCTTAGAACATTCCTTGTAAGAATTAATCTGTTGTCACATGACCTATCTTCGGGAATCGAATCCTTGACGAGTGATATTAGAAAATGTTTTCGTACAAATAAAAATATTAAATGTCCAACACTGATGTACTATTCAGTTAGCCAAGACGATCATACTAACCACTTGGTCATGAAACAATTTTAGTTGGTACAGTTGAAAACAAACTGTACACGGAACTATACTGTACAAACCTTGAAGATTTCAAAACAATTGAAAAGAGAGAAAGAAAATTGCTTATTTGATTTTTCACCAGTAATATTTCTCTTTGTCTTGTGGTAAACTAATCAAAGTTTAAACTTGGATAGGCTAAAGGAGACAGTAATTATGAGAAATGAATGAATGATTTAATGTTGTTTCGTCTTGAAAAACTCCAAGAGAGTTCACTACAAGTCTAACTGGTGGTACTACCACTGACCCACTGATGTCTTATATTGAAATTTGAAATCATATTCTTTACTAATTAAATAAATAATTAGTGGTCTCTCTTCGCTATGTATTGAAATGATTTCCCCTTGACTGTGTATTAAAATGAAATGTGATACCTCACAATTATTTTGTTTAGGATAAAGCAATTGGTAAAATGAAGAAACTCTGAGGGGAACGCTTGGAAAAGTTACAGACACAATATGTTCAGTCATAATTTTAGTTGGTCAACCCGGAATCTCAACCATCTAAGGTGAAGTTTGGTTCCACAATTAGTTTGAAAATATGTATTCGTGAGGATAGAACAGTAAGCAAGTGTATGTCAAGTCTCATTTTAACATTTAATTGGTGTAAACCTCCCTTGGTTTTGAATTTGTGAGCGTAATGTGAAAACAATCTTATTTTATTTGACATCACATTTGCGTGGCACGATTAAGGAAAACTTTACGTAAGATAGTCATGATACGTATGAATTTGTTTGGAGTTTGCCATCATCAAAGCTATTTTCTTTGTAGTCCTTAGACAGTAAACTGATAGACTTTGAAGTTCTTTTAAACATTCTACTTGGGAATCGAATCCTCTTATTACTTATTCTTTTGAGTATTTCTTGTATTGGATTATCGGCTTTGCGGTATGTATTTTGACTTACCAATTACATTTTTAACGAATCGCTTGTTCAAGCTCTGCTTTTGTGTTATTTCGTTTTTATTAAAACTCAGCTTTTGAATTCTTTCGTGTTATTTATAATAACACTAAAGTCTATGACTATATTAAGAGCTACTTGTGAAATAAATGGAAAATGATATTAGAAAACTATAAGTACGAATAAAATTTAGATGTCAAAGACATGTACGCTATCCGCTTAACCATACAAACTTTTGTTTCATCTCGTCTCATCTCATAGGCAAGATAGAACAAAGAGAAAAACTATTCTTATTACTTTTAGTAGTGAGGTTATATGAGACATGAAATCGATACATTGATCATTTAGTGTAATCTCCTTTCCTTATGCTCTGTAAGCTAAGAGAAATGAATAATGCTGACAATCAAAACAAAACAAAATGTACATTTAGAGGAAGAGAGAGAGAGAGAGAGAGGTCCAGAGATGGAGGGAGAGAGATGTACAGAGAGGGAAGGAGGGAGAGAGAGGAAGAGAAGGATAGAGAGAGAGAAGTTCAGAGAGAGGTCCAGAGATGGAGATAGGGAGAGAGAGGAAGAGAAGGATAGAGAGAGGTACAGAGATGGTGGGAGAGAGAGAAGTTCAGAGATGGAGAGAAAGGTACAGATAGGAAGATAGGGAGAGAGAGATGAAGTGAAAGATAGAGAGAGGTACAGAGATGGAGATAGGGAGAGAAATAGGATGTACACTACAAGAAGTTTGTATTCAATAATCTTCATGGTTTTGCGAAATATGTTCCTATCTTTCTTTACAACGATTTGATAGTTCACATCATTTTATTTCTTCAGACTCAACTGAATTCCTTATAAGCAATACGAAGCTAGAACTAACCTAATGATGGATTTGTCAACAATTTCATAGTTCTCACTGTAATTTTTCGTATTATTTAGAGTGCATATGCGTAGCAGACTCCTTGTTAAAATTGTTTGAACACTAAATAATGATAAGTAAGCACTTCAAAATTAGACCTGATATATAGCTGAAGCTATTAAATACCAACAAGTTGAATGGGGTCAAGTCAGAAAGTATACTTGAACTGAAATCTTTATTTCTAGTGGGTATGAAGAACACCTCTTAAGACATGTGGGTGAATAAATGAAGGAAAACATGGGTGATGGGAATCGAATCACAAACTACCACATCAGAGATGTGTACCCTATTACATATAAAGCTATTTGATTGTACAACAGATAAATAAATAGGCGATATACCACACTTTATCCGTAAAATAAATTCCAAATTCATGAAACGTAAGAAGGAAAGGGGGCAGAGGCTGATGTAAACTTTTATAATTTGCTCAGTTTACTATAAATATTATTAGGAATTAGATTTTTTTCTTTCTTTGTTTGAGCTTATCAGTATTTAAGGACATGTTAGCTATGAAGGTCTCAGTATCTATTTATCTATAAAAAGTGTACTGCGCTGTGATCAATATCGTCACTCGGAGATTTATCAACTGAATATGAGAATTTGTATAAGTTTGTAGCAAAATAGCTGATTTGGACAGCGAGTACATCTGCAACATATATTCGCAACCTACACTAAACAATGCTGACAAACATTCTCGTTCTCCTTAAACAATGAAATAAATGAAATCTTTGAGTATTACGTACCACATTTATGTCGGTTAGGCTAAAGGAAATGAATAAAACTATGAGGGAAAACGGGGAAAATTCCCAAGAAAAGTTACGAACACAATATTGTCCGGCACAAAGTTCACTTCTCAGATCCTTAAACAATTTATTACTCCCATTTGATCTTTCCTATGACCAATATTATTTTAGATATTGTTTGTTGTACTTATCTGCCCACATACTTTTCTGCATTAGTAGAGCAACTACCCACATCCGGTTGACAACTCTGATGAATTTTACGCTGGAACCAAGTCAAAAGCAATACCGAATGCAAATAGAAATGGGGAGTAAACCGCTAAGGCTTCAATGGGTATTAGGATAGGAGGAGTGTGGACAAAGTAGGAAACTCAGCATAAGAGAGAGACTGGTCAAAAGTAAGAAAATGATAATTAGATACAGCTTAAGATAATCATTATTGGAAAATAACAAGAGCAAAGGACTACTTAAGAATCGGAAAATCTAGTAGACATTGTTAAAATCTTCCCTTTAACTTTTAAAGGGATTATTTATGGATCAAATCAAACTGTCACATTGCGTTGGAATCCAATAGTCTAATTAAAACAAACACATGCAAAGGATCTATTGATGTTCAGGTATCGTGATTTCTAATTATTAATTTAAATGTTAGTATATAGAAATTCAAGCAAGCGCGGGTAAACGGGATGGGTGACTTTGTCAGTTATAAGAAAACTGTTGCAAAGATGTGATATTCAAGCAAGCGCGGGTAAATGGCATGGGTGACTTTATCTGTTTTAAAAACTGTTGCAAAGATGAAATATTCAAGTTAATTTGAATATAAGAATCACTTCATAATCATAAAAGAATAGCAGTTAAAACTAATGGGGGTGGAAACTATGAGTTTCAGGTCTACTTTAAACTTGTTCAAACCTGTTTTCAATAGTTAATCCAGATAATACAATACATCCTACGGCGAAACGTATAAATACCAGGGTTAACAAAGGTACATATAATAATCTTGTGCCGTTGTAGTCGATGAAAAAGATTTCTTCTCCGTATGGTGGGCAGTGAAAATATTTGTGCCTAGTGTTTTAGAAAAATACATAAAAACAACGATATTTTCAAACTGTTGAAAATTTAAACTGAAAATGTCTAATGCTGAAAACGTATGGCTTTGTTTCTGCGATAACATTCGCATAACCACGCAGTGCTTAATAAATGCGTTTCAACTGTGGGAATCTAAAAGAAGAAGTATGCTTCTTTGCAGTGGATGTGCACGCGGATTAAAAGACGCAATAAACCATGACTGTATTCTTTTAGATAAAAATATATTGAAAACAAAAGTACTAAGCATTGTTATGGATATTGACATACAAGATGAAATTTGGCATGAGTTTCAAAAGATGCACGGCAATACTTTTAATAAATTAGAACAGTTTTTTCATATATATGATGATGCCATTCATAATGATACATTTCTTAATCAACTGATAGAAATATTCTTGCAGAAAGATTTTAAGAAATTCTTAATTTGGAATAAAAACCATAGTGATAGTGATAGTGTTTGTGATTGAAAAATATGAAGAAATATGAAGAAATAATAGACGTATGGATAAAATGTTACTCCTCTGTAGGCGTATTACACATACAAAGTGTAAAAAAGGATTTGGTATGACTTGATTTCTTTTGTGAGCGTAAAACTGATAACAAATGAATCTAACTGGTGTAATTCTCTAAGAAAGTTGACAATGGTTACTGCATAGTTCGGTATAGTGGAATAATTTTAAAGATATGTTTTGATAATGATGAAAAGAATGTGGTAAATGCTGCAAAGAACTGATTAACACCAATACAAAATGAAAACTATGTACAACCCAATTTAAAATAATGAAAGATACGCTTCTGCTAGAATTATTTGGGAAATAAGTGATAGTAAGATATTCACTATAATACATGTAAGATCCTACAAACAATAACCACAAAAACATTGGGTTACAAACGTTTATGTAAGTTAGTTATCAATTGGTTCTCATACAAGGTGTAAATTTTGTTTGCCATCTTTAATTCACGGGTATATTATACTCTTAACTCATTTGTTCTTCTCATAAATAATAATTATCTGGTGTTCAGAGGCTAGTTTGTTTTCGAACTTCTTCGCATCTGCATTAGTACAACCATGTTAATGGTCAATACTAACATTGGGATCAATGCACAAATCCTTAGTTTGTTTTAATACTAGCTCAGGATAATTCTTTAGTTTGTACATGCAGTTACGACGTTGATCAGTCTTACCCATTCCGAGGATGACAATATACATTGTTTCTCCAATGGGATGGAACACTTTTTCCGAAGCGCTGCATAATCTTCTTATTTGACCGAACCACGGGTTCAACCTTTTCCCTTGCATGGATCTCCCTTCTTTCCAAAAATGTTCATTACTATTTAAAACATTTTCAACTATATGGAACAATACATCGGGATTCAATTCCTTTTTAGGATGTCATGTTATGTACATCGTTTGTTTAATTTTGACGCGAACTTTCAATAGTAATACCGATAAAAATATCATCATCATTGACGTCATTTAGTGTATGTTCTTGTACAAATTCGAATAATAAACGAACATATGTTTGCGGTTCTTCGATACCACTAGTCTGCATACATTCAATGGTAACTTCCTTTCCACGCAGACCAAAATAAGGATATTGCATAGTTTTACTATTAACAATGCGAAAGTATTCCCGACTGCCTGTACCATACAATGTAGAACATATACTATGTTCTGGTGCAAAACTCGTGCTAACCTCCCGAAAAAACACCCATTAACTCGTCGGAATCATCGGTAGTTAAGACCGTAGTCTTCCCTACACACACAAATTCACTAATTTTTTCACACGTAGCTTTCAGCATATTGTCTTGACGAAAGAAGCCTACACAGTACAGATCAATAATATCTTTTGCGGACTTGCAACTTTTCAACACAATAGTCGGTACACAACCAAAATGCGGGAATGCTGCCTGCAGTAAGTTTACATGTGTTTACCCTCAGACCCGTAGCATAGCGTTGCGTTAACACCAAGTAAAACAAAATCTTTTGTTTTGCAATAAGTGTGATCGTTATGTCCATTTTCCGTGCAATGAAGTGTAGATTGTTTCATGCATGGGTTCATCCTAATGTTATCTTCCATTAATTCTATTCCTTCATATATATGATACTCTTTCATGTATTTTTCTTTGTCTCCTTTGATTTGACATGAGGTAAAAATCTTAAAGCTTCCTGATATATTTAAATGACTAAGCTCAGAACCAACAGTTCAAATTCCCATACTTCAATCATTTGCAGAATTTTATATCCAGTCTTTAACGCTTTATGAAGTACTGGGGTACAATATGTATCTGTTAAGACATGTTGAGTGTCACAATGTATGCATTCAATGATACCTTCTTCCTTACATGTGCAACATAAGCCAAACATAAGTCAGCCGTTACACGTATATGTCTACTGTTACATGCATAATTCTTTACTTTGTGTATATGTTCTGTATCATGAAACATTACAAGTAGATATAGTACTGTAACATCCAAATACTGAATTGTCATCCATTAAATCTGTGTGAATAAAATCATGCTTTCTCACACTATATTTTCATAAGATCATGTATATAATTAATGTTATTCTTAAGTTAATATTCAATCAAAATAAAAGTGGAGTTAGTCTGACGTATCAAATTAAATATTTTTTTATATTTAAAATACACAGAATCTAATTCAATACGTAAACAAATATTGTAATGGGAAAAAAACTTTTAAAATATTCATACTATTTTTCTGCGCATTTGTTTCGCGCATCCCCTACCTTTGCACTATAAATCCTGCGCATGCGTGTACTTGTACTAACACAAATAAAGTGGATGATACGTTGTTAAGATGTACAGTCAAAAGGTAGATGTTTCAGCAGTTGCAAAGCGAAAAATAAATAAAGACCTGCATAATGTTAAACAATTAAGAACATATTCTTCTTTTCATAATAAGAAAAGGAAAGGTGAAATTGAAACCAATCTTTCCTTATCGCAAAGTAAACATGTAAAGTACATTTCACCACGTGAAAAACGTTTTGAACTTGAAAAACAAAAGAAAATTATTGTTGTACATCCAAATGATCCTGACATTCCTGAAGAAGACGCTGAAAAATATAGGATTATTTATCCAACACAAGAAATTAGCATAGACGATACTGTGTATAGACGAAATTTCAGATACCCAAATGAAATACCGTTTGAAGAGGAAGTAGTAGTGGTAGATCAAAATACAATTTCTAATGACATTCTGATATTCAATGATGTGAAGTGTGGTTGTACTCCTAATGAAGTAAATGAAGTTTGTGTAAAACAGTTACTAGAAAAATATAAACTTTCTGAACCATTACTTTGTGAAAGTTGTGCAATTCGTAGTGAGAAAGAAACTGAGCATAAATGTGTAAGTGAAAGTGATGAAGAATTAAATACTACTGTGTGGAATTTCCTAATTAAGAAATCAACACGCGAAAAAATATTAAAACAATATCTAAAAATTCATGTGAAATATATAGACGTAAACATTATTCCGCATCTTATAAACAAATTTAACTATACATATCGGGAGATTACATTCAATGATTATCACATTTCTGATTTAAGAGAAACATATCTTGAACACGATAAAAATGTGTATCAACAATCCATACTGTGAATACCAGTGTCGTTTTCTAAATACATACAATTATTGCGAATATCGGTGTTCTTCTTTTTCTATAGATGAACAGTGTTTGTTATTATGTATTGACCGTTGGAAACCACAGCGAGAACTTCTGTGTTACGGGTGTTTTCAAAATCGCGCAAATTTAAATGAACATGAGTGTATTACTTTAGACTATGATATGTTATGCTATAATGCATGGCGTAGAATGGTAAGCACACAAAGTTTTGATGACTTATATAAAGATTTTGCAACAGTACATTGTGATACTGAAATTGATGATTGGACATTTACATATACATTATATAACATTTTGTTAAACAAAGATAACATTCAGTTAATTACAGAGTTATTCTTACAAAAAGATTTACATTATAATATGCACAAAAAGTAATAATGGAAAATAAAAACTTTTCTGCTAATCAATTACAAAATAATAATAATAACAATGTGTATAAATTAACAAAAAGAAGTGATAAAAGACTTTCAGCAAAAAATTGGCCAATATGTAATTGTACATATACTAATATAAATATAGATTGTATTAAACAATATATCAAGGAATGTTAAAATCACAAATGTATCTGTATGTAAACTATAAATATATATCTTATTGTAATTTGTAAATAAAATTTTATCACTGTATATTACTTGTTTTCATTTATATTATTTCCTTAGATGTATGATTTTAAAACTTTCTTTTGTGTAAATGCGTTTTACATTATCGTACTTAAAATTATTTCATGCAACTAAAAACTTTAACATGTGCATATGAAACTTTAACATATGCATATAACAAAAAATCCGTATGTTATGATCCACGTGCCTAAAATTTGTTTGTACACTTTTATATTGCATGCATGTGAAAAACTTCACATTTTCATTTTGACAAGTTGTATTTTCATTTTGACAACTTGGATTTTTTAATTTTGTAAATTACATTTTCATTTTTTGACAAGTTGCATTTTTAGTTTTGAAATTACATTTTCATTTTTCACAAGTTGCATTTTAGTTTTGACAACTTGCATTTTCATTTTGACAAGTTGCATTTTAGTTTTGACAACTTGCATTTTCATTTTGACAAGTTGCATTTTTAATTTTGAAATTACATTTTAGTTTTGACAACTTGCATTTTTATTTTGACAAGTTGCATTTTTAATTTTGAAATTACATTTTAGTTTTGACAACTTGCATTTTTATTTTGACAAGTTGCATTTTAGTTTTGACAACTTGCATTTTTATTTTGACAAGTTGCATTTTAGTTTTGACAAGTTGCATTTTAGTTTTGACAACTTGCATTTTCATTTTGACAAGTTGCATTTTTAATTTTGAAATTACATTTTCATTTTTTGACAAGTTACATTTTATTTTGACAACTTGCATTTTCATTTTGACAACTTGCATTTTCATTTTGACAAGTTGCATTTTAGTTTTCGTAAGTTACATTTTTTAATTTTAATTTTGTTCAATCACTTCATATTTTTACGGATCGTATGTTATACATACTCTGAACAAATTTATTTGTGAACGTTTTAAAATTGGTGTTAATTATTTGTTTTTGAAAAACACTTTTCGACATTTATACCACATGTATGTGAAAAACTTTTTGCATGTTATGATTTGCGTTTGTAAAACAATTTCTGCATGTTATGATGCTTGTATGAAAAACACTTTCTGCATGTTATGATGCTTGTATGTAAAACACTTTCTGCATGTTATTATTCGCGTTTGTAAAACAGTTTTTGCATGTTATGATTCGCGTTTGTAAAACAGTTTCTGCATGTTGTGATTCACTTTGTAAAAAACATTTTCTGCATGTTATGATTCGCGTTTGTAAAAACATTTTCTGCATGTTGTGATTCGCGTTTTGTAAAACATTTTCTGCATGTTATGATTCGCGTTTGTAAAACATTTTCTGCATGTTATGATTCGCATTTGTAAAACAATTTCTGCATGTCATGATTCGCATTTGTAAAAAACATTTTCTGCATGTTATGATTCGCATTTGTAAAACACTTTCTGCATGTTATGAATCGCGTTTGTAAAATTAGTTTCTGCATTTTTATATTACATGTATGTATGTAAAAAGTTGTTGCATTTTGTAAGGTAAGTATATAAATCATACTATAATATTACTTCATAGTATGCATATTTAAATTCATTATTAGATCAGTTTCTGTTTTTATATGTATTCTTTTTTCCCATTGCAAAGTCGGTGTTAATTTTTTGTTGTTGTTGTATTATTTAATATCTCGTAATTATTTAATCGAACACTTTGTGTGAACGTATTAAGAATGCGATGAACAATCTTCTTATTTCGTTTTACTTACCGTAATACTCTTACATCAACATAGTTATGTAGTGTTAAATAATTACTATGTAAAATACTAAGGGCAGTTAAGTGTGAACTTAGAAAATCCTTTCTCATTGCAAAGTCAGTGTTAATTTTTTTATTGTAAATATATTAAAAAGTTTCTGTGGAACTCTGAACAATCTATGATTGTGAATATAATAAAAATTCTTGCAGAAACTCTGCTTACTTTTCTTAACACAATACTCATAAAGTGTAATTCATCAAATATTTATTGCACAAATTCGTTCTTATTTATTTATGTGGATCTTTCGTTACATAAACTCTTCTTATTCAGGGTATGTTTTGTTTGTTACACAAACTTTGAGGATCTATGTTTCAAATCGCAAACTTGTAAAATACTCACCAAACTTTTAAATACTTCAAAGTATTAGTAAAATCAAGAAAAATATAAAACACTCATCAAATACCAATTTTAAACGATAGAGACCATAAATGAGTTTTACCTTGTAAAATGTCAATGATAGCTTTTATTTAGGAAAGTTTCTTTTATTAAATAAAAATCAAGAAATGAAATTCGTATATATTTATTTGGAGATAAAGATATATACAAGCAAACAAGTATAGAAAATAATATACATGTACAAACACACACACACACACACACACACACAGAAATAATATATACAGATTATATTACATACAAAAAAAAAGAAATCACTTTGTCGCGTTTCTATCTTTTTCTAATAAAATGTTCACTAGTCCTTCAATATAATTTGGGTTCTTTAATAAGTTGTCATAGGTTTCATGAAATAAATGTTCACTTCTTTTGTTAGCAGAATGCGATTTCACATAATTTGAATACACATTGTCTCTCACATTTTTGCTTGCCATAATTTTCCATGCTTCTGCTTCGAGAGTTAATATATTCACAAGAAGGCACCTGTGCCCCAACTGGTTGAAAAAATTTAGGGTACAACCAGAGCATAGTAAAACTGTATCTGGTTCCCACTTTAAAATACTATCTTTAACACATGTTTCACTTACAAAGTTACTATTACACTCGCACTGGTACTGCACACGCAAATCCAATGGAACCTTTTGGGGTGAAGATGAAAAGTCCAACGGTGAAACACTTGGTGATGGCGTGGTGGGTTTGCACTCTTCTATCTCGTTGAATAACTTACAAATTTCTTCCTCCTCTTCCTCATTAAATAAATCAGGAGATGTTGATCTTCCTTCTTGTTCTTCTTCTGCAAGTGTCCACTTTATCGCTGGAACTTGAAACTTTTGCTCCTGTGTTCCTGTTACTGGTACTGGTGAAGTTGTTCTTGATCCAACGGGCGAAGTTGGAATTAATATTGGCTCTTCTCTTAAATCAATGATTTCTTCCTCTATAATGACATCTGGAGAAGCCGGTGAGCAAGTTTCTTCCTCTATAATGACATCTGGAGAAGCCGGTGAGCAAGTTTCTTCCTCTATAATGACATCTGGAGAAGCCGGTGAAAAATAGCAAGTTTCTTCATCAATAAACAAGTCCGGAGATTCTCTATGCAATTTAAACTTTTTGTTGGGAGATTCAACATAGTCAAATGTAGAATCCCAATCTACTTCGTTGCAAAGTTGAATTTCTCGCTGTACTATACTGGCAGACGAATCCATGATGATACTATGTCAGTCTTCTCATCATACCCAGTATATAAGGAAAACTTATGTCGACGTCATATCACGTGGTACTTTAAAACACGCCCATTACATCATTTAAAATATTTTCAAATGTACTTCCCCAATTCTCTATACAACTTTCAATAGGTATAAGGGACGGAGAAAACATATACTTACATTGCATTTATGTTCTCATGTATCATTTATTGATCAAACATTCTTTTGAAACAACATTGTCAATATTATTTACATTGTGTTACGATCATTCACATCTTACAACGGTATTCCCTCAATAATGTTATTCATATCCTGTACTAATCACTTAAAATGTTATCTACGTACAAAGAAAAGTGTCAACACAATTCATACTGCAAAACTTCTTTTGTGTTTTCATTCGGTATCATATCAATGTAACAATCTTCTATTGCATTCAGTACCCCTTCATGTTTCAACAGGATCAACAGTTCTTTTGTATTTCCGTTCGGTGTCGCGTCATGTACCACAATTCGTGGTGCCAAACTTCTTTTGTATTCTTCGTCAACAATGTTTTATTACTGTGTTATTATCTACCGTAACCTTAATCTTCTTTGTATTCACCATCAACATTGTTTTGTGTTCACCTAACGCATTACCAAACTTCTTTTTATTACTCTGTTGGCACTCTGTGATGTTTACCTGTCACGACCTCAATCCTCTTTGTATTCTTCGCCGACAATGTTTTTTATTGTCATTTCACATGCCAATAAACTTGTTTTTATTACTCTGTCGGTATTCTGTGATGTTTATCTACCGCAACCTTATTCTCCTTTGTATTCACCATCGACATTGTTTTGTGTTCACCTAACGCACTACCAAACTTCTTTTCTATTACTCTGTCGGCACTCTGTGATGTTTACCTACCACGACCTCAATCTTCTTTGTATTCGCCGTCAACAATATCTTGTGTTCAACTACCATGACGCCAAACTTGTTTTTATTACCAATTAGCATAGGGGCATGATTCAACATGTTTACCTGCCACAACCTCAATCTTCTTTGTATTCTTCGCCGACAATGTCTTGAGTTCACCTACCCTGGCGCCAAACTTGTTTTTATTACTCTGTCGGCACTCTGTGATGTGTACTAAACGTGTCGTCGGTTTTCCTTTGTATTTGTCTTCATGTTTTAACACGCACCTGTTACCCAACAACGCCATCTTTCCCTCTTGCCCAACGAGTTTCCAAAAAGCGCGCGAAAAGTTCAGTTCATGTCTTAAGTTCAGCAGCGAAAGACGTACGAAAACCACGCTCTGTATATGTACCAGCAATGCTTATCATACCGCACTATACATATTCTATACACGAAATTTCTAGTATGCTCACACAGTGTTCGAGAAAATAAAGATACAATCCGTCAAATTAAGAAGTCCCGCATGAATAAAGATTATTCCCTCCAATTTATTAGGAAAATACAAATAAGAAAGAGCTTCTAATGAAGCGAAAGAATAAAAAATTAATATGATCACAATCAAAGATTGTTCTGAATTTGCTATGCAAATGGTCAAATTAATTAATATAATCACAATCAAATTTAACAACGTGCGTTTCTAGTATGCTCACATATTGTTCGAACATAATATTTTTATAATAAGCTTCTAATGAAGCGATCCAATAAATAAGGAGCTTGCTTAGCAAGCGAACCAGTACAAATTGTTCCAATTAATTTATTAAAAGAATTAATTAATATAATCACAATCAGAGATTGTTCTATGGAGTATGCTTTAGCATACGATTTGGGAAAAACATAATATTTTTATAATGAGCTTCTAATGAAGCGAATTAATTAATATAATCACAATCAGAGATTGTTCTATGGAGTATGCTTTAGCATACGATTTGGGAAAAAGCGATCTAATAAATAAGGAGCTTGCTTAGCAAGCGAACCAATACAAATTGTTCCGATTAATTTATTAAGAAAATACAAATAAAAGAATAATTAATTTGATCATAGCATAGCTGTTAGAAACAACCCTATCAAAATCATGTCCTTCAACCTCTTTTCTAGAAACTACTCCATCCCTCCTAACACTCAACCTTTTCCAGGAACCCGTCTAACCACCTAACAAACAGGGTAATAAAACCACCTCCCCCTAAAACCTTCCCAAGGCCGACACGGCCATATTGACAAGAAAGTGGTTAGGTAATAAAGCAATTAAGGGGGCAATAAAAGCTATTGTCTACCACTTATAGCTTCAATACTACTATCGCATCAGTCAGGTGATGTGGGTTTGTGTGTCTGTGTGTGTGAGTGTGTGTGAGAGAGAGAGAGAGAGAAAGAGAGAGAGAGACTGAGAGAGACAGAGAGAGAGAAGAGAAAGATGCAAGACATGATAAGGAACATAGCCAAGAACGCAGTTAACTATACGCCAGATGAACTGAACAATTTTTTCTGTCAAAGTCATATGATACCAGCCTCCATGAAATTGTAAACAATGACTAACAATGTAGCTTCGGAAATTAACTCTCTGTTCTCGTTTTCTCACGTATAGCCTGCACATGCATTAAAAGCGATCCAAAGAACTAAATCTCAAGCCACTGGTACAGATGATATTTCAATAACCGAGATCAGGAAAATCCTACCGCATGTACTTAATCCTATCACTGACATATTTAATTACTCTCTTGCCACAGGTACTTTTCCCACAGTATGGACACTTGCTAAGGTTCGCCACTTTCAATAAAAACAACGCTGACAATATCGCAGACTACCGTCCTATCAGTGTCCTTCCCGTGCTCTCAAAAGTTTTTGAATATATTGTAAATGATCAAATTCGGGAATACTTAACAACAAATAATTTATTGGATACCTTACAATTAGGTTTTCGAAGTAATCATAGCACATGTACTACGCTAGTAAATGTAACGGATGATATAAGATAGGCTATTGATAACAGAAAACTGACACTCCTTCCTTTACTTGGCTATAGTAAGCCATTTCAAACGATTGATTTTGACATATTACTTCGGAAATTATCATTATTGTTTAATTTTTCTGAATCAGTGGTTAAATGGTTTCATTCTTACCTTCAACAACGTAAACAAAGAGTAGTGATCAATCAAGATCAGATATCGACATGGCATTGTATCAACAGTGGAGTGCCGCAAGGTAGCGTACTAGGAACCCTTTTCTTTGCCCTTTACATTAATGATCTCCCTAAAATTCTCGCATATTGTAAATACCATATTTACGCTGATGATTTTCAGTTATATGCTTCTTTTCCCCAACAAGATGTTAATACTACGATTGAGAAAATAAATACTGAGTTAAACAAAATCAGTAAATGGTCTACGGCTCACGGGTTAAAATTAAATGCAACAAAATCGCAGTGCATCTTAATTGGCTCCCCAAGAATTCTCTCTTCTATTAATATCTATCAGCTTCCAAATATAAAATTGTCCAATACTGTCATTCCATTCTCTACAACTGTCAAAAATTTGGGAGTCATACTAAATCAAAATCTCTCCTAGTCAGATCAAATAAATGGAGTTTGTAAGAGAGCATTTGGTGCCCTGCATACATTAAATCGAAATTTCTTACCAATATCTCTGAAGATCAAACTCGTCAAGGTACTGGTGTTTCCACATCTTGGCTATTACGACTCAGTCTATTCTGATCTAACCGAAAATCAATCAAGGCGCTTGTAAAGAGTGCAAAATGCCTGCATTATATTTATTTTCAATTTAATTTACAGGGAACATCTCACATCATTTTATAAAAACTGTCATGGCTGACGTTAGTTCAAAGAAGAAATTTACATAATCTTACCCTATTGTACAAAATACTTACTACGTCAGAACCATCGTACCTAGCACGTAGATTTTTATATTTATCGGATTTTCATACTAGAAGTACAAGATCACAAGGTAATTTCTTGCTCTCCATACCCAGTCACAATTCTGATTCATACTCAAGGTCCTTCACAGTAAGTTCTACACGCCTCTGGAACAGTTTACCTCAATTAATACACAACGTTTCCACAGTTGGCAAATTTATAAAATCTGTAAATTCCCTTCTCTTATGTAAAGATAAGGATGTTAGTAGCACATAAGGCATCTTCGTCTTACCGGTTATTAATTACCCGTGTATAAACACACACCCAATTAGTAACCCATGTTAATTTGTACAGCTTATTTATTCATACTTCTTTTTAAACTGTTTTTTCATATTCCATTTTGTTTATTAAGTATTTGATATTTTTACAGAAAGATAAACAGTAAATTCTGAACAGTTAGTTATAAAAAGAAAACTTCTAATAATTTTCCAGAATTCATACTTCTAGTACCGCTATATGCAATATGTAATTTAGGTTCCTCCACGTTATTTTATTTCAGATTGTATTCCTACATAGACTTCTTTTCTGGTTCCTCTCTTGTATATTATTTTCAATTTTTGTTTTGAAGTGTTTAACTATTTTTTTACTTAAGTAGTATATCCTTTTTATGTGGTTGAATACTTTTCTTTTATAATTGTTAATATTTTCTTTGTATTGGTGTTTTTTTTTTAAGTATGCACATGGTTAAGTGCTCGGAAAAGGTTGCAGAGCCTTAACTTCGCCACGTAAAAGAAGTCATAAATAAATGAATAAAAACTACTAATCTTTACATTGTATGATGCAGAACCCACACACTGTTTACTCTGATTCTGGCGAGTAATGCCTTGTAACTTCTTCAACTGCATATGAATCTCTCTTGGTAGCGAATGTTTTATGGCAAAAAAGATATTACCTAATGGAAATTCGAACCAAGATTTTTCGCTTGGAAATCTAGCACGATACCAATACTCCAGCGGTTACTCTACGAGAAACTTGTTTATCAAATGGTATAGTGTTTCTTTCTAAGAACAACATGAAAAATGGAGACTGCATATCAATTAAGTGTTTCGGATTGTCCTAATAGCCCCCATAGTTATTATTTGTCCTTTCCCAATCAACATTCGTAAAGAATCTCTATCATGATACAGGTATTTGCTTCTACATTCTTACGGATTGCTCGTTTAATATGAAAAGTTACTCTTCGATTCTTTACGATCACTTTCTGAAAAAGTAACCTTTGGCTTAAACAGGATTTGAACTTATGTTTTGAACCTATACTACTTGTAAGTCCAGGACGTTACCCCTTCGCTGTTCTGCCACATAAAACTGTAACCCAAATATTACTAAATTCAGTTCTGCTCTTTGGAACTAACCGGCTTCTTCCTGTAAAATTATTTAGGCCGAAGTGCAGGCGGAAATTCATTTATTCAACGACCTGGAGACAAATTAGTGCCCACTAATAAACTAAATAACGTAGAGTCCAGGAAAAATTACAGAAATAATAACTAGAGTTCGGATTTTTATGTAATATCAACCCCCTAAATATGTACGCCCCAAAATCGCTTAAAATGTAAGAAATATGTAATATTATATAAGAATATGTAATATTACATATGTTACATATTTATGAAAACGTAATATTAACACGCGTATGAGTATGCAATATTTAAACGAATTATGAAAATAAAAAGGAAAATCTACTACACTTTATCCTGCTTAATGAAAGTCCCCAATGAAGTGAAATGCTTGAACAGCTGAGACAGTCATACGTTACTGACTTGACTGATTGCAGGATAATAAAAATCAGACGCGAATGAAGGAAGATGTGAATCGGCTAGAGAGAAAGAGGAAAGCCCCGAGAAAAGCAATGCGTATGGCATTTGCACGTCAGAAATCTCATGTGGTGTGGTGTGGTCTCGATTCAAATCTAGAATCTTTTACACTAAATGCGCATCCCTCACCAAGGCCCAATCTTGAAATGAATTATACGTAATATACAAATTTAAATACTAAAAGCAAATTGTTTTATATATATTTATTTCATGCAGGGAAAAGCAGTCCTAAATCTTTTAAACAATACCAGCTGAACTAAGATTGAAGAATATTTCCACTAATGAACATTTTTAATTTGAAATAAAGTACTTAAAAAGATGTGCCTGCAATTCCACTGTGTGTTTTTGCACAATGGGTTACAAGGTACATTTCCAAATGATCAGAAGTAAAATTTTGTCGGCGATCGGATAAAATATTCTTATATACAATGATCTCTCCACATTACATGAGGAAACAGGAGTGTATTTCAACAGGGGGATCTAGTTGGGGGAAATATCTTCATGGGGTTCTTGTTCCACCACTGAGAATCTCACACACTGCCAATAGACTATCGTAACCCGGGTTTCTTTCCAGCACTGCATTTAGTTTCTTTCGAACTTTTTCTCCTACATTTCTACACACACATTGCAGCAGTCTCTTTGCATCCTCTGTGATTTCCATGGATTCCGGAAGAGGCCGCCCAACAGTCTCTAGCTTTTTAATGCTTGTAGGTAGCCAATCAAAATTGTGTCTATGTATATGATATCACACGCTACTTTTGAGTCATTAAACAGTTTCCGAGCAATGCCAACTGACACAGCAGACCCCGATGGAAATGAATGAACAACAGGCTTAATTTTTTGAAAATGTTCATTGTAGAAATGTACTGCCTGTATCCAAGTGCCCCATCACGTTAGCACAGGCTCCGGAGGAAGTGGCACCTCTGGCAGTTGATCTCTGTAAACTTGAACACGTTGTGGCGCCTTAACAAACATTTTTTCGTGGAAGAAACTAGTTGATTTACTTCACAAAAGTTGTCTCTTACCTCTTCAGCAACACGCTGAAGAGCATGGGCCATACAGGTGAAATGAACTAAGTGAGGGTAAAGAACTGTAAGTGCTCTAGCCGCTTTTAACATGTACGCTGCACTGTCTGTATAGAGAACAAGGACTTTTTCTTCCTGAACTCCTCCCAGCCACAACACTTTAAGACCATCGTTTACAAAGCGAGCAATCGTGTAATGATTCGTACGTACCAGCAATTTACTCGCAATAGAGATAGGATTTAGATGGAGCATCTTCATTTAACTTTCCAATCACTAAATTAGCTAAATAACGTCCCAAAACCTCTGTTGTTTCGTCCACAGAAATCCAAATATATGAACTACCTATTTCTGCCCTAATAGTACCTATAACTTCCCTATAACAAACTTCAAGATAACACTTTCGAAGAGTGGATTCGTTAGGAATTCGACACCCGCAGTACTTCTCCAGAAAAGTACGGCATTTTGGCACTTGAACTTTGTTCCAAGGAATGTTAGCTGCTATCATTGCTTGGCACAAGTCTTTGAAAAACTCACTCACTGAAGTATCTTGATGCATTTGTGTCAAGAGTACTTGTTTTTTTGCAGTTCGCAAATTTTTATTTCTTGCATGGAGTGCACTTCGTACATGTTCTAACTTAGATTTCATTGAACATCCATTTTTTTTATCACACACTTGGCACACCACTTTACCGTCCGTAGTAAACGCATCATCGATAGTTACCCACGACCGCAATTTCGCGGATAAAGTTGAGGCAATCGGACCCATTTCTAACTTCGACGGTCAATACAGAACACGTGCGTTTTGCAACTGCAATACTAGAGTACTGTCCTCCCGTTATTCAGTTGAACAAGCGAAGTTCTTTGAAAGCTTAGATTACCTGCTATGATATTGCCCTTGTCGCCAGCTTCTTGGAACGAACTCTTGCAGTAAATTCCTGGAAGCACACTAGCATACAGTTTTAACTTGAATTGCAGGATTTGCTTTCATCTTTTTTCCCGTCCGACCTCCGATAACAATCAAATAGACTTCATTTTAGGAATTTTCTGGCTAGTCGCCTGTCAACCACGTGATCTGTCTTCCTTCAGAGTTGAGAATAAAGGGTGCTGCTACTGTACCCCGGAGGGAGGACTTTTACTTGTTTCTTCTTATATTTCTTTTGTTATCGGCAAAAATTCTGCGAAACATGTGTGACAAATAAAAAAGGAGAGAGATATTTCTCTTTCGGTAAAGAAACGAAAAAATAGACATGACAAAATTAAATCTAGATGCAAGCCTTGCACAGTTGGAGAGTTTATTATTTTTATTTTAAATTAAAATTTCAGTAAACGCAAAATGTTAAGACAATTTTATGTAAAGAAAAACATATAGAAACCATAGAAATATGTAATATTGGTCAAAATATGTAAAAATATGTAATATGAAACTTGAGTTGAAGCACCCTACAGGCGTGAATCACAAACATTTAAGGATTTGACGAACCTAGATATGAAGGAAAAATATGTAATTACATACAAATCCGGACATTGATAATAACATACTATGCAGTAATTTCGCAGTGCAAGTTCAAAAGTACGCTTATAATAATAATAATAATAATAATAATAATAATAATAATAATAATAATAATAATAATAATAATAATAATAATAAATGTTCATCTTCACTATATAGATGTCACTCACTTCAACGAATAATAATATCAATTTGCGGAGTCAATTTTTGCGAACATTCTTTGAAGGTTAGGCAATGTCTCATTTTCTCTTCTGTTTCCAGAAAGTCCACGCACGTGGTGTTTATCCACCATAAAGTCCCTATGAAGTGAGATGGGACCGATCTTATGTATATATTAGCACCAATTACCCGCTTCGCTAGGTTAAATTAAGAAAAAATAGTAAGAAAAAATGTTTCGTTAGTTAGTCACTTTTTATTATTACTAAAGCGCTCCTTGACATTGGTCATTTTCGACGATTTTTATATATCCCCTCTCCTCCCCATGTTGCGAGCCGCGGTATCGGAAGTGTCATTGTTCATCTCAGCGACCCCGAAAAGTATGAATTCAACACTGACATTGGTAATTTTTGATTATATCTATCTAGCTAGTTTTATATATATATATATATATATATATATATATATATATATATATATATATATATATATATATATATATATATATATATACCCCCTTTCCTTCCACAATTTTTGCTTGGCTCAATTTGGATTTAAATGGCATCTGAAGTGTCACTGTTAATCTCAGCGACCTCAAAAACTATAAATTCGACACTAATATCGGTCATTTTCCATCATTTGTAAATGTCTTTCGCCTCCTTTAAATTACATCGTCAAAGTGATACGACAAAAATCATCTCATGTTCGAACTTAATCTAGGCTGAAAATTCGATTGAGATCAGTCCGGTGGTTCAAGAGTTATTAAGTTTTATTTACTTTTATATATCTTCCCCTCCTACCTCCTCCCCTAAGTTCTATCGTCAAAGTGAATAGATAAATTCCATCCCAGGGCCGAATCTCATCCGTCTTGAAAATTTGATCGAGATCGGTCATATGGTTCGAGTGAAGTCACATAGACAGTCACTTTCATTTTTATTTTTTACACACACACACACACACACACATATATATATATATATCCGCCTCCCCCTTCCCTACGTTGCACCGTCAAAGTTAAATGATAAAAAATTATCCCTAGCCCGATCTTCATCTATGTTAAATGTTTGATCGAGATCGGTCGAGTGGTTCAAGAGTTAAGATCGGTTTGGTGGTTTAAATGTGATGAAGTCACAGAAACAAACACTTTTATTTTTATTTTTTTGACATATATCTTCACCCTCCTCCTCCTCTTCGTTGCATTGTAAAAGTCAAATGAAGAAAACATCCCAAGCTTGAACCTTATCTATGTTGAAAGTTTGATCGAGATCGGTCTAGTGGTTCAAGAGTTATTAAGTTTTATTTTCGTATATTTCCCCTCCCCTCTTCCCCCTCCCCCTCCCCTAAGATCTACTGTCAAAATGAAATAAACTTTCCAGGTTTGAACTTCGTATATGTTGAAAATTTGATTAAGATCGATCGGGTGGTTCAAAAGTAATTAATTCACGAACATAGTCACTTTTATTTTTATACTTATTGATTTTTGTATATCTCCCCCTCCATCCCCTTCCCTGCGTTGCTCCGTCAAAATGAAATGATAAAAATTATCCCAGTCCCGAACCTCATCTATATTGAAAATATGATCAAGATCGGTCGGTTGGTTCAAGAGTTATTAAGTTTTATTTACTTTTTCTATGTACCACTCCTCCCCTCCTCTAAGTTGTACCGTCAAAGTAAATAGCTAGAAACACTCCCAGGCCAGAACCGCATCTACGTTGAAAATTTGATCGAGACCGGTCGGTCGGTTCAAGAGATAAAGAGTCACAAACATAGTCACTTTCAATTTTATAATATACTAGCAGCGTTCACCCCGCTTCGCTGCGGTCACCCCGGAACGCAATAAACTTTGTTACTTAGATAATTTTTACTTTTTCGCTTTCAAGTGATATGATAAAAACCATAGAAGATTACAGTAAATGTTAACATTATATCGCCTGTCATTTATGTTAACCCGCCCCGCTTCGCTGCGGTCACCCCGGAACGCAATAAACTTTGTTACTTAGATAATTTTTACTTTTTCGCTTTCAAGTGATATGATAAAAACCATAGTAGATTGCAGTAAATGTTAACATTATATCGCCTGTCATTTATGTTAACCCGCCGAGTGACACGGTCATGCGGGTTGCATATAAATACGTTTATTTTTACCTATGATGAACTAACAAAGGATTTGTACGTTATGGACACTTGAATGGTCAATTATCTCAAGACACTGGTAATTAAAAATTAAAGTGATATGATAAAAACCATCTAGGGTCCAAATCCTAATAACCCCCCAAAAATGAAAGAGATTGGTTTAGCCGTATTAGCGTGATGAGGGAACAAAGGATTTGTGCGTTCTATTTTATATATAAGATTTAAAAAATGGAACAAATACTACACATGTTATTGTCGAATAAGCTTGTGTGTAGCGTTACAAAAATATTTACTTATGTCTTGGTGCTCGTGGACACGGGTTCAAGTTCGTAGGGAACTATAGAATACAATGGACCAGAACATATTTTATCCAGAATTGTAAATCCCGTCGTTAGACGATCAGCTGTTCGTTTTAGTCTTTCGTAGTAAATGCAACCATAATTACTCTTATTTTGAATGCA
This sequence comes from Thermobia domestica, assembly GCF_964235325.1. Classification (NCBI taxonomy): domain Eukaryota; kingdom Metazoa; phylum Arthropoda; class Insecta; order Zygentoma; family Lepismatidae; genus Thermobia; species Thermobia domestica. The sequence goes on from NC_137466.1 coordinate 94,358,761, forward strand.
AACGTTGTTTTCAATTCATAATGAACAGAAATTTAATGTTCCGACGTAGCTCAAAACGTAAAAACCAAAAGTGGAAGTTTTGGGATCGAACCCATACTCATGGACCACAAAAGTCTTATAACCACATACTTGTAGCTCTTTCTTCAACCGAACGTTTCTTAGTAACTTGATTAACTACTTATGATTATACTTTACTTCAGGTTTACTCGTTTTTCCAGAAAGCTATAACGACAGGAACACGAATACACAAACATCGAGGACAGTTAAAATCCCAAAGGCTTTCTCATCTGGAAGCCCCTCAGCTATGATGATTACGCTTAGTAGGGTTCAATTTATTCAAGTTCTGTACTGCTTACAGCAAATTTATGAGGATTTCTTTCTTTCCTTACATCAGAGAATTTGAAAATGTGCAGACAAATTGATGCTAGGCGATCACTGGCAAGAATCCGAGTAAACACTGTATACGTTCTTTATCATAATGAGAATTTAGTGTGCATTTTTCATTCGTCTTTGTCTCTTTCTGTCTTCGATAATGCTTCTTTACCATGTGTTTGTTTGTTTCTTCATCTCTCTCTCTCTATTCATTCTTATCTCTTACTGATTCCTTCTCTGTCTTACACATGCACACACTCCATTTTTACTCCTGTGCATATTCCAGAGATGAAAATGGGCCAATTTTCAGAACTTATTGATAAAGTCTAACCTAAACATAAAGGCTCGGTCCAAATGTTCAACTTCTCTGGAATAAGGTAAAAAAAAACTATCCAAATAAACTTGCATTAATAGGGGCAGCACGACACTTGATTAAATTGAATACTTTCAAGCGTAATCATCATGGTCAAGTGGTGTCAGGCAGGTGGTTGTAATATTTTTGATGTCCATGAATATGGGTTCGATCCCAAAACTTCCACTTTCGTTTTTTTTTTTACTTTTTGCAGCTATGTCGGAACGTTCAATTTTTGTTTTTTATCAATTGGAAATGGCATTTACATTCAAAATAAGAGTAATTATGGTTGAATTTATTTGGACATATTTTTAAAATAAAGAAAAATAAAAACAATACGCAAAGGCAAAAACTATTACCGGTACTAAACATTATCAATAATAATTACTACGAAGACTAAAGCGAACAGCTGATCGTCTAGCGACGGGACTTACAATTTTGGCTAAAATATGTTACGACCCACTGTGTTCTATAGTCCCCAACGAACTTGAACCCATGTCCAGGCGCAGCAAGACGTAAGAAAATACATTTGTAACGCTACACACAAGCTTATTCGACTATAACATGGTAGTACTTGTTCCGACTTTTATGTATTGTAATGATTTTGGTAGAGTTAATAATGGACCGAGATTTATCCCCTTCAGCAATTTATTATAAAATTTGATAAACACAAAACGTCTTTGATTACAAAGAGTACAATACTGATTTCTCGTTAATGTCCAAGTAGAGGAGTATAGGTGTTTTGCACTGTGCCCCTTCTCTCAAGGCAATCTCGAAGGCACCTGCCGGTTCGGTGAGTTTGGAAGGATAGCCGCCTCAGCTCAAGGCAGTTTCGCAAGGCTTGGTTGTAGAAAGGACCCCTAGTCCAGTGCGACCTCGGGAAGGATAGGTGTACCCCTAGTCCAGTGCGACCTCAGGGCGGTGTAGATGATTTGATCAGTTGGACGACTGATGCTGGGTCCTTCGGTGTTCCTCCTTTTATTTGTCCTCCTCGGGTCCTTCCGCTAGGTCCATCTGCTTTCGGTGTTCCTCGGTGTCGGCTTGCTGTCTGCTAGGTTGAGTTGACACATGCGTCTGTCGTGATGTGGGGATCCTTGCACCCCCACAATGGAAAAAATAATCTGGAAGATTATTTTGAGAAAATACACAATTGTAATTAGTAAAAGGTAACTGCACCAACACCGACACACTTGAGATACTGTTTGGACACAAGAAAACACTATAAACACTATGATACACCAAGATCACTATGAAAAACTTGTTGTGAAATATACACATAATTGTAATAACACTGTAGTTCCGTCCCAACTAAGCAGGATCAAAAATAGTTTATCATTTCCCTCAAAGTGGGCAGAAGTGTCATCACTGTTATTAATAAATATATCAGTTCATTAAGGATCGGTCACATCCGGTATGGGTAGTCTATATCGGTGGAGTCTCTTTTGTTGTATTAGTAGGCGCCAGTGAATTGAGTTTTCCTAATGGTGAAGATATTTTTAGCCAATTGGTTAAAATTTGTTTTGTAACGGGACTTATGAAGGGCGAAGCACAAATTAATTATTATTAGGACGAATGAAAAGAGAAGTATCAGTTTCTGGAATTTAGTAGCTTCTTTCCTTATAAAAAGGAAAAATAGAGAATGTTAATTTCTGGTCACTCTGTATAATGTTGTAAAGAACCTGATTTTATGAACATCCTGTATAAAGAGAAAAAATGACGTAATAAGCATTCATGTATGTTCGTATTGAAGAAGTGATGTTGGAGACAAGAAAGCATTGTATTTCGACCTTGCAAGAATTAATGACTTTTGAAACTAAAAAGAAAGAGAAAAAATGTTGATCTTGCATTTTGCGAGAACGGAAACAAAAATTGTAACGAAGTTGGATAACAAAATGAGATATAATTTATAGTTAAAATAAAGAAGTGCGAATTTATGTCAGTGCATCTCTCTCTTTTTCTTTTCTTCTGGTGTTAGTTCCTCTTCTGTTCCTGGTAAGGAACTACTAGGAATTTTGTTAAATTCTTCTTTTTAGATTTGTGCCTCTTTCTCCTCAATTTTGTCTTCCCTTTGTTTGGTCTTCGTAAAATGGTTTTAAACGGTCTACCGCAATGTCTTGAATTCTGTCCTTGAATTTAGACGGTAATTCTACTCGATACAAATTTGAATTAATCTTCTACAGGACGCGTGCCGGGCCGTCGTAGTGAAGTGTGAAGTGTTCGGGTAAACTTACTTTCCTTGTGGGATAATATACCAAAACAAGGTCCCCTGAATTATAAGTTGCCTGTCTATGGCGTTTATCGTAAAACTGCTTTTGTCTGTCATACGCCTGTTCCAGGTTGTTTCGTACTTTCTTCCTGAGGGCCGCTAGTTTCTCTCTGTCAATTTGTATATGTTGTCTTGATTCTAGCGTACATTCTGGCGGGATCCTGGGTTCATAACCAAACAACAAGAAACTTGCAGAATATTTGGTCCCTCCTTCTACGTACGTATTGATACCAAAAATAACGTGCGGTAGCCATCTTTCCCAATCCGTATGGTATTCTAATACGTTAAGTTCCTGATAGTCAATATGTGTCTTTTTGGGTGATGCTCGAAAATCGTGTTTCCTAAGCTTCTGGAATAATAATTCTAAATCCTGCAAGTGCTGTGGAATATTACACGAACTAGTAACAAGATCGTCTGCAAAATTTGTAATTCTATCTGGTAGTCCCTCCAAAATCATTCTCGTGGCGACACTGAGACTTTGGGAACTTGTTTTGGCCCCCATTGTGAATCTCAAAACTTCGTATGATTTTCTATTATGATTGAGCTCGAAAGTAATATATTTACGGCTCTTAGGATGCAACAAAATTTGGAAGTAGAAATTCGAAAGATCGGCAGTTGTTATGAAAGTTTTCCCCTTTATAGAGTTTAGAACGTCCTCTGTTGCTTGAAATGGCACTGACAAATACTTGGTGTAACTGTTACATTTCTGCAGATTGAGAACTCTTCAAAATTCCTTCGTATTAGGCTTCTTGAGCACAAGAAGTGGAGAAGAGAATTCATTATTGTCAGTAGGCCTGATTATGTTTGCCTTGATAAGGTCTTGAATTTGTTTATCTACTTGACTCCTGATATTCAATGTAATAGGTGGGGAGCGGTCGTGGAACACGGTAGACTTAGAAATTCTGATTCTATGAACGTATCCCCTAAAATATCCGATATCTTCAGGGGCATATGTAAAAACGTCTCTATATTTAAATAACAAGTCATAAACTGCTTGCTTTTGTTTTCTGTCCAGGTCTTTGAGCTCTTTATTGAAAAGTGTTTTTGTGTACTTTAATCGTTCTTTCGTTTCCTCTTTTGTCTTAAATTGATATGCTTTTTCAAAGAAATCTGGTTCTTCTAGGTTGTTTATAAACAATAGCACGTGTTGAGTTGATAGTGCGTCTGTAGTGCTGTAGGGATCCTTGCAGTATACATAAGATGGATCCCTTCTCATGCCACATGGACTTTGTGGTGGATAAACCCATGTCCGTTTATTTCCTGGAAACGGAAGAGAAAATGAAACAACTGCCTAATCTTCAAAGAACTTTCGTCAGATTGTCTCCGTGTAACGTATCTGTACTTGGTGTCACAAGTATAGCTCCCTAAGACTTGCGATGGATGAAGAAAAAACTTAATTTTGTCTTCTAATAATAATGTCTACAATAATGTCTTCTAATGAAATTTCTTTATTACCACAAATTGCAAGAAATAAATCCATTTGCAAATTTACAATATTATATACTGTAATTTCTTAGCTGCCAAAACTTTTATGTTCCCTAAAAAAGAAACAAAAGAGCAACTGTCAAAAGCAAGTGCTTCGAATTTTGACCTAGAATTTATCATAAGAAAAGTTTTTTCCTTTCGGAGATTTCCATCCGTTTTAACCTTAGGGACCGCTCATTAACAAAAAGTGCACAAATGATCGCTATGTGCAGACACACTCTTAGGCAGTCATAGAAGTTTTTAATATATTATTATTATTATTATAACAATTGGGTTTACAACTAGGGTCCCATCTCTGCCTTGCATGGGAGGCCCGCAAGTCTGCTACGCCAATGGTGTCCTTTAGTCTGTGTTTGTCTCTCTTTCCGTTTCGTGTGGATTTTGTTTTTGTACTGTTAGGCTTTTATATTAAACCTTTACCTTTTTCCTTTCTTACGAGATTTTTTTGGAAAAAGGAAAGAAACTGCTTTCCTCTGATATTTATTTCGTACCATTTATCTTGTTTGAACTGCTTAGGTAAGATCATTTTGTAACTTTTTATGTCATTCATTGCCCTCACGATAATAAAATCGTAATTCTTAAGAATGTATTTTCTTCTCTTATTTGCAATTTGCCACACTAATATATTGTAACAAAATTGAGGTTTGGTCCAACGCCTTTCTAATTCTCAACCACTTCAACGACTCTGTATTTTGGGTTGCCTACTCTTGCAGGTGGAAATGCACTTTTGGAGTCGTCCATATATTAAGTTTCATGCTATTCAGAGCAGCAATAACTTTTAGGTTTTGTCACGTTTAGTGTTGTAGTGGATTTCTGGATACTTCAATAAATATGGTAAGTGATTCGAAAAGTAATACAACACCGAAAAAAGTGCTGGGTAAACGTGATGAACTATCGCGTGATGAAAAATCGTTCCGTATTGAGAAATTTAAATCAGAGTGGGTGGAAAATCAACACTTTAAGGTGTGGTTAAAGTCAGTTCCAGAGAATAATCTGAAGTGGAAATGTGTGGCTTGCAATGTGATAGTAAATTGCGCTAAAGTGAGTTTGAAAAACATTCCCGGGGTAAAAAGCATCTCTCAAATATGAAGTCAGTTAACAATATAAACGTTATTGATAAATTTCTCAAGTCTTCTTGTTCTAGGAAAGTTGAGGAAGCAGTAAGACATAGTGTCGCAGTAAAAAAAGCAGAAATATAGTTAGCTGCTTTTGTAGCCGAACACAATTTAGCTTTTAATGCAGTTGATCATTTAACGCCTGTATTGCGTTCAATGTTTTCTGATAACAGGATAGCACAAGATATGTGAATGAAACGAACAAAATGTGCCCATAATGTTCTATAGAAGAATTTTACATTAGAAACTTCTCAAAAGCTGGCAACAGCAAAATTTTTAGTATTAATTGACGAAACCACCGATATAAATTCGCAGAAATTTCTATGTGTATTAGTTAAATATGTGTCAGCACATAGGGTAAGCTCGTAAGGACACTTCTGGAACTTATTCCTCTTGATGGAACGGACTGTTCAGCGGAAGCCTTATATTCAGCATTCTAGAATAGCTTAGCTGAAAATATGTTTGGTTGCCAAACATTGTAGGTGTAGCTTGTGATGGCGTCAACGTCATGGTAGGAGCTGAAAACTCCTTTACAAGTAGACAAGTTAAGGATGTGCCGCATGTACTAATCATGAGATGTATATGTCATTCTTCGGCATTGATAACTTCCAAAGCATGGTCTCCCGAGGATCTTTCAGGATCAGTAGCAAACTATATTTCAAGAAGTGCTAAAAGATGCGCCCAACCTCAAGAAATGCAAGAATTTTTCAATGTAGAAAAGAAGAAAATTCTTAAACTCTCAGACATTAGATGGCCTGCTCTACATCAGTGTATAGCACGGTTGCTGGAAAATTGGGACGTGTTACAGAATTATTTTCAGGTAGCTGTATTCGAAGACTTGTAAAGTGTTGAATGGATTCTGATAGCTCAAAAATGCCTTTACAAAAGCATACATATTTTTCTTGATGTATATATTGAATTACTACAATACTTTGAATGTCCTTTTCCAATCCAGGCAGCTTTTGGATAACTCAAGTGTGTTAAAGCAAGTATAGCAGAGCTTCCTCACGCCATTGGCGCTGAAGGATATTGACAACGACTTTATATCTGATCCAAAGAATTTTCTCCCAATTGAGCAAGTGTATCTTGGGCCAGACTGTGACGAATTGCTTTCGAATTTCCATGATGGAAATATTGTTAAAGTGTTTAGATTGAAGTGCTTAGACTTCTAGGTATATTGCAGCTGTCACAGAGCTCAAGAAAAGATTGCCAATTAAGATGACAATTTTTCAAGGGATAAAATTTTTAACCTTGAAGTTTTATTAGAACCTCATGGAAGGGAAAAATTTCCAGCCTTTAAAGAACTAGTTGGTTTGTATGGGGCACTTTTAGACAATGAGAACCTTTCTATAGAATGGCGAAGTTCGACTTATGTTTTTGATGATTTGGAGAAACAACGACTCAAGGGAGCCAATAGATAGAATGTGGCATAAAATAACACAAGCTAAAGACTTTACACATACTATTCGCTTTCCTAACCTTGCAATATTGGCTAACATTCTATTGTCATTACTACATTCAAACGCGGATACCGGAAGGATTTTTTCCATTGTCACTGATATGAGAACCTGAAAAGAAACAGGATTGGGAATGACTCTTTGAATGCTGTTGCTTTCGTGAAATCTTATTTGCAGAGCAAAAATATTGACTGTACGAACTTCGAGGCAATCAAAGCTTAATGATGGGCAGTGGGAATATTCCCGGTGGGAAGGAATTTAAAAAATGGGAATATTCCCGTTTTTTTCCCTGGCCTATAAATTCCCGGGAAGGAATTTATTTCCATTTCTCTACTTTATCTTCCAAATTATAAGAACCATATGACTAATTACTTTTTTAAAAATATATTATGATTTACTTCTAGGTTTTAAAGAATTTGGAAGTCAAAAAATTTAAAATTATTTGACGGTACTTTATATAACTAATAATATGAGTTTTTAAGTTCCATTTCCATTTGCACTAAAAAGTAAGGTAATCGTTTAGTATTGGGGGCCAAACTAGCAAAAAGTAGGATGATTTACGGAAGAAATGAGTTGATAGTGATGTTCAAGTAGTCAAGAAAGTATCGAACACATTTTTTTTAGGGCCTTCATTTGCTAACGCTCGCTCTGCAATGCTGTTTGAATTTAATGTTGGTAACGTAATTTAACGTATGAAACCATAAAACAAACGCATCGGAATAGAATATCGCAAAAAAGTAGGTGCAAAAGCTGGTCCCCAATGCTAAAGAACAGCCAAAATTAGCAAAGTACAAATGATGAAAAGGAACCATTTTGTAAAGTAATTTAGAATTATGTAGAAATAGAGATGAAGTACTATTAATAAACCCTGAACCACTGTTAGTAATAGACGTCGGTCTGTCTCCTTTCTCTGACTCGAATTTCTGAAAAGGTACTCCGACTTATTTTACATGTGAATTAACGTATGGAATTTCGAGAAATAGGTAGAATGAAAAGTCGTGTATGGCAATGTTACGTGCTAAAATATAAAGATAAGTAAGTATCTAGAAAATTTTGTGAACATAAATCTGTATGCGCAAATGTTGATAAATTGGTGAGACATGTATATTCTAGCATTTACCCAATCTAATTGGTTTATAACATTTATAAATTTAATGTCTTTATAATATCAGTAATAGAGTCAAGTTGAGCAAATCCACTTACATATAAATTTAAACTGTTTAGTGGTTTAAAAGTATTAGGTCTTACTATATAATTTTTACACACATATTTAATTGATAGAGCATATTGTAAATAAATATACATTTATGCGTACTCTCTAAATATAATAGTGTTAATAAAGTAACATAGTACCGTTCAGAATATACATTTTAAAGAATCCTCTGTGGACAACAGTAATAATATGCTGTGATATAAAAATTAATTCAACTTTGAAATCATAATATAGTAATAGAATGCAATTTTCTTTCTGATTGTACATAAATTCCCGGATAAATTCCCATTTTGGGAATTTTTCCGGGAATATTCCCGAAAAATATCTTCCCGGGAATTTACCCATCACTATCAAAGCTCACTTCTAGCTTCACAATTTTAACAATCTGTATCGATTCAGACGATGAATCTGATGATTAATGACAAAAGACTATCGCTTGTAGTTTTCTCATTTTATTAATTTTAGTGTTTATTAAAAAATATAGTGAGTAACAGATCGCATTGTGTTGTATTCTTTTGTAATGTTTAGGTAAAACTTCATTGTGGCAATTTCATTTATACTTACGTTATAAAAGACATCATAATGGCATAATCTCATTGAGTGCCAGAACATTATAAACTAGATTTTGTAGAAAAAATCCACGGTTTCAAGACTAGTGATGGGAAGAGGAAGGAAATTTGGTAAATTGCCGCAGATGAAGGCCCTGGATAAGACTCACATGAGCCTCTTTTCAACGTTGTATTACTACTTATTTCCTCTTTCTTTAATGATGACCATTCACTTTGGGTATTTTAGTTTCTCCATCAATCTTGCGCGTATAACATCTCCAATGTCCTTACTTCACAAAATATAGCTGAGCGAGTGACAACGACCGAAGGGGATTAGAAGTTCCGCAGGGCTCATTGTTTTCTACCTTTATCACAATTTACACGAAAACAAGGTACTCGGTTCTAGAGCCATGAAACGAGTTGAGGGAGATTCCAAATGCCATCCTTCACTTTTAGCTTATTCTCATGTTGACATTTCGTCTGATTCTGTTGATTTTTCCGTAAATTTTTGTATAAGCTTAATAAAAAGTGTATGTATTCATGAATATGGTATAAGTTTTAACACACGAAGGATCACTAACAAACTTCTTTTGGAAATTCCTAATGTAGACATTACATCATATCCCAGCATAAATCCCAAGACCCTGCCAGCTTATACCAAGCAGATATAGTATAATTATACAGGGTGTTTGAAAACCTCATCAACAACGTTTGGAAGGTAATTCCTGACACCAAGATAAGACAAAACGTATAGACCAACCTAGGTGCACAAATGCTTCCTTTCGGGGTTACAGGCTGCCGGAAACATAAAAAAATAAAATTTAACGATCCATAGCTCCAAAACTATTGGATCTATCGTAGTCGGGTCAAGACTTCACTTAGGAACTAATATGTGCGCTATCCAAAAATACATGTTTTAGAATCCTAAGGTACTCACACAACAATTTTTATTGAGAGAGTTTCGCTACGGGCACATAATTTGAAGTTATCACCAACAACCTCTATAAAATTGTTGCGGAAGTACTGCAGAATTCTTGAAATTGAAATACAGAAAGCAATTGTTTGGTATGGTCTCTTAACTATATATTTGTCCACGGCTATTAATATCTTGCATTGAGCGGACAAGAACTATATAATCACATCCAGTTAATTACGAATTCTGGTAGACAAAGAAATTCTGCAGAGGTATTTCCAAAAGACGTTTACAGCTACTCCAAAAGTTGAAATATTATCCAGCAGACAAAGAAATGTAGTCCTAATAGCTGTAGATAGTAGTTACTGCATCATGGGCAATCATGTAATCACTCGGGCAATCCATCAGAATTACAGCAATTCCAGGCTATTCAGCAATGAAATATATTATAATTAAATGTAAAAATGTTACCTGAAGAGATCCATAGATGTATCCAATACTAATAATGTATAAGATCTCTTATACACTGACGAAGTATAAAATCTAAATGCTATTCTGATTCATCACCATAATAGCTGTATACGTAAAGCATTTGAATTAAACATTTTTCGTAAACCTTGGTGAATTTGGCCTATCGTATTTAAATTAATCCATTTTTTCCTTGCTTCTTACCATTTCACTAACTTCTTCACAACTATATATCATTTTTTCTCACTTCCGTTCTTGAATTTCTCATCGTTGGTACGACAGCCAAACATAGCTTCAGTTGTATGTCATGTCTCGGTTGATACAAGGAGTGACACGCTCCAAAACCAGTGCAACAGGTTGTCAGTTCGTTCTAATTGGCTACTTTCAAATGCTGGAAGATTTCACCAAATTCTTCATTTTTTTTTCGTTGTTGCATTTGAAAAATAACCAAAGCGTAACAGAATTACTTACATGATGAAAGGGTTTTATTTATGGTATTTCCAATAATTAATTTAGATCTTTCCTGAATTACTTACGGATTCTGGAATCTTGTCTCTCTTTTCTGCCATCTGGCGTCTATGGATGAAATGAGGAGTTGAGGACATTCTGCTCTCGCATTGTCATAGATCAAAGCGAGCTAGATTACCACTCAGGTATAGAAAGCCGCCCTATTGAATCCAAAACAAATGTAAAAGTTGTTAGGACGCAAATAAATATAAAATAAATAATGTGACAAAAAGTGTCCGTCAGAAGTTGCTGTAAAAATCGCAGTGCGTCATTTGTAGAATACTGTTTGTTGCTAAAGTAACATTGTCTGGAAGCATTACTGGCTATAATTATTTATTTGTGTCAGCTCAAAAACAACCATATTTTAACGGAGTTAGCTGAAATGGCGACTAATCCATTGCAGATTTCCAAATGCAACATCGAGAGTAAGCCATAGGCGGCGCCACCAATTTTCAGATTTCCTACAGTAATCCTTTCTATTTTGAATATTTATTATTTTCTTTGTTTGTTTTTATTTGAGAGACTTCTTAAGTCTCTCATAAGTTACTTGCTGTCATACAGTGTTTTTCTAGAGTTTTTTTTTTTTTAAGTAAAACTTAGGAATTATTTTTGAGATCTTAAGACTCAATAGTGCAGAGGGTTCTAGCAACAATGTTAGGACGTGTTAGCAGAGCGTCTTCGGTTACTAGTTGCTCGTGCGAACGAAGTTTCTTCAAGATGAATTATGTCAGGTTCAAACTAAGATCGATTATACTTCAACAGAGACTCAACTCCATAATGTTGCTTTCTGTTGAAAAGTCGATTTCAGTGAGCATAGATATTGAAGATGCCATTGGAAAATTTAAAGCCATCACTCCATTCAACTGAAAAATGTCCTTATAAAAGCTCTTGTAATTAATGTCATAGTACCCTTGTACCAGTGGGGGATCTAGAAGGTAAAAACTGGGGGGGCAGCCAGAATCTAGACTATGATAGGTATATCATGAGTTTATTATAAACTCTTGAAAGTATATAAATAATAGTTTAAATTATCTTTGTCACTCAAAAAACTGGGGGGCCTAGACCCCCCAGCCCTGGCCTAGATCCGCCACTGCCTTGTACACTTAATAATTCTGATATTTCTTTGATAAATCCATAAGTCACATACACTTGTATCCATGTATGAAGTTTCTTTCAATATGTACATAAAGGTTTTTTTTATTGACCCAGATAGCATGTAAGCTTAAATCAAGGGTCGCTTTCCCTTGATTTTGGCTTAGCAATGTACAGTTGATGCGACAAGCGACAATCAACGTTTATTTTAGCTTGTTTTTAACTTGAAAAGAAGCTTGAATGCGACAAGCGACAATCAAGGTTTATTTTAGCTTGTTTTTAACTTGAAAAGAAGCTTGAATTTATCAACTTTCTACTAAGCCTATTTCAAGCTTGATTCAAAACGCTTGACGTTTGTCGATTGTTTAGCAAATGGAGCCATCTGTAGGATTGGTGAGTAGTCTAAGTTTTGGCGCTTGATTTCTTCCAAAAGGTAAACAAAGGTAAGCTATGTGTATGAAATGTAATAGTAAGCCCTACTTTAGTTTTAGTTACAAATAAAAAGGTGATTTTTATTTTAGACTGGTGCGCTGAGCGCTTTTAGGATAGTATTACGTCATTACTTTTCAAATATGGATGGAATTTTATGTTTATACCTTTTATGTTGTTTTCTTTTTTTTTAAGTGTGTTCATCCGTATAATGTATACCATATTTAGCCATTGGATTCTTTAAAGTCAGTGATGGCTCTTGACAATTAGCATCAGCATAGGCGCCCGAAGGGGAGGGGGTGGGGCCCGGGCCCCCTTTGGCTTACGAAAATGTATACGTAATATAGGAAACCATGTATATTAAATACCAGGCGTAATATAGCAACCATGGAGATGGGCCCCTCCCTAGAAAATTTTCCTCGGGCACCCCTGAATATCAGTACAAAAATTAGAGGGTTAACTTCAGCAGACGGCTTTATCATATTAAAAATTTATAGGTGGAATACTTGATAACTGTTAAGGCATTGCTTTAGCAGACGGCTGTACCATATTTATATCGATTTTATGGTCATTTTTCACTAGATTTGAGATAATACTGTTACATATAGAGAATTTTGGAACTTGGGGACCAAAATCAGGTAAAACCACCGTGTTTACAGGAGAAATGAGTTGGTGTTACGTAACCGTAATTACTAACATAACTAACCAATCCTAACCTAAATCATCAAAAACAGAAAATATAGGAAGAAAGTACGAATTCAGGTAAAATCACCATGTAAAAATTATTGCGGATATTTTATAATTATTTACTTTCCTCGTTTATGTGCATGTTCTCCGTCGCTGACACGCCTGCTCTCTACGGACGCATCCCCTCGCTCCGCTCGGGACTCCCAGTTACACTCCTGCCCTGACTCGGTTAGATGGCATTCGTGCTTTTTTTTTGTGGCCACCTAGCACAAGTTGGTTCGTGGTTTATGCACTAGCTTCTCATTTAGTGGATATTCTACAAAAAGGAACCGGGAAATGCAATGTGTGAACATTTGGTAGAACCATCTGCTCGAGTAATGCCCAAGTATCTTAACCCAGTCTAACCTAAACTAACCCAAACTAACTTAACCTACCTAAACCATAAAAAAATACAAAATATATACCAAGAAAGTACAAAATTTAAGCAAAATATTGCCCCCCCCCCAGTTCAAAAAATATGCCGTTACATAACACTTTACGTAGCATAGCTGAGCGAGCGAAGGGGAATAGATGCCCCACAGGGCTCGTTTTTTTCCCTACTTTTTAAGTTACACGCGTTTGGCATTGCAACCATTGCAGACGGTCATTTTCCAAAGCTTCATATGTACTTACTGCCATCTCATTCCTTGCTTGTATTCGTCTGCCTACCGCCTTGTCAATTAGATCCACCATAACATACTTAATTTTCCATTTCGTAGGATTCTATATAACAGACACGATTTATGAAGTCTAAACACATTAAAATAATTTATTTAACTAGGTAGAGCCATCTGCTAAAGTTAACCCCATATTAATAATGAAGGTAGTTAAATGATAATGTAAGTGTTTTAAACTCAATAAATTGTATGTGCAAATGAGTATACATGGGAAAGTAAGTATGTTATGGTGGAGCTATTTGCCAGGGCGGAAGGCGGTTGAATACAAGCAAGGAACGAAATGCCAGTATTTGTATGTTAAGTTTTGGAAAATGACAGTCTACAATGGCTGCAATGCCAATCGTGTGTAACTTAAAAGATAAGGGGAAAAAACAAGTCCTACGGGGCTTCTAATCCCCTCCGCTCGCTCAGCTGTGGTTCGTGAAGCGTTTGTAAAGTAGTGCCCCAAATCTAGTGAAAAAATCAACAAAATCGATTTAAATTTGGAGAGCCGTCCGCTAAAGTAATGAAAATTACGTTTTATCTCTACAATCGAGGAGAAAACTGCTTTGAATTAATACATTGCCTAAGCTTTCTTGTTTTAGCTTTCACCGATACACTAAAAATTTTAACTGATGTGGCTTCCCCAAGAATCGGTACGGATGATATTTAAATGCAGCAAGCAAGCCTGGACATTTCACTCATTTTAGAATGCATCATGCTTATCTTTCGTTCATTATGTTCTTCCATATTTATTCGGAGGTTGGGGGCAAAATTGAAGAATATAAATACTTATGTCCGACTTTATTTAGTAACAATTACTTATTCTAAGGTATACTTCATCAATCTTAGATTAAGTGATATCACTCATTTCATCGCTTTACAATAAGTGCAAGGAAAGGTTCGATCTGGTATGGACTTTTGGGTTTAGGGTAAAAGAATGATGAATTTCGAAAAATTACTTATTAGATATTAATAATAATTCACAGTGGATTATTACGCGAAAATAAGTTGGCATATTAGTTTGAAGTTTGTAAGCTAAGAAGTCGAGGGTGTAAGTTTGAAGAAAACTAGGTTTTTTGTTGCTTATATTTTAATCTTTTTATCCTCTAAAAACAGTAACTTCTGTCTCTTAATTGTTTTTAGTGCTTTTGTTTACTTTTTTTTCTACCAGGTTAATGAAGTCTGGATCTAAAATCTCAGAAAAATATTTGCAATCTGAACGGATGTAATACAGAAATAACGCTATTTTTCAGGATTGGCCAAAATCGTGTTTTTTTAAAACTTTTTTTTCACTTAAACCGGAATGTTTGCTTTACACCAGTTTTTTTTTTTTGTTTAAATACGTTTACCTTAGACTAAAGTATAGTAACCGTTGCCCTCTTTTTTTTTTTTTTTTTTTTTTTAAGAGTAAAGGTAATTTGAGGCTGATGATTCGATTGAACAAGGTCGCAACCTCGAGAAATGAACGCAACTCGCTCAAACTAGAGGTCATAGGTCAACTAGTTCTGCAAATGATTTGCCATTACATCATAAATTATTCAGCAGTCTACTCCTTCAGCATTGGTTAAGCTTGAATTTTCCTTGTCGGAGGCATGATAGACCACAAGTTGAGTGGGGGTGGGATTCGTGAAAAATACTTTTTTAACTTGTCTCTTTAATTGTGATTTTATTTTATCAAGTTTGGAGTTCCCGCCGAACTGCCTGTAGTGCGCTGCCACACTAGCGGACGGTCAACAAAACTTTTCCACAGAAGCTGATTAAGTGTCTAAATTTATAACATTGGAAAGTAGATCGACGAAACAGAGATTTCTATTAGGTTTGACTGGTTTGTTAATAATAATAATAATAAAAAGTTTTATTTAGAAAGATAGTATGAATGGTCCAGAACTATTAGTCACTTCCGGTGTTGATAAGCAAATTAAATTAAGCCTATATTTCTGACTGACTAATTAGATCTTCTGTATTATATAGTCTTTTAAAATTGTCCATTGATTTAATGTGTATAACTATAGAGTGATTCCATTTTGCAGTTCTTTACCTTTTGGTTCTTTAGTGGCTCCTAAAATATTCACAAGTATGCAAGATCACTGCAACGTATTTCTATCAGTTGACCTCCGTGGATGATGAGTCTGTGGATTTATCGCCTTTGTTATCAAGGGATTCTGGTTTCAAGTTCAAATGAAGGACAATATCTCTCTGCAAACTGAGTAGTGGTTCGGATCTCACTTTAAGCTGTAGGTCCCGTTCTTCATAACCCCGCTGTTATGTCCTTAACCATAGAAAGACGAAGGTGGGTCAAATTTGCCCGCACTTTCTTTTTCTCTTTGCCCGGACAAATGAATTTTACAACGTTTGAAATTTTTTGTATTTTCTTCTGTAATCTAAACTTAAATTTAGTTTTATTAGAAAGCACATTATTGTGGTAGTTTTTTTTTTTTTTTTTTTTTTAGCGCAGGAGACTAAGTACATTTTTTTAGCAACTTAGAAATGTTAAGAGGAGTACAGTTTTACTTTGAAAGGATCATGTAAACTTATCTATTCTTTGAATGGATGACTAAATTAACATAATCTACTTTTATACATTGAGCAAACGTAATACTCTCAGGTTTAGTATAGTAACTTGTCTACACAGGCTAATGTATTTCAAGCTACTTCATATCTGCTAACCAAATGCGGTAGTAGTCTGTACTGGGACTTGTAATATTTCCTATTAAAATAAAATTTCGCAAGTCTTAAAATAATTTTACAACTCTCATTTATTAGTAGCAGTCATTAAATAACTTTAAAATAAATTAGTAGGGTTAAAATTGGAATTTACAACCACGAGCAAAATTGACCCCCCTTAGTCTTTCACGTGACCAATTATAGTTTAGTCTTCCTAGGGTTAATGTTAAGATACACGGATGACTAATGATAGTGAATGATTATGAAGGAATTAGTGGCATGAGAACGGGAAAACCCTCACGAATATGATATTGTCCATCATAAACTCATAAGGCCGGAGATTGAACCAAAGATCCGTCGCACCAAAAGGCAACGTTCTACCTCTGAGCAATCAACCCTTTCCTTCCGCAGTGCTGATTTATAACGTCATACTCTAATGACCTGGTCATAATTCTCCAACGTAGTGGTCTTCTACACACGTCTTCCTAATTGTTCCCCACTTTTCCCCCCAAGATTTCTGATTAAATGAACAGCGAAATTATATTTAAATAAAATCTTTGAGTTTTGTCCCACGGTTATGCGGGGCAGCCTAAAGGAGACGGTGATGATGAGAATGAATTAAATAATGGATTGAATTAAGTGGAGGGGAATGGTAGAACCCTGAGAAAATCTACGTACACGGTGTTTGTCCACCACAAACGTACATCCATGTCCAAAATTATTGTCGCATGTCTATAAATATGTTGTAGGAATAAAATTGATAACGAATTCGCCCTGTATTTCTTATAATGTTGGTATGTGCATAATCGGCAAAGACATGTATGTGGCAAATTTCATGTCAAAAGATCAGTAAATAAGAACAATAAAACGAAAATAAAACTTTATTGTCCATTTGTTTTACTCATTCTAATTTATGTGCTTATAATTCTTTCCCTATAAAATTTTCCACAAATATACATTTCTCGATTATACACATAGTATCGGTATTAAAAGTACCCTGCAAAATCATTATCAAATTATATTCTTACAAGAAGACAGTTATAGATATGCGACAATCATTTTGAACATGAATGTACATTTAATTGTTTCAATGTTTTGTGAAATAATATATTTTCTAGTTATATTAACACCTTCAAAACAATATTTCCTACAATTTATTGCAGATATCAGAATTGTATTTGGCCAAATGCAATCTACTTTAGCTGACCTTAGTGAAAGAGTATCTTCCGTCGAGAAGAAGGTCGACACACTTCTAATTGATGGTGTGAGTGTGAAAGCAGAGTCCATAAACGAAGAATCCGAACTTCTTGGCCTTCTGCCTCTGCGAACGTTGAATGATTTTCAAATATTTGAGAGAAAGCTTGAAGAAACTAACTTCGGAAAGAAATATGTAAGTATCCTATCAAACCTGTACAAGTTATGAAGCAGGTTTCAAATCTTTGTTATATCTTTTAATTTACGTCTTTTTGGAACATCTCCCTTTTGACTAAATGTTAGAATCAACTCCATTTTTGCCAATTTAGCCATTATCATGTGCATTAGCTATGGACTATAATTTTGGTCAACTTGCCATTCATACTTGCTAATATAGTCATTTAGGCGGCAATTAAATCTTTTGCAGTCAATTTGTTTTTTTTTTAGAAAATATGAAAAACCTAAAAAAAGTAGTTTATCTTGGTATTTTTCTAATTCTTTTGTTTACAACAGCACTTACATTGTCACAGTAGATTAGATATCTTTTATCAGTCTCACCTATCCGTCACGGTAAATTGGGATTTCTGGATCTGGTTTCTCCATAGTCAATTTGTTTGATTAGTTTCTAGTGTATTTTTAGTTTGGGTGGAGTTTTTCTTGTTGAGATGCGTGCATGTGCATGTATATATTTTTGTGATAGATCAATAGTGTTATCAAGCCATACCCAGCATTAGAAGTTGAAAATAATTCAAGAGATTTTATTATTAATACTTCTAGTCAATGAAGGAACAAATTGTATTGTGAAACTGTTTGATTTGAGGATATCAAAAGATAAATAATATTAGAACATCTTTGTAAACTAGTAGACTTAAAGTACCAAATATTTAGTTTCTTTATTCCTAAATTCTGTTACCTATAATTTAAGGTAAGTTGAGCCATTTTTAGCTAGTTTTTGTGCGTCATTTAGCTATTTTCTGACACTACTTGTTGGCAGCACTGATTAACCCACTGTTACTTGTTACTTTTGGAAGTGTATGTAATTTCCATATACATACACACACACAAACACAAACACACACACACACACACACACACACATATATATATATATATATATATATATATATATATATATATATATATATATATATATATATATATATATATATAGTATTTTTTTCTAATTCAACCGGACGATGGTCCTTTTCAATAAACGCTATTCCGATATAAAGCTGAAAGTTACCAAATAAATCCCAGGTAAACAGTTTTTGTTAGTCACGTAGCCCATTTCATACGGCCTTCCGTGAAACTCAGAACCCCACGCCTTTTTTTTTCACACTTCACATTACGGTATCTAAAAATTAATCTAGTTTCATTCATGCTTCGTTTTTTTTTCCCACTGGTAGAAAAACATAACAATACGAACCCTTATATATATTGTTTTTCTTTTTGATTTCAGCATGCATTAGATCTAAATACTTTCCTTTCTTTCAGATAAAAGTATTACTGTCAATTGGTGGTAAGGATTTTAAAAGGTTTCGCTCACAATACAATAAGAAGAACTTTGTGCGACAAACTCGCAATGGAATTCTCCTACTCTGGCAGGAAACCAAGGATCATGAAGCAAAAAAGCACACCTTTGGGTCCAACCAAATGTGCAATAAGATCAACAGTAAGTTGATTTGAAAAGTTGTACTGAAATATTTAACTTCATTTATTTATTTATGCTACTAACCATACAAAATTCCAGTTTGCTAATTATTAAGTCTTACTTCTCTCGTACTGGACGTGTGTTCTCATATTAGTATGTCCCAAGCAATCAGAAGTAATTCTTCATGAATAAAGTGTGCTTTGAGTACTTTAGGATTCTTTTACTGTCAAGTAGTAAAATATGTAAATGTGTTCACCCTTACTGGGTGAATATAACATCTGTGTAGAATGTATAGGAAATTCAATAACTGATCCAACACTCTATGTTGTAAACACAGCTTTACTGGCAAAGTACATATTTAAACAAATCTTTGCTTGAAAAAGCATTCAAGAGAATTTGTAAGGTGCACGGAAAATCTAAAACCAAATAAAATTCCAAGGTAGGAATGATTCCAGGGCTAAATAAAGTCAATAGTGTCAACGAATTTAAATTGAAGTACAGTGTAGGAATCACTACTGTGAAGTATAATTTTGCACCAGACTTTTCGTGTATACCTGTAAATTTGATACTGTCTACCACACGAATATAACTTTTGTTGGGTTGGCAACACTATTAGTCTGGTAGTATTACATAGTATGCCAAACTGTCTCCCCTGCAGATATTTTAAAGGTGCAAATTTTCAGAGCTCTTTGTCTAACACTGGAACGCAGATAAAACACTAGAAGAACATAGCTTTCGAAGTTACCATAATTCCAGTATCAAAAGAGAAAAGTTGCAGGCTTTCAAGACGGCGAATAGTCAAACTTTCGTCTTTCTGTCGTCTTCATCTTTCAATTTTTCGTGACAACGAAGTTAGCCAAAACCTAATGTGTTTTTTGTAGTGTTATTTAAGGTGACTTTAAACGTTGACTCAAAACCATATCACCACTAAGGGCACCGGAAGAAAGTTTTGTTACACTTGTATCGAAAAATGTAACTTTTCCATTATATAATATACCAAAAGTGTGGTGGAAGATAACTTTCTATAGTACCCTTACATAAAAATCACAAAATAGGGACCTAGCTTAGGTGACTTGAAAAATAATATAGGAATTAGTTTCAGCTCTAGGTATCCATGTTTACAAACCATACCATAATTCCGTAAAGCTATTTAAGAGGGAAATTTATTTCAAATGACAGTTTTTTTTTTTTAAAGAATAAAAATCGCTAGTATTTGCTTGAAATTCTATCTTTCTTTTCAGCTGCTGTTCGTAAGATGTACACCGTCGCAACAGAAGAAACGGTGAAGGAAGTATTTGGTGTTTGGCTGCAGCAGGCGGAGCCTAGACTACTGCGTAGGTAAGTATAGTTTTACCTATTTTCCTTACAATCACGAGAGAGACCGGAAAGTTCTTACCATCACTAAATAAGCTAGGGATCTGCAACTTAGTCCATGGACGCGTTCTTCTCTACATATACGTTTTGTATTCACTACATTTCTCACATCTATAGGTCACTAGATCAATATCATATGCATAGAATTCTGTGGATTTGGAGGAAAAAGAGATTTCCACCGTTTCAATGCCTCTTACTTTCCCGGACCCCAAGATATGAACATCTTATTATAATAATTGTAATCCTTCCCTTTTTCTTCCTTTTAGGATATGTATCATAAAACGCTTTTGTAATAATTTTAAATGAGAAGTTACTTCCATATTTCAAATCTTAAAAGATTTAGAGATACCGACATTTTATTAGAATAATTGTAATCCCCACCTTTTTTTTCTCCTCTCCACATCGTTTCTTTCCCTTTTTACTAGCATGTCAAAAAAGAAAAAAAGGGCCGAAACACGTGGCAAAGTATTTTAAATGAGAAATGGAAATACTGAACTTCAAATCTCTCACCTTAAGGGATTAAATACTTTACTATAATAATTATAATCCCCATCCATTTTTCTTTCCACCCCCCTTTCTTACCTCCGAGGCATATTTCAAAAGCGCTTAAATTCTTATCTACTTATTTTAAATAATATGAAAATACCAAATTTCATGTTTCAAACCTTCATAAATTCAGAGATTTCGACATCTTATAATAATTGTAATCCTCACTCCTTTTCTTTTCTTTCTCACCTTTTTTTCCTTTGCACTAAAATATCAAAAACCGCTTAAATATGTCAAATTATTTGAAATGAGACATCCGAATATCAAATTTCAAGTCTGTAACCTTAAGGAATTCGGAGATATGGTCATATTTTAAAAATACGTCCCACACCTATTTTCCTCCCCTTCCTGTCGAATTTGCAAAAATCCTTCCTTAGTGGTATCCTACCTAACAAATACCATGTACTGTCCATATTTAACTTGTCTATCTTAAGCGATTTGGCCTGTGCAAAGATCTGTCGGTCACTCAATCACTTAGGTCTTTGTATTTTATATAGCGAGATGAGTTCATTTTTACGCACTCATGTATTAGTACACAGTGAAATGAGATGAAATGTTTACCTTGTATGTATTTATTATTTTATTATCCCTTATAATTTAGCAACTTTCCTGTTACTTTCCTCGGAGGATGGAAATTTTAACTAAAATCGAGATTCATTACTGTTTACATTTTTATTTTCTTGTCTTCTGGAAGAAAGTACCTCTGTTAATTTTATTTTTTGATTACTCCTCTCTGCTGAATGAAATCTTTTTTTTTTAAGGCTAACATTTATTCCTTGATTAATTTTGGTGTTGATTACTTCTTTTCTATACTGAAGGAAATTTCATTTTTTGAAAACTGCGATGTCAGAGTAATAGAGAGATAGGCACTTACTGTTATATTTGCCTTCTAAAAACATTTCCTACCTGGTGCATGAAAAACAGAAAGCAACTAACCTCTTTTTTTCTTGACTAATTTTAGTGTTATTTTACATCCTTTCTATCTACTGAACGAACTCATCTCTTGAGAGAAAAACTACAATACCACCCTCTTTCTTGATTGATTAGAGTTAATTACTTCTTTTCTATACTAAATGAAACCATCTTACATTCTGGAAAACTCTGCAATGCCATTGGAATAGAGAAATATGCAATTGCAGAATCTTCCAGACGATAAGATTATTTCGTTTAGTATAGAAACAAGCAATAAAGTACTATAATTAATTAAGATCCAGATGGTATTGTAGTTTTTTTTTCCTTCTCAGAAGATACGGTTTCATTCAGGAGATAGAAAAGAAGTAAAATAACATTAAAACTAATCAAGAAACAGTTTTTTTTCCTAGAAGATAAAGACTTCAGCAGTTAGAAAATTTTGTTAAAAGACAAAATAATAGTAAATGCACATTTCTCTCTTACAAAGACATTCCCGAGTTTTCGGGAAGATAAGACTTCATTCAGTATGAAAAAGAAGTACTCAACACTAAAATTGAACAAGAAATAAAGGTTAATGTTTTATCCACAAGATAAAGACTTCATTCAGCAGTGGCAGTGATAAAAAAATAAATTAAAAAAGTAAGAGTAGTTTTTTTCTCCCCAAAGACAAAAACATTTCAATAGGATGGAGCACGCGAAAGTATGCGTATGCGTAAACACTCGAACAACAAATTACCAGGAAAATAAATAGGGAGACATAGGTCTTAAAATGCATTCAGAATTTGACTGGATTGAAGTAAATGAAGTGATTTTCCTGCCTTGTGCCATGTACACTGAGAAATGTTTCTGCTTTCAAAGATGGGATATAAAGAACTAGGTCGATAGGTCGCAGGAGTATTTATTACTTCTCTATAATGAATTGTGAAACGACGCTAATGACTCCGACACGACGTTCCATGAATATGGGTCAAATAAACTTAGTGTTACATTTACGGTAATGAGTCATCCCTTCTTCATTTGATATGTATGATGAAGGCAATATGCATGTCTTCCTATCAGTGATTCTTGTGTTTTGAAAGAATGAAACGTTGCAAAGATGTATTCCTCCGCTGTAAGGCTCAGGATTAAAATCCGTTTGTTTTACTGTCACAAATAATTCCAATGAATTGTTGTTCAACACCTCTTTACGTATTAGTCACCAGTAACTTTTTTATTTTTTATTTTTAAAGAGAAATATTTCATTGAACCTCTAAGGTATGTTCCAAACTCGTTGCAAAATGGTACGAAGTTGTCCGTGTACACGGTGCCTACTTTAGTAAATTCTACACTCTTCCTGTGAATTGCGAACTACACTTTCCCATGCGTTCTGTTGTACGTGACGCAGGATAACGCCTTGTAGGTCATCATCTGTTATTTATGTTGCTCCGTGAAGAATACAAGGTATACACGTTCACACACTTATGACCTATCTTTCCTGTGAATCGTGAGATCAGATTGCATTTCATACAAGGCATGGAGAGAAAATTACAGAAATAAGTAAATATTTGTTCTTCCATCTCTCAGTGATTTCTTATATCAGTGATTACTTCGTTTGTTTTTCGTAACGCCGTGCTTATACAACAGTACCGAGTGAGTCAATATGACATTTTCTGGATTTATCTCAATTGATGCTCTCACAGAACAATGCACATTTTCAGCTAGGAAATTAAAAAAAAACTTTACTGAAAATTTACTGGCACTAGAACATTGAAATAGGTAAAGTGAATAAATACCATGCAGTGGTACCAGTGATGAAACGAGTAACATACTTCGTGACTCGTGTTCCCGAAGTAGTCAGATCCCTGACCCTGTATGACCCAGACAGATTCGTGCGATCCCGAGACGACTTAATATCAGACTGTGGGAGAGTATGTTGTAATTGTAACAAACGCGATTCTTTCCTTTCAAGTGTTTCTTATGAGTGATCGTCAAAATTTAATCAAATAAGGCTGTAAAACGTAAAATGTAGAATATAAGGGATGCCGCTAAACCGAAAGAGTGTTTGGGTAATGTTTGTGTATAGTAGTGTTTAAAATTACTTTATTAATTTTCAGTATGGGAAGATGAATTATATTGTATTTGACATAGTCAAGACACTTTGAATAAGAAGTGTCACACTACAAATCTAACATCTGAATAGGTGAGCTCGATTAGGGAATATTAATTCACTATAAAAAATTCTACAGTAATGCTATAGAGATCATATTTGGAGTGCTTCCAAGCCATGGATCACCAGATCTGAGAAACGAGTGCCAGACTCTGTTGCCTTGTGTGGCACTTACTTCAAAGAATAATAATGTATTTTAATGAGAGCGTATTTATAAGGTAAACAATATGAATGTTTTCTTTTAACTGTGCAATCAATTACATGTTTTTCAGTATGTATTTATGATCGTTATTTTGCAGAGAACGAAGAAATTCAAAACCTGTAGTGGAAGGTCACACCGTTGAAGTTGAGGAACCCAATTAAGGAAATAAGTTAGAAATAATACAAAATATGTAAATAAGTTCAATAAATAACATTGTAATACAAGCTGATTGTTTTCATGGAACCTTATATCAGTTATTGCGTAGAATGTAGGGATAATTTATTTCAATTATGTAGCAGCAGGATGCGAAATCATAACAGTTATGATCGGGGAGAGATAGGAGTAAATAAATAAGTAAAAAAAAATGCACTGGAAAGTTTTGAAATGAAGATTTCATATATTGAACATCCAAAATTATTGATATATGTAAGGTTAGGGATAATGCTTATCCACTAGATTGTCCACTAACTGCACAGATTTACTGTAAATAGTTTGTATACTTCTGACAGTGTCGATGTCACCTTATCTCTCCAGTAAATTATTGAGGATGAATTTTCTTTCAAAATTTTGAAGTGTGGGAATGGCCATCCTCAGTATTTCGCACCCTGTGTAGCAGTGGTTCTAAGATTTAATTTATATTTCTTTCTTTCCTGAAATCTGATAATTTAAAAGTTTGCTTAGCCCTTGACGCTTGTCTAGTGGTGTACGTCTTTGGTGCGCCTAGGGTTGTGGTCGATTCCCAGTGGAAGACCTTACAAACACTGAACGCATTACTGTTCGGATTCTACAGGTCAGTGCCTCATGTAAAACTTCGTGCTGAAACGGGACGCTCAACTTCAACATCAAACTGTGGTTAATGGTAAACTAATTGGATGCTGATCTGCCAGGTCGCATAGTATATTCACCAAGGAACTCAGGAAAAGTGTTGCTTTCTATGTTGAGATAAGATACTAATCTCAATAGACTGGAGTATGGGGTATATATTCAACACCAATGTTGTGTGAGACATGGATTTATAATTTAACATGATATTTCAATAATGTTACTCAACAGAAATAAACCTGAATCTCGTGCTGCAAAGACGCATAATGGACCAAGGAAAGAAGCATAATATAGATTGTGAAAGTATACATTATTTTGCTTTCATTTTGACCGAACACAACTATTCTTTTTCAGAACATTGCTTATGTAGGTTTAACAGTTCTTTCGTCGTCACCTTTACGTTTATTTTTGCAGGATTGTTGTCTATATGAGGTTGATTTCATTTTGTATAAGGTTTGATGTGAGGCCCAGTAGTGTAAACCTTGATACAGATTTGTTTCTGCACGTGAGAAAATGATTCATCTGCTTGGCGTCATGTATAATGTTTGATGTGAAGGTTAGTATAATGTTCAGTGTGTAAGTTACATAAATGATGGTGTGTGTTCTTTTGCCATCTGAGGGTGTTTGGATATTGCCACCACTTTATTGGCATTAAAAATATTGCCTTAACCATAGCTTACTACTATGTTTACTATTAATAGTAAGTATAGTATGGTTTCCCCTATATATATTTAAAATAATGCCAATAAAGTGATGGCAATATCTAAACACCTCAGATGGCAAAAGAATACACACCATCATTTATGTAACTTACACATTGAACATTATACTAACCTTCACATCAAACATTATACATGTCGCCAAGCAGATGAATCATTTTCTCACTTGCAGAAATAAATTTGTATCAAGCTTTACTGAGAAGCTTGCAATAAACGAGACATATTAAGCATGTGCTAAACTTGAAGTGGACAGCTTGAAATAAGCTTGAGGTGACAAGCCTGTAGCAAGCATTATGTACTAAGTTTGAAATAAACTTGAGGTAACAAGCCTGTAGCAAGCATTATGTACCAAGTTTGAAATAGACTTGAGGTAACAAGCCTGGAGCAAGCATTACGTACCAAGTTTGAAATAAACTTGAGGTAACAAGCCTGTAGCATGCTTTATGTAACAAGTTTGCAATAAGCTTGAGCTGACAAGCTTGAAACAATCTTACAGTATAAGCCTACAATATGCTTGTCGCCTGTCAACTTCGTCGCTTGAATCAGCCTTGATATACGCTTACAGACTTGTCGTAACAAGCTTGGGACAAGCTTATATCCTTGTCACGACAAGCTTATATCATGCTTGTGGCAAGCTGTTTCTGCTATCTGGGTGAGGACCATGTTAATATTTTTTTTACCATGTCTTATCCCTTCCGAGCCTGCACCCTCCTTACCAGAATCCTGGCGCCGCCTATGGAGTAAGCTCATGTAACATACTCGATAAATGTCTTAGTTATTGGTGGTAGTGACCCTATAGGAGTGTAAAAGAGATTTTCAGTTTTTCGACTTTTTTGGCACACATCCTATACCAAACATTTGGCATGACTTTCCTTGTAACTGTAAACCACAACAGAAGAATTATTATTGGTTACTCCTGGGTCGCCAACGTTGTAAATTTATAACCTCGCGTGTGAACTTCAACATCCTTTTTTTCCAACGCCATGAAGACTTTTACGGTGGCATATGTGGTTAATGTTTCTGTAGCAAGTAAATGGTTAATGATGTCCGAGTTCGTATCCAGGAGAAATAACCGTGACCGTTCTTTTCTAGCTGAAGATTCCATAATGCTTTTATTGCGTGTGTAACTTGCTCAATAATGGTGAAGAAGTAAAGGAAATACTCGTCACAACAGTGGCGGTCGGTGGATTGCGGTTTCGGGAGGACTAGCTCGGGAGAGTAATGCTCCCGGAAGTAGAGACGAGAAACACAGTTCTGATTGGTTGGCGCTATCCACTTCTTGCCACGTTACATTAAAATAGCAGAAACCAAACGCTTGCTGCTGTCGGCCTTGGCGGCCGAGTGGGCTAGCCCTATATGCTAGTAATAAAATCTCTTTTGGCATGAGTTCAAACCCGGCCTGAGGAAAGTTTTTTAACATTTTTTTTACATTTTTATAACACTTATTAAATTAAAATAATATGAAAATAATACTTAAAAGAGTGATTTATTTACTTTTGTGCAGATAAGTAGTTGTAGTACTTATGCCCTTGTACTCCATGATATAGGGCTCGTTTTATTCCCCTTGTACTTCATGATATAAATTTTGTGACCAACTTAAAACAACTGGCTAGGATAGCGCGTAAAACAGCTGGCTAGAGTAGCGCGCGGAAAAAATGTACTTCCGGGAGTATTACTCTCCCGAGCGGGTCGTGTTTCGGGCGTTGCAGTACGAATGATCGGAGACAGAAGATATAAACTGAACTCATTGACTAATCAGCATAACTTTAAAGGCAAATGCTATGTGACATGTGAAATTAAATAAAATTCTGTTTTCAAAAAGTAAAAAGTAATGCAGAACATTTTATCCGGTCTGTCACTTTATTTAATTAGTAAATCCATTCTCCTCTCTTTAATTGGAGTAAATTTGTGTAATACATGCTGGTTAAACTCTGGTATTCCCATTATCAGGTCTTTTTTCGATGGAAAGCGTAACCAATGATGATAACCGTTGTTGGAACATCCAATTCCTTGAAAGTGTCAATTTTTTCCGATTTGGAAAAAGCCTGTCTCCTTTTGCTGACGTCATAGGTACAGTTAATGTTTATTACAGAAGCTTTGTAGATTCACTAAATATTTTTTTCTAGATTATTGGGAACAATTCATTCTAGCAAACCCAGTTCCTGACAGTAATCCAAATTCCTCTGCAGCGTAGATTGAAGACAATTCGTAGCAGAGATTAATGTTATAAAAAATGTAAATTGAACACACTTTATTCACAATTTATCTAGGGAAATTTAAAACAAATTGTGGAAATATATCTAAGGCAAACAACATTGCTGCCATAAGATGTCTTGTGACTTTAAACCGGATTTTTTTTTTCGAACACTCGTCTGAAGTGTTCTTTGCTTGTTTTGCCTAAGTCTTAATTGCAAGTTTTTCTTCAGGGGAGAGCTGGAAAAAATTGCCTTATTTTGGTAAGTTATTTACAGAAGTCATGATATAGAATTCATTCAGAATTTGTAGGTTATTTACAGAATGAGAGCACACACAACTCAAGTAAATCTAATAACTAAAAACCAAAACAGCAGATTTATATATATATAAAACATCTGATACAAAAAGTATATGAATCGCGAATGTCACATATACACCAAACCACATACATGTGTGACGCTGAGTTCAAAAATATGGTTACATTGCTCTTTATTGAAGGAATTGAAAAAGATTATTTGATTAATATGCATTTTAAAAGACATTTTTCTCTATTGACTTGCTACAAGCTAGCAACAGAAAAAGGAAATACGTAAAACCTTCTGAAGGTGACTAATGTTGCTTTTGCTGCGCAATTTTGTAGGAAGTTTACTTGTCAAAGGTTACTCATAGTCATCCTACAGGATACATAATCATGATTTTGGCAACGTGACACCGCATTAATATGTTGAAATTGGTTAAATAGTTATGAATCTATAGATAAGTCTAGAAATCATGCTATTGAATTCTTCCGGCTGTGACAGTACACGTGTGTATATGTGTGTCACGCCACGTATCTTGGGTGCGGCAGTCTCTAAGAGCCAATCAAAATGCAAAAAGAGCAATAGGTTTCCATATTTGTGGAGATGATAAAACGGATGTACTGACGGATAGGAGGCTTGGGTGTGTCCCTCGAGAATAATATAAAAGAACCTCAAGGTCTCAAACGGTTGTTCAGAAGTTCAGAAGTTCCGAGGTCCAGAGGTTCAAGAAATTCGAGACGTCGGTTGTGAGCAGACAGAATCATCGTCAAAGTTTCTAAGAGTTACAAGAATACTACCATGAGGTATTATAATCCCTTGTTGCATCATAAAATTCAAGTTTAGAGATGTCATGCGGTACTTCAAAATGATTTGTCTACCTACAGTAAAACTTTCAAGGTTAAGGACTGAAGTCGCATATTCGTATTTCATCTTCCGTTTCTTCTAACTTAAATATTTGAATATCTAGCCCGTTAATCAATCTATATTAAGGTATCAAACTATCAAATGAACTATCAGATATCAAATTACTCTTGTTGAATTACTAAATTAAATGTTGTTGTATATTACCATTTTAGTTATGTAATAAACTTACTTTTATAAATAATGTTGTCATTTCCCTAGATTAAACCACTTTTTCCCATGAAATCATGGTGTAATTTAAATATATTTCTTTCGTGACACCTGCTAAGATATAGCGTGAGCAGTTCTCAATAAAATGTGGCAATTAACGAGCTAAGTAAACAGAAAAAGAGACTGCACATCGTCACACATGCATAAAAGAAAAACTACATTCCAAATCATCCGTCTTAGCTGTAAGCAATGCCCGATGAACACAATATACTTCCACACGAGAGGAAATAATGCTTATCAATGTGATACGTTCTGGAAAGCAAACTTTGAAACCCGCCAGATGTAGGTCAGCATGTAACAGAAGTCAAAAGTCAAAGAACGTCAAAATAAATAGCATTGCCAGTTCTATACCCAGAAATGATTGGTGGGAGAGGTCCAAAGTATTTGAAAGGGTCCAATACGTCTATGTAATATCGGACCTGTCTTATTCTGCACCCGAAAAGACGATAAGTAATTAATTACTGTCACCTATATTTTTAGAAAAAAAGATAGAACGATTATTTTTATAAGAAAACAAAGAGTACATAATGAGTACAAGTACAAAGAGTACAATAAAATATTTAGCCTACATCAATCATTTCTCTGTTAAACAAGTAGAGTTTGCTAAGAAAGTCTACAAATGTTAGTCGAGTTTCGAAATATTTGGAAAGTCCGGACCCGGTGGACTCCACTCGTGGCTGCGCCCCTTAACATTACAAACTAATCCCAAATTCAATGTGGCGTTTCCCATCATATAGTTTTATGTGGAAAGTTATCAATAGTATAAAATACAATTGTTTTATAAAAGAAATATGTATATACTAAAATACTATCCACAGACGGGGGTTCCATATATTGATTTATTAATATTTGGTTCACAAATTACTGTATAAGAAGCCTTCATTATCTATATAAGCTAAGAACTAACTTGTAAATGCGTGTTTACTTTTATTTGTTTTCTATTCTATTACATAATTCCTTTCTTATTTTGTAATTTGCGATCACTCTTTTTTTTTAAATTGTCATTATGTTGAATTGCTTCAGTATAGTTCCGTAATTTAAAAATATGAATGCACAAAAATAAATTCCATTTGTAATTGGTAGTGAAATAAAATTGAGAAATCTTATTTAGCGCGAAAAACCTTTTCATTCACTGGAAACCTGCCGCGTTATTGCAGAAGCACTGCAACGACCAGAGCATTTAACTTCTAAGATAGAGGAAAGGAGACTTAACGTTTGTTCCAATTGCTGCGCTGTAGAAATCTGGTCGTTGTTTGCTTGCTGCAACGCAATATAAATTAGAATTATACAAGACTGATAGTGCATATTTCGATGTCGCAAGATGTCAGATCTTGGTCGGAGGAATGTAGCGAACATTCAACCGGAATGAGCTGAATTATACATTTATTTTTTTAAAAATATTATTAAGAAACTAGCATTTCTTATCGAAAACAGTAAACATCCGTACACACACTTAAAAATTTCCTTGCTCAGAAATGAGAAAAACGCATGTTCAAAACAAAATAAGTAATGTTTACTTATATGTGAGGAAAAATGTCTCATTATGTCCAAATGTGTTTTCATTTGTGAGCTCAAGGCAAATTTTCAGGTTCCCATTTATGAGATTTTCTCACTTCTTAAAAATGAGTACGGAATAGTGCGTAATTTGCAACATCATAGATGATTAAAAAATAACAGTAACAATCTTACCGAAATAATATTACTATGTTTTACTAGGGAGTAATATTGCTAGGGCTCAATTACTATTCAGGGTTTTCTCGGAATTCTCCAATTTCTTCCCATTTTCTTCATTCCACTATCTTTTTTATTTTCATCATCATTGTCTCCTTTAGCCTACTCAACACAACTATGGGAAGTAAAACTCAAAGATTTCATTTATTTTTTAATCCAACGTCCCACGATTGTACTCCAAGGCTAAGAGAGACAGTGATAGAGATGGATAATAATGGTGTAATGAAAATGTGGACGTACGTTTCTTGGCAGTTTTTGCATGGGTTTGTGATATTGTTTCCAATCTGAATTGAATCCTTAGCAGTGGAGTTTCAGCACATTTATGAGGGGCAGAAACTGTCGCATGCCCCTGCCGTAATGAAGATGAAAAGTAGGGGCTGAGTCCTGGAACTCCGGACCTTCCCCGAAATCGCTATTTTTATGTAAATTTTATCTAATTTTAGGGGCAATTTCACATATTTTAATACAATTTGTCCTCGTATTGAACTTGGAACCCCTCCGAAATAAATCCTGTGTATGTTTCTTGTAGGAGGAAACCGGAGAATCCTGGAAAAGCCCACAAACACGGTGTTTTCTCAGGTAGGCAACTTTTTTTTATGGTAGGAAGTAGGCATATTGGACTACAATGACTCAGTGGTAGAACTAGCCTCCGATGCATGGGGTCCCTAGTTTGATTGCACTTCCGTCAAGTGGGCAGTGTGAGTAAACATCTTATGTGTGTTTTCTCGGGATTCCCTCAATTTCTTCATTACACCATTTTAGCTCATTATCATCATAACGTCTCCCTGAGCTTCGTAGCATAATCGAGGGACGTTACACTCCAGCAGAAATTGTTACCGTTATTCTGAAGTAGATGGATAATTCTTGAATCTGAATTATCAAGAAGTTGGTATAATGTTGGAGCAAACGGGAGAATCTTGAGTAAACTACGTCGATGAAAAAGAAAAGTCTTGAGAAAGTGGACAGTGATAAAGAGGAAAATGTTGAATTGTCTGATGCAATAGGAATAAGTAACGCACCTAAAGTACAAGTCGTCATGGTATTCGTGGAATTTTCTTGAGTTGAAGTGAAGATTTAAATGTGTTATGTTTTAAAGAATATCTATAACTATAGGTGTTTATTTAATAAGCTATACATTCTGGGTGTATTAATAGTTTGAATTTTTTTTTTTTTTTTTTTTTTTTGCATGTTTATATTTTGTTTATATCCTTTTACGTCTTCTCGTATTCCAGAACCCCGTTTCTGTGCACCGTTTCTCGCTTTTGACGAAGATATTTCTCAAATCTTTTTTAGAAATGTGTTTCTCAAAGTTGGGGTTATACGTCTCATTTCCTGAAATGTTACTTTCTCAATTTAAAAAAAAAAATTTTCTCAAATTTGAGAAAGCATGTGCACCCTCAGAAATGAGACATAATTCCTCGCATTTGAGTCATTATTTCTCAAAATGATTTAAGAAAATCGAAATCTCACTTTTAAGAATGTATTACTCGGTGCACAGGTAAGAAACGGATGTTCTCAAATACGAGGATTTTTTTTTTCTCGAATTTAAGAAACCAGTTTTAGCAGTGCAGTGTTGTGATTTTAGAACATTCGAGCTATTCAAGGAAAACAGCCAGCCTAAATCCAGAGGCAAACACACGGATGTCCCACAAAAGCATACTTTCACCAGTTTAAAATTGAACATCTAACCGAGTAAACACGGACTTTTCCATATAAAAACTAAGGTTAAGAAAGTTTATTCGTCCATTCCATGTCCATTCTGTTGGTAAGTGTATGTCGCCTACTCTGTGCAGTGCATCCACCAAGTGGACCCGACGGCCAGCCTGGTGATGCGGACATCGGCACCCGAAGTCCAAGAAACTGAGTCGGCATACGTCCAAGTCTTAGAAAACGTCCAGTACTAGACGCCCTGAAAGGGGTCTTCCAGTCCAGAGCCCAGAACCGAAGAGGGAGACTACAGGGACAGGCATCAACGAGAACTATCCCAGGACCACAACGTTCCGCGCCGAGCAGGGAGTGAAATCGTCGAGACTGCGAGATAGCGTCAAAGAAGAAGAGGAAAGACCTCCGGCGGGTTCGAACGAAGCACATCTGTAGTCGATTCCGAGTTCTTCAACAAGTCATAGTGCGTCGTTAAAGTTTAGTTAAAGTGACACCAAGCCTCTTGTGCCTGTGGACATCAGCAAGCAGTACACGTGAGTAAGCAACACCATATTTTAATGTTCCCAAAAAGGTTCATTTGCGGAGAAAAGAAGCGAATGCTCTATTTAACCACACATAGCTTTGCATTGGCATGTTTACAACTTAGACGTCTCAATTGGTTAGCCTTTAGCTAACGAGACATCTAGTATACCGGGACCTTTCAGGTCCAAGCGTTAATTTGCATTTCAAAATTCAATTTGTCCCTTTTAATAATTCAAGTACCCCGGATCTTTCATAATTTAATTCCATTAACTCATCATCATCCCTTTTTGTAATAACATACAAAATCCAACTTCTCATCTTTTATTCACGATACCTGCATCATTCTGATGCGTAGTTTATGACTTAAGTAAGCATTTAAGTTGAATATATTTAATCTCCTGCGTGAAAATAGAGTTATCTCGTTACAGAGATTTGTTACAGTGCTTTCACAGTACTGTTATAATAAGTCCCCTAATACTGAGTATTGTTGTAGAGCAAACCGTTTGGTTTTATATTATATTTGCTTTGATTTGATTTAGTTTTGAGTTTAGTGTCCCTTTCGGCAGCGTGGTTATATGAATGGAGTTATTTGAAGTTACAGCTTAACTTTTGAGCCGAACCAAATGAGTTCCCGCTACGAATCGAACCAGGATCTTCCAGACCAATTGCGCATATGCTAACCGTTTAGCTACGAGGAAGCTCTCTTTGTTTCCCAATCTGTATGACATCTACATCAATATTATCTTTTATTTTGTGTCCTTTCATCAATTTCTTATTTACAATAGAAATATTTTCTTTTTCTTTCAGATTGTCTCTGCAAGCGAATAACAAACTAGGGAACTTGATCGGAAGAAAATTTGAAATATCTCCTCCAAATCACAGAGAATAAAGACATACTCCTTTCTGCGGAGTCAAAGGCTTATCACATAACATTTGCAACATTTCACAGACATTACAAGAAAGGATACGTAAAGAAAAAATTAGGATGTTTTACTCCCGTGTTTACTCCAGATCAAGAAAGAAAACTTATCTGAAATGTATGGATTTTTTCTACGGGTTAACTCGAAGTGAATTTTTAAAACTGGTGTACGACTACGCAGTGGCAAAAGACGTTCAGCATTCTTTACAAATAGATACTCATCCTGCGAACCAGTTTATGAAATTTAAGCAAAGACACTCAGAAATACTTTTGCACACTCCGCAACTAACATCCATTGAAGGCAGGAAAGGTTCAATAAGAAAGCTGTTTATCGATTTTTCTCCTACAATGAGAAAATTGAGAAGTTGAATTGTACTCCGGACATATACAACAGGCACAAAACATATTTTCACAAATGAATCAGCGTTTAAAAAAACTGGAAAGACCAGGGTTGATATGTTTAAAACAAAATGTTTAAAATAAGTGTTTAAAACATGTTTAAAACGAGGGCTGTTGTTTTATTCAGTTTGTTTTAAACGTTTTAAACAAATTGTTTTAAACGTGTTTTTTTTCGATGCTGATTGGACATTTTTAAAACAACTAAAATATCAGATTGAAGAAGCTAATTTAATTTTCTAACAAACAACCCATCCTCCGCAGGATTTGTGCATGGAGTAAATTACAAGCAGAGTTATATTCTTATTATAACAGCAATTACTGAACGTAATTCTGCACATCAGTGTGCGTATAACTAAATCAACAGAAATTCAAGTGAAGTATTTCAACATTTCTTAATTTCCAACAATAACGGAGGTTAAAGACACTATACACTATTCTAAGATCCAAATTCACAAGTTCAAAATTTGGGTATTTTTTTATCACTATCATTTCTATAATAATGACAGTTCTCACGTCATAAGCTAGAAGAAATGCTCTGACAAATACAATACAACTCATAGAAAAGAGCAGTGACTAGCCTACAAGGAGCAAATGACATTTTAACTAAACAGTTTTCAAGATACATCTCTATCTGCAACATGGGTAGCTAATAATGATTAGTGTCTACTGCATAACAACACAATTAACTCTAGACACCCGCCAGGGATTTTAACAAAATGGTAGACTCTCACGTTCGGGGCTCTGATGACCCCCCTAATTATCACAGTCATGAGTTATACACCATTGGAAAGCTTATAGACCACAAATTCCAACGAAGTTACATTCGTGAAATTCCCGCCGTATTCGTAGAAAAAGAACAAAAAATCATTAAAAATATGAAAATATTGACTTTGCGGGGCCCTGGCAACCCTTGCAGCCACCCTACGCTGACAAAATGATGCTAATGTGTAGGCCACATACTTGTGACAATAATATAAGAAATGGTAGCCATTGCTGCCATTGCGTAATGAGTTCGTTTTATGTAGGAAATATTTTTAAAAAAATATGCGCAGAAAAACATTCATTGAATTAGACATTCTCTCCCCTCCCCCACTATAGTACCATGTCCATATGCAAATCAGTTTTTACTACACACATCATGTATACGAACAAGAATTATGCTTCTAGACCACTTCAGTGAAATATATCTTGTGTTATATGGGACCGTCCCAAAATAAATGTAAATTAACCAAATTTGACCCCCTCTTTCTCTATTAAAAACAAGTACACATACAGGTTACTATCATGTAGGAGACTACTTCATTGCTTCACATACCACTTTTTATAGATGTACCACAAAGGGGGAGGAATACCCGCCAAACATGATGAAATATTTGATGAAAAAAAACTTCATCCTCCCTCTCTCGGCCGTACATACGTACGCCTAGAGATGCAAGGGCTCGGAAAAAACCCGGCTTTTTTTTTTTTTTAAAAAAAACTCGGTTTTTTCTGCTTCGCTTTTTTGCTTGGGAAATTTTGGGCTTTTTTCAAAATTCTGCTTTAAATTGATAAAGCAGACTTCGTTTCGCTTCTCTATAACACAAAAAGTCATTTAATTAGTGGTTGATGCTGATAATAATATAAAACCTCGAAAATAAACCATGAATTTCGAAAAGATATTTCAAACAATTTTACTTCAACATATTTACATTATGAATTCCAAAGGATTAACCAATGTATATAATAGGAAGTTTTTAACTTCATATATAGAAAAGTAAGCAGAGTTGGCAAGAACCATGGTTGTTTTTGAAAATGCCAAAAACCCGTTTTTTGAGGGATGTTTAAACCAGGCTTTTTTGGTTTAAACCAGGCTTTTTTGGTTTAAACCAGGTTTTCTGATTTAGATATTTTGCTTTATGTGTTTATATTACATATTCACAGAAATAAGTTTGTTTCGCCTTGGTGTTGTTAAGCAACAGCGGGGTTATACTGGAAGAAGTCCCATAAGTTAAAGAAGTCCGGTCAGTAAATGTCTTAAATTGAGAAGCTCCCGCCCTAGCCATTGGGAAAATCCCGTCATTACTTGAAATGTTAAACATTAACGGGAAACTCCTGTTATTGCTTTGCATGTAAAATTTAACGGTCAACGTATCATAATCAGTACGCTAAAACTGAGCTACTAAATTACAAATTTAGTACGTAGATATCATTGAAAGTCCAATCCAAGCTAATGTTGGAAGCTACGTAGGCAATCGATAAATTTTGCCAATTTCTATCAATATATTTAAGCAATCTTGGCTTCTTTATAAAACAACAGGCATTTAGGCATGCAGAAATATACAATTTGGTTTCGTTTCGTATGTTTAGGCTTAACATCCTTACGTAATACCGAGGTTATCAAGGAGAAGACTTTCGCTTAAAGTGACATCCAAGCCGCTACTTGGTTTACGCATGAAAGAAGGGTTGTGGTTCGAACGAGAATTGAACATGGGACACCTTGATTAAAAGGTGAAAGGGAAATAAAACTAATACAGGTGGTTTGATATGTGGAAACGTCACCATGAAGTTCACACGATTCACATTTTTGTTCTTTTTATTTTATTTTATTTTTTTTTTTTTGGTTTAAACCAGTTATTAAAAAAAAAAAGTTGGTGTAAACCAGCCAGCCCTAAAAGTTAACACTTCTTTTACTAGCTAGCTAATACACAAATAACTAGCAAAATTGTATGTAGTATTTTTACTCCAAAATATTCCATACCCTCTTTTTGAAACAAAATAAATTAAAATAAAACTTAAGAGAAATATTGGGTTGCACATCTAGAGCGTTTGGTTCTGTATATTCTTGAAATTCTACAGTTAAGTTTTATATAACCACCCAATCCTCAAGTTTTCATAATTTTTAACAAGAGGGATTCAACATATCACTACGGAACTCCCCCCGCAGTAAAAAGACTACGGAATATATTTAAGTTAAGCTAAATACAACTGCACAACAAACATGGCTGAGTGTTTAGCTTTTGCGTTTCTATCGGGAAGTCCGGGATTCAACCCAGCATTCGACCATTCTGACAAAGCTTTTCTTCATTCCATCTGTGAATGTAGAAATAGTGCGTGTACTGTGAGTTGGCCGACTTCCTTTCTTATTGTTTTTAAATCGTTATTATTACTAATCACCAGCAGTGACGGTTTTGCGAAGGTTAGGGGGGGGGCGGTCTTTTGGAGTGAAGCCTGTTCCCCAAAGTTACGGAATGTCTAAAACAAACGAAATATCTATTAGTTATGCCTTTACTCATAAACTTTAAGCTTCCGTCAAATAAAAATTACAAATGTTTAGAAAAACCCTTCCCAAAATACTTTTCTAAATCCGCCACTGATTCTCAGTATAAAATGATTCGGAAGGTTATTGCTAAACATATAAATGAAACGAAATATTAGTTATGCCTGTACTCATAAACTTCAAGCACCTCCCAAATAAAATTAGGACTTTTTAGAAAACGAAACAATCAGAGAAACCCCTCCTAAAGTACTTTTCTAAATCCGCTACTGATTATTTGTATAAATTGGTATTCAAGGTTGTGTCTGGGAAATTATTGCTATCACTGCACAGCTACAGTATAACAGAAATGTGGAAGTACGGTTTGACGGATATATTGAAAACGTACGCTTTGACGAATATATAGAAAAACGTAAGTTCAACTTTTGCGCTAGAAGCTAGAGTACTAAGCTCTTAGAAATGAAACACGGATGACAAATTGAAATGATCTAGAGAAGAAAAAAATGTCGATAACTCAAAAGTTAAAATAAAGTTAAATAGCCTCTAAAATTGCCCTCAAATACTACATTCTTCATGTTAGCTTTAATTCGTAAACATGTGCTCCATCCATCTTGATGGTGAATTTCAGAGCGAAATATCGCATTTAGGTCATGAAATTCTTATCTAACTATAGAATATACTATAAGAAAGCTAGATAGAAAAATCATGAAAATGAAAAAAGCCAAAATTTCCAAAATTCTCGTTCCCCCCCTCCAAAAAGCCGGCTTTTTATGTGAAAAAAAAAACATCGATTCAAAAAAGCCGGCTTTTTTGCATCTCTACGTACCCCTATATACATAAAATGCAACTGACGGAAAGCTTTATCCCTCAAAAATACTTTGGTAACAAATCATCTTTCTAGCTTAATTAAGGACTGAACTATTGATGTTTGTTGTAAAAATAAATGTAATTTACGTCAAAAAACTTAAACTTCAAACATTGGCTAACTTTGCCCCCTCCCTGCTCCCCCATATAAGTAAGAAGTACAAATACACGATATTACCATGTAGTAACCTATTTCATTGCTTCACGTAACAAGTTTTATGAATCTATCCCCCAAGATGGGGAATGGCCTCCAAAAAACTGTTGGAAAAACAAAACAAAAAACAAAACACGATATTTACCCTTCTCCCACATACATAAAATGCACACCAGCAAAGCTGCATCTTTCAGGAATAAATTGGTACCAAAACCATCTTCCAGCCTTAATTTGAGGTTTAGGACTGAGCCATTGAGGTTTAAAGCCCTGACACAGCAGTTCAAAGATTGAGAATTGCAGACGACCAGTAGAACGTAACACAAAGAAACTAAACTACATATTCTGTGAACGGAGATCGGGAAAATCCCGATTTCTTTCTCCGGAATTGAACATTTGGGCGGATCGAGATTAGGGAAGTTCCCGAAATTTGATCTAGCTGTTGAATATAGATGGCAAGCAGTACCTAAGAGTGTAAAAATGTAATATACATGTCTATCTAGATTATTGTTTTAAACAAAATAAATTTTTTTTAAAAAACAAAGTAGTTTGTTTTAAACGTTAAAAACGTTTTAAACAAAAAACATGTTTTAAACATAAAAAAACTTTTTTTGTTTTTTTAAACATGTTTTTTTAAAAAAAAAAACATTTTTTTTCAACCCTGGGAAAGACATATGTAGGTGATGTATGTAGCACTGAATGTAGCCAACTAATAACAGTATTGTGCTGCTGTAGTGAATCGGGTTCATTCATTTTTGTATATTCCATATTTGTCCGTATGAAGATGCAGAATAGGCTTTTAGATGGTGCTCCACATGGCTCACATGGGACGAATACGGACAGCGGTTGGATTAACGGCAATATGTCCATAGTTTTTGCTAAAATTCTTTGTGAAAAAGTACGTCCAACAAATGGGGAAAAGCGCTTCTTCTCGACGATTTGATGGATCACAAATGTTACCCTGTTTTGCAATACGCTTCTGTAAATAATACGTATATTTCTCCGATCCTTTTTCCTCATACCACTGGACTTGTCTGTGCAGTTGAGGAAATACTTTGCACAAGAATTAAACATTTTCCAAATCGTACACCCTCGTCAAATCATAAATCAGTACGACATATGCAAGATCTTTACACCAGCTTATATGAAATCAGCGTCTATCCAAATTTCAATTTTTGATTTCATAAAAGCGAATACTGACCTTATAGTCCCAACATATTTACTGAAACAGATTTTGTTTCTTCAACAATGCATCATGATTAATCAGAAAATGTAGAGTTTCCAACGAATGTGTGTATAGCACAAGAAATGTGCTAATCAGCTGCACTTTCTACGAACACTTCTACTCTAGACAAACTTCAGTTTTACAGTATCGGAAGCAGTAAGCGCATCTCATTTTGGAATTTCTCAACCAGAAGGAAACGTTGCAATCAATTCCCGTTGCATTCCTATTTATTCAAACAGGCTACGCGAAAAAAGATCGCCTTTGCACATCAGGCCTTTGGCAAATCCGAAGTAAGTATATTTACCGAGAGTGCACAAGACGTCAACAGTCAAAGGTTCTTACTTCCACTCCAATCAGGACAGCTCAGAGAGTGAAATATTTTGAGATATGTGGCAACAATGTTTAAAGGAAAAACATTGTTTAAAAATTCTGATCAAGCAAAGTACAAGAAAGCGACTAACAACAAGAAGAAAAACTATTACTGTTTTGTTTATGCAGGAGAATTTCATGATCCTCCTTTATACTAATGGATCCAATGTGGCGATGTGGTATGGTTACACAAATGCTGCATATTCTACAGTGGTTTTGGTCTAAAGTGGCTTGCACACGATCCAACTTTTTTGATGTGTTATAAATAGTGAAGTGAAAGTGCAGACTAGTTCATTGTAATCAGTACTGTCTTTAAACCAAAATACCAAGTTGTTACAAGATACGAATAATCCACAATCAATGGACTAAATATAACAGTAAAAATCAATATCCTGTCTTTGTATTACAGTTATTTTCAAATTAAATTACATTAAAACGAAGTGTGTTATTGTAGACTTTATTTTCTGTTACATTTCCTTTGTCTTCTGAACGTTTTAGTTTATCATAAAGCATTATTCACTTTGTCCCAGCGGTTTTGGAAAGTGATAAAATACAAGAAGTTTGAATTTCAGATTGCACGTCTCAAGTCGTAGGTTCAATAATTTTATTGTCTTCTATTAGTAAGGGCATGTCCAAACGAGTAGTCCTCTAAATATTTCATTGAAAACTTGTTTACTTATTCAACAACAATGGCAAACACATAACATATCTTATATACATATAACATATCGCCCGCCCTTTCTCCATCTACGCTCAAATGTTTCGCCAAGTATTTTTAAAAGTGTATGCAAGATTTATGTAATATTTATGTATAATCGAAACTTGTCTTTATCACCATTAATGGTTTAATAATTGGTGCACCAGCAACTTAGGCTAAGTGTGCTAAAAATGTAAAATATAAAATTATTGAATTATTTGTATAAATATTGAAATACTTTTGTAAAAAAAAATATATAAAAAATTTTCAAATGGCGGACGACGCCATTCGTATTTGTTGGCTGACATGAGAGTCGAAGTGCCTGAATTATGTATTTAAGAAATTGACAGGTTAAACATAGAGTCCTGCATAGTCAGACTTAAGTAAAGAATATTGTTTTTTTCTTTTTGCTCAGATCGCGCCTTTCAGTTTCGGTACCTGAAAGTGTAACCAAAACAGGGCTATCATCATTGCAATCTTCTCTTCTTTATTATTTTTTTGATCATTCATTTGTTTTTCCATTTGGACAAGGGTGGACAGGGACGAGAGATAGGAAAAATTGACGAAACCACAACACTAAGAAACAACAAAAGATAAATTTACACAAAATCAACAAAGAAAGAAAAAAGAAAAAAGAGATTAAAAAAAATAAACTCCTAACTACCTAATATTAATTCATCTTCTAATTTTCCTATTCTATTCTATTCTCGACTCAAGTTTAGCTTACTCTAGTCTTACATTTTTTCTTCCTCGTTCCTTTTATCATATTTAGCCTTTCTCGTATGTTTATCATCATCTTCATTGGTCTAGATTTCACCTGCATGATAGGCTTTCCACCTAGTTTTTATGATCATCTTCCTCATTGAGTCAGGTTTCTCCTGTATGATTGGCTTTCCACCTATATAATATCCTTTCCACCTATTTTTGTATTATCATCGTCTTCATTAGATTTAGATTTCACCTGTGATGGCCTTCCACCTGTATGATAGGCTTTCCACCTATATAAGAACCTTTCCACCTATGTTTTGTATTATCATCTTCATTGGATTTAGGTTTCACCTGTATGATAGGCTTTCCACCTATTTTATTTTGTTCTTTTTATTTTTTGACATTTTTATAATAGGTCGGAGCACTTAGTGCAGGCCCTGGTCAGTTGTGTCCTGCCGCCGTGAGCGCTGGGACCGATGTTGACACCTACACGAACAAGGTTCGAGGTGGACACTGTATAACATTTACCGAGTAATTGGCTTTTGTTGTGCATAGGATCTTTAGTGTATGTTATGTATATATGTTGTTTTTGCTTTGTTTTGAAGTTTACGCTATTTCCCACCACCTATTTCCGTGCACACCCGCTCAACACATCCGGAGTTCCAATCTGGCTGGATGCCGGGGATGAGTCGAGCGCACATTCACACTATTCTTCCGGGGCACGCGGAAATCCAGCGTTCCTGGAGCAAAAGCTTCGGTCCTGGAAGGTACTCTTTTGCACTCTGACATCTAACGTAATAAGTGGTGTCGTACTGAATGCTCCACTAAATCTTATTAATAAATTCCTTTGCGGTCTATCGACATTTTGTTTTAAGGTATTATTTTCCAACAATCTGTGGGCCCACACGCTTGAAGCATATGCCACTGTTGCACTTAATAAAGTTTCTTGATATAATTTAATTATTTTCCTTGGTAGTTTGTACGTGGTATTTGCTATCGATATTAACTTGTTTGCAACTTTATGACCCCTGTCTATTATATATCATATGTGACGCAAAATTTAGTTTTTCGTCAATTTGTATACTCAAGTATTTGAATTCTGCTTCCCTTTTTATCGTATTAGTTCCTAATTTGATTGTTGGATTCCTACGCAGTTGTGTAGCGAACAACATATACTTTGTTTTCTTCGCAGATAGCCTTAGCTTACTTTTGTTACTCCAATTTTGTAAGATATTAATGACTAATTCTGCTTTAATTTCTGATTCTCTTCGTGAATTAGCTGAGATTATAATTGCAATGTCGTCAGCAAAAGCCACTACTCGGTCTATTTCTTCTTTACTATTTAGAATTTCCAGACAGGGCTGCAATTCTATGTCCC
The DNA here is from genome assembly GCF_964235325.1 of Thermobia domestica. Classification (NCBI taxonomy): domain Eukaryota; kingdom Metazoa; phylum Arthropoda; class Insecta; order Zygentoma; family Lepismatidae; genus Thermobia; species Thermobia domestica. The sequence continues at coordinate 94,402,097 of NC_137466.1, forward strand.
ACAACAACGGTCCCAAGATCGATCCTTGGGGGCATCCTTTCTCTGTCTTAACTACAATATTCCCTTTTTCTCCTTTAATTAATATTTTCCTATCTGTAAAGTAATTCTTAATAATGTTTAATAAGTACTCCGGTACATTTATTTTGATGAGATTTTGAATTAATGAAGGAATCCAAAGATTGTCGAACGCGCCTTCGATATCCACAAATAATGCCAACCCGTATTTATTTACTGAACACCTTCTTCTAAAGTAAAAAATATATCAAAATCAGGTAAATCAAAGAATTGTCATAATAAGAGTAAATCAAGGTCAAAATAGGGAAGGAGGTCCAGCGGGATGAAAAAGGCCAGTTACCCAGATGGTTAGGGTGTAAAAATTGGGAAAAGTGAAAATGAAATGAAATGAAAATATCTAGGATATTTGTGGGTGTATGTAGATGAATTTGTGATTAAATATAAATGTGTGTAATTAGTGTGAAAGGTGAAATTTTCACTTAATCCCCTTCCTCTTTTGCACACCCCACTAGAAGATGTTGACACTACTAATACTGCTGAACAGCTTCTAATCGAAACTTGTTATTATCTCTTTGGCAAGGCTGCCAGAATCATGGTCAAGAATCAACTTTATGCATTGCTTTTACTAATCGGTATAAAATGTTTGAAAGATTTATAACTTTAATTTGACCTCCAAATTCTGATTGTATTTTTGTGGAAGAATTGAATATTTTATATAACTTAAAGTATGATACTAAAGAAGCAAATTACTTCAAGCATGTTGGAAACATAATAGAATAGAACTTCACTGAAAGAATCAATTTTAACTGTTGAAGAGTTGGAATGCTATAATATATTTCCAACTAGATGTCTTACTGATGGCGTACTCAAGGAAATACCTGTACTGTTCAAATATATAGCGGAACAATCCTGGTACGCAAGGAATAAATTAACCTAATTAAGGACGGCAAGAGGACTTTAACTTGGATGGAAACAAACATGAATTGGAGAACTTTCGTGAACATAATGAGTGGCCACATGATGCAAAGGTAGCGTAAAATATAAAATAAACTGTAAGGACAATGAAACATCTTAAAGTATATTCCCCATGCCGTAAGCGGATACAAAATGCATCTCAAATAATTCCGGTAAGTATATTTTCCTTCATTTTTAATAGTTAATCCCTTGTTTAAATCACCATTTTTATTTTTGCTAAAGTTATATTTTCAAGCACTAATAGATGAAACTTTAAGGTACACTAAACTTATAGTAACGAACGCAGAGAAAGTGATATCATATTAGAAGTATAATAACAAAACAATAATACTTTTACGTTTATTGGCTTAGGAGCCATAACACAAAAACTACGTGCTGGGGAATATTCCAATATGGCGTACTGCTTATTTAAAATGGCGGGAAACCAGCAACTAGAGTTTTAGAACTGTTTTAGTATAATATCAATACATCGAACATATTCTAACCGGTTCAATCTTTTTTTTTTTTTTTAATATATATCATTAACTTTGATCGATTTTTGTCATAATTGCACTGGACTAGGGCTATTTATTCAAAAAGGCGCAACTGGATTTTTTACAGAACAACATCAGTAAAACATATTTCAATAGATTTCATCTTCTTTTTGAAACTTTTATCTCAAACACCAATTTCAATGGACACATAGGCATAAATACAGAAAGATAGTGCGAAAGTCTACTTTCAAGATTCTTGTGCCCCCCCTGCCGACGTCAGTTTACGAACTATTTATTGAACTAGCCCGACTTCCAAACCTGTTGGTACTTATCGGAACTTGCAATGAATTTCCGTGTCAAATCACTAAATATCTTTTTCTTCATGTTAAATAATTCATTCATATGTTTCAACAGAAATTGGGCGCAGTCCGATGACGTTTGAAGCTTCATTATGCACCTCTGACATTGTATATAGTGACAATATATACATCGTTTTAAAGCTTATAAAATTTCCAACAACTTTTATTCGAGCACTTTTTTCATATTTCTACTCTGTTAAGTTTTATGAGGCAATAAAAAGAATATGTCCCCTAATAGTGATCACAATTTTTCATTTTATCCTAAAATTATACAACAATGGTTACTCGGAGGAAAGTGGCAATAACTTGTTACATTGCCTATAATATTAGAAGTATAACAAAGAAAGAATGATCCTTCTATCTCAATTAGTGTAGAAGTTATGTGGAATAAACTAAGTGCATGTGAGAAATTCAAGATGGCAGACTGTTTATTCAAAATGGCGGAAAACCCGCAACTGGATATTTTTGGATTTACTGGAGGTTATTGAGGAAGAGATTACGAACAAATTCCAGATGGTTCCATCTTTTTATTCTAAATGTCTACCTCAAACCTTATTTTGACTGCACTATGTCTTCCTTATCAATTTAAATTTTCGTTCTTTAAAGATAATTGAGATAATCTCAGAAATAAGTTACTGACGTTTCCTACGTCGTTTTTTGTTTACATATTGTAAAACCATTTCAGCAATAAAAGTAACTAAGCTACACCATAGACCAGCATTAAGAATTGCGAATGCTCCGAAAAATTCTCTAATGCTTAATGCAAATAGTTTCTTTGTATCTTTCCTTGCTTCCAAGCTAATTTTTGAGGACAAAGCGTTGGTTTCCCATTTAGAAAACAAACCAGAGAAATCACATCCTCGAACTATATGATTAAAAGCCTCAACGTAAGGAGAACCTCGTCTTAATAGAAAAACTGCAGGGTGAGCGCCAACCAGTTCGTTCACTATATGAAGCAAAGGTTTTCCGTTGGGGTCTACGAAATCCTCACTATGCATTATGTACTCCGTGAATGACAATGTCCAAAAGTAAGCATAATTTCTAGTTTTGAGAACTCGTTTAAAACCATTCATCAAGTTATTTTCTGGTATCCATTTATCAGATATAGCTTTCAAAATAGGATCCGTAGGATCTGCAAATAAAAAACGAGCTGGAGCAGCTCCACCAAATGGAATACCTGAATCTAGAAGTTCTTTCATTGTATTGATGTTCGGGTAACCTTTAGGTTTAGTTAGAAACGAATATAAACCTGCCTGATAAGAAGTATTCACTACCAAAGAGCTAAAAATCCACGCTAGGAATATTATGCGCAAGGGTACTATTTTTCGCGGTGGAGGTACTGAGATCCCCAACAAAGAGGCAAGTAAACACAAGAATTGAGATTGTATTTGATACCATTCAGATGCTGAAAATTTGCTTATAAGAGTAGCACTGATACCTGCAAGAAAATAAGTTAAATTTAGGAGTACCCAAAGAGAAATTTCGAATGGAAAACAGACGCTCATCCAAAGTGGATAAATGTCTGCAGATGGAACCACCCATACACCGCGAATAAATTCCTTTGCTAATATTGTATCAAAATCATGGAATAAATCGTTATCATATATACAAGTAAATGCACCTTCAACTAGACCGTTGTATACTTTCCCTAATATACTTGAATATGAACCATTTGAGTCTTTAAATCCGTAGTCAGCCCACTCAGACACAAAATTAAGGTCTAGTGTGAAGTTCATTTTCTTCTCAGAAACTAGCAACAATTCACCATCTTTACCTGTCAATGTTAGTTTTCCATCTGAATCAGTTTCAGCCATCATTAATGGAGGTAAAGCTGCTGCGCCCAGAGGCAAAGGACATTTATACAGATTGTTCACTTTATTTGGATACAAATTCACGTCCTTCGTCAAGTGACCATATATGCATTTGTCTAAGATAACGGGTTCTTTCACTGCATTACAATGATCTTCTGCAAATGGAAAGTAAGTAAATAGCAATGAGACCTTGTCGCTGTGTAGATGTGGATTGATGATGGGTACAATCATTATAACATTCATCAAACTTTCTTGGAGAAAAAACTCGAACACACTAAACACATCTCTCTGGGAAATAGTCTCATAAGCAATCACTAAAAATTTTGTATTTGAATCCCAAAACAGCAAATTTCGCACTTTGTTTATTGCACTGTGACATTCTTTTGGATGTTGAAATATGAACAAATAATCAATGTTAGAGCGTTCATGGAATGTATCCAACAGTAAGTCTTGTGAGTTTTGATTTGCTATAACTGGTGTAGTACTAGATATATTAAGTTTTATTATAGGTCCATCGTAGTGTTTGGTAATTACTGATTCCAGTTGCAATTGGTTGTCACTTACGACTACTAGAGTCTTCTTGAAATATGCTGTGAGTATATTCAGGACACATTTATTGAGATGAATTATCTTCATATTACCAACATCGTATAGCTTTCGTCCTTTTGCCAGCTGAACACATAGAATGATTAGCACTAGCAGCGTTTTACGGTTCATGTTTCAACACCTAGAAGAAGAGGCAATGGCAAATAAAATATCGTATCATGTTTATCTCTATCTTTAAATGAACTAGAAGGTAAACAAACCCTCCCCATATATATACATGCACTTATTCTCTTTCCAGTCTTAGAAAAAAGTAGATGTAAACAAATCCACTTGATTACGAGTCGGTCGATGACCAGTGATTGGTTGTTGGTTTCAGTGCACTAGTATCCTACCGCAAATATAATCCCTACTAAAATAATAATTTCAAATAAAAAATGTCTGAATTGATCCTACATTTTATGGTAATAAACGCAATATAGGCCTATAAAATATTTAACAACAGATGTAGCTTTATTTCAACCTCACCCGTATTTGGACATATAGTATTTATTGCGCAAACGTATGCGTTCGCGCGCCTACCCCACTCATTTAAAATTATTGTAGAATGCAGAGTTTCATGGCGACGATGTGTGACAATAATCCATTTTCGTCTCGTGTTATAAAACACAAAAGAGGACAACAGGAACGGAGGCAAATCTCGTTTATATAACGATGTGAGAAAATACATATTTCCAGCATAGCAGTAGTTAGTATTAGTGCGTTATTTATTTACCAACCAACCGCAGCCTTATACTTCGGAAATTATGCTACGACAATAAGCAACCAGATGATCTTGCTGTTCACGTCCCTCGCTGTTGAAGCACGTGTGAGCCGCGCAGCAATACATTTCGCTTTGTTTACGTCTACTTTGTTCTAAGGCTGGAAAGACTTTAGTGCTGTCCACGAGACGAGAATCACTTGTTTAAATTCGAGCCAAGAAAACATTCTCATCCCATTTTCGAGACGAGACGAGAAATTTCTGGAATCTCATGAGCAAATCTAGTTCACCGAAGTCTGATTAATAGTTTAAAAACTCTAAATGGATAAACTGTTTGTACTAACACAGTGAGGAGCATTTACCTATATTACACAATACGCAAATCATTATACGATATACTCTAATAATAAATATGTTTTAAAACAGGGCACAAAATCGCCATTGGCACCTAGAAATTTAGAGCTGGCGACCAGTGTTAAGTAGGAATGGTTTCTGCCTAAACTCACACGGAAGTAATTGTTACTGAGTGGGAGAAAACACGAAATGTGAAGTCTTCACAACGGAAGGGAAAGTGAAGTCTTCAAACGTTGTAGTTCGCCCCTCCTTTTCCATCCTCAATCAAAAGATATATTTTTAAATATGTATATGAATTGTACAATTCAAAATTGATTATCCTGAATCTAATTGTCTGGTTTTGGAATTTTATGCCCTGGTGTAATTTCTTTTTTTATTAAACCAAAGACCGGAGGGGTGGGTGGGAAGGGAGTTACCTTTCATAATTTGTACGTTGAGAGATACTGGTGACCATCATTTTTGGAGTGGCGAGTGCATCTGACTTCGAAATTTTGCGCAGTGTTTTAAAAGTTGTTAAATCTCACTCCTTTGTGGACTTTTCGTGACGCGGAAGGTTTCTGATAACTTCTAGGGGAAATTTAAAAAAAAAATCATATCATAAATTTTGTACATAAATTTACAAAACGAGACAAGGTTTTCGAAAATTGAGCCAAAACGAAACTTGTACAAAGATTTAAGAGACGAGACGAGAATTATTTCTCGTCTCTTTTCGTGGACAACACTACATGTACAGATACTATTAACAGATGTGAAAATAAAAGGTTGGAGTAAGAAAAATATTACGTTCTGCCTTGCGTTCAGGTAGTAAAATATACAAAATTTATGGAAGTTAGTAAACCAAATGAAATTTGTCTGGGCTGAAGATTGTCTCTCGTCACAGTTCTTTTTATCTTTGTAGACTGGATTTAAATACGCAATAACTCAAGAAATTGGGTCAATATCAAGAAGTCGGTGCATCACTGGAAATCAAATCCGAGACCAAATGTCTACACCAAGAGAGTACAAAGCCAAGCAATGAGACTAGAAATATTAGGCAGCACAAAAGAAGAGCATTATTTAAAATAAATAAGACGGTGCACTATTAAAAATACTTTCTTAAATCTGAGAAACCGTTTCTTATCTGTGCACCGAGAATATCTTTTCTTGGAAACAAGAGTTTGAAACTCTCATTAATAAGAAATGAAGAAAATTAGATGAGGCTCTTTAAATCGAAAAGAGAAAATATAATGTTAGTTTCTTTATGAATGAGAGTTGTCAAAACTCATTTCTAAGGAAATATTATCTCGGTGGACAGATAAGAAACGGTTTCTCAAATTTAAGAAATTATTTTTAACAGTGTGGCGATGCGATAGATGATATTGATGTTTGTTCACAAAAAAAGGCCACATTATGGGAACTATAATCGATTCTGAGTCCCCACACACTAATGTAAGTGCTTTACTACTGAATCACCGCGGTCCCAAGAATATATTTCATATCAGTTTTTATTCTTATACTGAAACTGGGAGTAGTAAAACTTCTAGTTCAACTCCCTGTTTCAGTGTTGATTTTTACATAGTACGTAGTAGTCAGGGGCGGATCTAGGAGGGGGGCGATCGCTTCCCCAGAAGAGGAAACTTCCTTATTTTATATATGAATAAAACCCATCCCATAGTTTGGTGCTCTTAAAAGTAGCTCTGAGGAGCAGTATTACAATACACCGACCCCCCCCCAGAAGTCCGTCCTTGATCCGCCCCTGGTAATAGTTGTCGTATAGGGGTTTCAGTATTGAATTTGTGTAGTTGGGAAGTCTACCGTAATTTCACAGTGTGAAACGAACTCACTCATAATCATTAATTATTAAATGTGATGTATACATACACACATAAAAAACGTTATCAAACGTTTATAATATATATAACCCATGTTCTCTTGATTTAGGTAGTATATCAAAGTTCTAACCAACATTTTGTTATACCTGAAGGTAAGTACAGGGTGGCGCATGAAATGAATGATCCTCTTTTCTTTAGTATTGTTTCAGGTGGATCGGAAATAAAGTTTTGCGCATCAACAGTAACAATCAGTATAGTTTGGAGAAGCAATTGAATAACCAAAGACAGCCTAATTCATGACACGACCGACAGACAGCTACTGTTGCAAGGATGACTGACAAGGCAAAACCAAGAATGTTATAATATAGAAGATATGACCATAGCTGTCTTTATTGAGCTGAGCGAAGCGAAGCTCTTATACTCGGGTTAGCCGTTTGGTTGTCCGCGAACTCCTCCTAGATCGTTTGGCCGATCTCAACCAAACTTAGCACGCTGATAGAGTATGTCGTGCTGAGTGATAACATAGGTCGAAATCAAAAATCCGATGTACCATCGAGGAATAATCACCGAAAAACGCTTCCTCCTAGACCGTTTGGCCGATCTCAACCAAACTTAGCACGCTGATAGAGTATGTCGTGCTGAGTGACAACATAGGTCGAAATCAAAAATCCGATGTACCATCGAGGAATAATCACTGAAAAACGCTTCCTGATTACGTAGTTTAAGCTCGCTCAGCTCATTTCATTGCAATCGGGTATATCCATTGCATTCCTAGTAATAATACCTCGATGAAGCCGAAAAAACAACCGAATATCGCTAAACATCATTGGTTTCTTTCTTTTCTACCATTAATGTTCGCTCAAAAACAGGACCGGATTAACCCAACTGGAGGCCCGGGGCTAGAAAAAATATGCGGCCCCTGCTGACTTCGCCTAATACTTTTCTTTTTAAAGTACGGCAGGAAAGTTAACAGAATATGTTTCATATTTTTGGTCATATTTTATTTTATGATGATGATTGTATCCTTATTATTTTTTTTTTAGATAACCAGTTGCGATTTTGATCAGAGTAGAGGCCCCTGTAAACCTGGAGGCCAGGGGCTACAGCCCCCTAAGCCCCTCACTTAATCCGGCCCTGCTCAAAACCTTACGTTCTCCGTATGTAAACATGAGGCATTTTTTTTCTTTTAAATTAAATCCTTGCAGTAACGTTTAAAATGGGTAAATAGGCAGCTTGCGAGTGTATAAACAAAAGCGAGAGAAAATTATGAGGAATAAATATTATTTTACAGATAAGAAAGTCACTAGCTGTATGATACCCGTTGTAGTAGATTCGAATTTTAATTTTCATATTAGATGCCCTTTCTTATATTGTTTTTTCAAGGTTCTAGTGGAAATGATTTAACTAAATATGGATTTATAATTTTATCTGAAACACTCGACCCAATAGCACTGAATGGTACATTTCAGTGGATTTCAGAATGCAATGAGGAAAAAGTAAAACATTCGGCAATCACATTATCAATGATTGAGCAATATCTTACCTTATGAATGGCTAGTTTGTATACATTAGTCATACTCGGCCTTATGCAGAGTCGTTCTGACGGCTGATTAGTACATACTAAGGAGATCGACTAACATCTTTCCTGCAGTAATCAGGCCTTTCATATGACGCTAATCATATGTCAAAATGACTCTGCATAAGGCGGATTATGTATAGCATGATTTCACTAGTAACGGAAAATGTTCCAAAATGTGCCATACAGTATATTTGGTGGAATGCTTCATTTATATGTATCGCCTAATAGATGTTTACAGAAGTAATGAATGACATTTAAAATATTGTTTCAAAGGGTATTCAATAGACACTGTAACAGAATATTTCAGAGTTCTTCATCTTCAGAATCAGTTCTCTTCTTTCATTTTTATGCAGACAAATCGTGACACATATAGAGTTTGAAGTCTGTATATCTGGAAGTGAGAATTTGGGGCACGGCATTATTCTACTTTTTCTTCCGTTAACATATACAAACTTCCCCCTACCTTACAAATCCAATTGAAACAAAATAACACAAAATTTAAAATAAAGCACTAGTTGACATATTTATGCTAGTACCTGTATTATTGAAGTATTTCGTGTTGCAATTACAGTACCAATTATTCATTTATCTGGTCTGGATGCACAGTAGACCTTTCATACAGAGGACACACATGTATTTAGTAGCAATACTTTGTAAAAAATACTGAATGCATTCTGTAATAGTGATCACATTACCTTTTGTCAGGTAGTTTCCAGTGTTGCATACAAGAGTCAATTCTGAATAAAACTGATAATACAAAGCAATAACAAAAATAAAGTACAACTACTTCATGCTCTTCGCGAAGCTCATCCCTCTTTCTTTTTAAAACTTACTGAATACCTTAAAGACAAAAATATATAAGGGGACACAAATAATATCTACAAAATGCTACTAAATAAACTATTCCCAAGTCTTTTCTTATAAACTAGAAATTTAGGTGTGCATCTTATGACGTTATGATTGCTCGGCACCCAAATTTGTACACTTTACAGAAAGACTTGAAAACAATTATTAATTCCTATAATTATATTTTGTAGATACTATCTGGCTCATTTTCTAAATTCTTTATATAAATTATTCACCAAAAAAATTTTTTAAAGTGCTGTTGAATTTATGGAAGTCCAAAGTTTGGTATATTTAGGAAGAGTAAATCTTTTTTGTGTCCCTTTATTTTAATTCGCTTTAAATACTTGCAAAAATATAATTGCTTTGATCATTCGAAGTTATATTTTGTGTAAAAAGTAATGTCCTTATTCTAATACCTCATGTTTGTTTAATTTCCAAGAAATAGCTCTAAGATATTCCAATTTTTAGGTTTAACTCATGAGAATTGTTTATAAGATTGTTAATAAGGCGAAGTGAGCGCGGGAAAACCGTGACGTACGATTGCATGACTTTGTTGTATGGACATTTGCCTTATACTATAACATTCTCGATCATCAATTGTACTTTTCTTTCATGAAACAAAAGAAAGTATTGTTGTGGTTCAAAAGCTTTCTCGAAAACAGTTTCATACCCAGTGATCCTACCTCCAACAATATCATCCATAGACTAAGTGAAAGATTTCTGCACAATGGCATACAGGGTTTGTCCGGGAAGTAATAGGACTGATTTTATTCCGCCATGACTGTGCTTCGGAGCGTGCGCGCACCGACTGGATCCGGTAGAGGGTGTTCCTATAACTCGACAAGTTTCAAACCAAGATGCGCAGATCGCTTCGGAGCACTTCGTATTCCACCACCCTCCCCACTACTCTTCCATCCACTGATCTGGCCTTGAAAGTACCAGTGATACTAACTCAGCAAACTTATGCTACAACAAATATCACCTGCTAAAATAAATGACAAATATTACCGTGTAGCGTTATACCTACAGTATCGACTCGTAATTCTCATATCAGTGGTCCATTTCATTTAATCCCGCTTTCGAAAATGCGTTGCGGTGGTAGCTCTTCGTATTCTACGGTAGTATATTCTGCGTATGTTCGTTATTAAGCTTTAAAACGAAGAGAAACCAAAAGGCGAATGGCTTAATTTTCTGGATTCCACATTAAAGACTGAACTGACAGCCGAGCCTACTAGAACATTACGATACTGAACCAGGGGCGAATACAGAACGGGTTGCGCACCTTTCTGAAAGGGAAATATTTCTGTCTTACTTCAATGAGACGAGTTGACAAAAGTATTTTTGTCAATATAAGACAACAAATAAGCTGCTTTCAGTCTATTGTTAGTACAAACTATGTCTCAAGTGTTATAATGTTTAATATTTTGCGCCCCCCCATCCTTCTGAGTAAGAATGAATAATTATTCAACTTCCAAGGCCGAAGATACAACTTGTGTAAAAAAAAAAAAAAAAAAAAAAACTATAACAACATAACTAGTAGAGAAAACTTCGTTCAACGATTTCTTTTATTTCAGCTAGTTCCTCTTCCAGAAGTGCGGATCAAAATATTTGGTATAGTTGCAATTAAAATATTTGATTTAATTATCACCCTAGTTATATGTTCGAGGTCCCAAAGGTCATGTAGGCCCCCTATTGTATTTATGAATATACATTATTTGGCATAATTTGAATGCAATTTGCTTTAAAATCCTCATGTATATACCTTCTGCATCTGAATGCCCCCAACTTTACAGAGAAATCGGCGCCCTTGGGTCGGGCCTAAATGCTAACTCGAGTCGGGCCTCACATTATTAATTCACGGGCCCGGCCTGAGATGAAACCTACATTCACGCATCACATTCAGTACTGGCGTGTTGGCAAAGTAAGAGTGAAATAGGTGCAACAGAAACTGTTGGAATAGGGCCACGTCTTATTATGGTCCATGCAGGAGGGGAATTTGGGTTTGTTGATAATGCTCTATTATTGTCCAAATCTAAGCAGAAAAAGTGGAGATTATCATGATGAGATGAACAGTAGAAATTTTTCAAAATGGATCGATGAAAAACTACTTCCTAATCTTCCCGAAAACAGCGTTGTTGTAGTTGATAATGCCAGTTATCACAATGTTCAAATCAATAAAAGACTATCTATGTCTTCACTTAAAAGCGACATGATACAGTGGCTATCAGCGACAGACAAACCTATAAACGAAACCGAAATTGAAGCGGAGAATAGAGTAAATACATTGTGGAGAATGAACAAAAGACAATTTTTGTTAAGAATTCAAAATGTACCTTATGTGAAACAATACGCGATTGACAAGAAATTTATAAACGCGAGGCACACTATAATAAGACTTCCACCTTACCACGCAGACTTAAATCCTATTGAACTTGTGTGTGGGGGGGGAAGGGGGAATAAAGAGCAAAGCAAGGCAATGCATTTCCGATTCACTGGACGAAAAGAAAGAATTACTGGGAAAGTTATTTAATGAATATTCACCACAGAAATGGGTAAAATGTTCTGAACACGTGAAAAAAAATGAAGATTCTTACTTTGAAAGAGACGGACCTATGGATGAGCGTGTAGATGAACTGATAACTAGATTTGGTGAAACCGATTCAGACTCAGATTCATCGGCCGATACAGATTCAGATGAGTGGGGGAGTGAAGCTGAAGGAGAAATGGAAAATATTTAGAAGGTGATTTCTGTTATCATTTATTTATTTATTTTTCATTAAGATTCATTGCGAACTTTTCCACCTTTTAATTCATATATTACGTTGGTAAGGAATACCCCTAATCCTACTTAATTCATTTAATATTCAAAGAGAAAATATTAAAATGCATTAAAAATTTAGTGCAATCAATATACAGCATTTACACTCAAATGTCGTAGAAAATCCTCAGACCATTCCGCTCCCTCCAGATTGCAACACTGCAAAACATCATCGTCGCGGAGAAGGGAGTGGGGAAATTAGAAGGGAGTGGGAGGATTAGATGCGCAACAACTAGGCTGCAGCGTTCTGTTTACAAACTTTTTCACTTATAGCTAACGAACGAGCGGCTGGTCAGTTGTCTCCGAGCACACGGAGAGTCAGGACAGGCTTTTTCGCGCGACGTGTTTCTGTGAGTGGTGCAAGCCGAAAATGCAGTGTTCGTTAGAGCAGGGGTACGCGACTAAATTCTGTGTTAAACTCGGTAAATCTGCGACAGAGACGTTTGATATGATCAAGTAGGCTTACCCAGATGATGCTTTAGCAAGAAGTGGTGTGTTTCGGTGGCACAAGGCCTTTCCGGAGGGCTGGGAAGAGGTCGCCGATGAAGACCGTGCTGGAAGACCTTCGACTTCGACAAACATCGACAATGTGACTCGTGTGCGCGAAGTTTTGAACTCAGACCGTCGACTAAGTATTCCTTTAATTGCCCAGATGTTAAATTTACCAAAAACTGTGGTTCATGAAATTGTGACGGAGCATTTGAACATGCGCAAGGTGTGCAAGATTGTCCCAAAAGTGCTCACTGACGACCAGAAATTGCGGCGAGTGGAATTGTGCCAAGAAAATTTGAACATGTGTGAAAGTGACCCCCAATTTTTGAATAACGTAATCACAGGTGACGAATCATGGATCTTTGAGTATGATCCCGAGACAAAGAGGCAATCTTCCGAGTGGCATACGCCGGCGTCTCCTCGCCCAAAAAAGGGAAGAATGAGCAAATCCAAAGTGAAAACGATGCTCATTGTCTTTTTTGACATCAAAGGCATCGTCCACCATGAATTTGTTCCTCCTGGACAAACCGTCAACGCCAAGTTTTACGTGGAAGTGCTCAAAAGACTCAAAAGAAGGGTCAATCGGGTCCGACCAGACATCGGAGCCGACTGGAAGCTGCACCACGACAACGCCCCGGCTCACACTGCCTTTCTTGTGAACAGCTACCTGACCAAGGCCGGCATCCCAACGCTTCCGCAGCCGCCCTACAGCCCAGATGTGGCCCCCGGACTCCTTTTTGTTTCCTCGCCTGAAACGCCCGATGAAAGGCAAGCATTTTGAGACGACAGAGGGGATCCAAGCAGCTTGCACCGCGGCTCTCAAGGCTATTCCGGAGAATGACTTCCGTGACGCCTTCAATGCTTGGAAATCGCGCTGGCAGCGCTGCATCGACGCAGAAGGAGCCTATTTTGAAAGTTTTTAAAGAATTGTAACGATTGGCTCAATAATTTTTTAAAAATCGACTCAGTCCTATTACTTTCCGGACAAACTCTATATTGTCGGAACGGATATCTTTGACAGAAGCTGTGTGTTTGCCGCAAAATATCGAAGCGGTAAGAGTTGCAATACAGCGGAATCCTTTCAAATGGGATAGAACCAGGAATGCAGGTAGACATATCCAAACGTTTTGTTTAGTTTATTCTGAAAACGAACCTCCATCTGCATGCCTACAAGATTACAGTTGCGCAACCATGGGGGTGCGGTGGCTCAGTGATAGAGCGTTCACCTCCGGTGCTTGAGGTCCCTGGTTCGATCCCAGCTCGCGCGATGTGGACTTTGTGGTAGACAAACACCGTGCTCGTGGGTTTTCTCGGGGTTCTCCCGTTTCCTCCCACTTTCATTCCACTATTTCATTCATCTCTCATTATCACTGTCTCCTTTAGCCTAACCGACATAACCGTGGGACGTAACACTTGAAGATTTCATTTCCTTAATAGTTGCGCAACCACCCACACATGACAACGAACAGGAGAGACCAACGTTCGTTCAGTAGGCTGAGATAAATGACAAACTCTTGGTTTTCTGATGAGGCGCACTTTCATTGGGATGAAGTAGTTAAAAAAACAAAATGTGCGCTTTGAGGCTAATAGAATCAGCAATTCTTCATGAAAAACAACATCAAACTCCAAGGATTACAGTGTGGGTCGCAGTGTCAGCTACAAACTGATTGGGCCTTTCTTTTTGAAAAACGATAAACAATGAATGATATTTGACCATACTATACAATAACATTGCTCCACATCTGCTTGCTCCTCATTTTCCCATCAACACACATTGGTTTAAGCAGATGGTGCCAGACACATGCAATACAATTACTTTCACTAGATTTTCAATATCTTAGTCATTTCAGGTCGGTTTTCAACCCGGCTTCACGGCGGACAAACTTGGCCTCCTTACAGTCTTAATCTTAACGCGTATGAGTATTTTCTGTGAAGGTATCTCAAGGAAAATTTTCCCCCGGGTGCAGTGAAATTAGGAAAATATGTGGAGACGGATAATTAATAAGAACTATGTTCACTAAAATTAAGTTGGAAATCCGGTCATATTGAACATGTTCTTCTTTCGAACATTTTCTTTAGTATATTCTTTCTTGTGATATTAATTTCATTGCGATATTATTTCTAATAAAAGTTTCGTTTTAAGAACAAAATAATTGGATCATTTCATGCTCCACCCTGTATATTCAGTACTTACTTAGTGCACATTGACTTCGTTCTCCATAGGATGATCTCCTGCGTAGAACAAGTGCTCTACACACTATTTGAATTATTAACTCTGCCTCCTTGCTATAATCAAATGTGTAAGCTTATTGTTTTGTAGTCTGCAGTGTAAAGACTACCTTCAAGTGAATAAACTATTTGTTAATTGTTATTAGGAATGAACGTTTCTTAAATAGTTTAGTTCATAGCGTGTTTAAATGTATTAATTATATATTACAAAGAACCTATGGAAGTTTTTTCTGTCCAAGTCTTTTTGAAGTTCACTATAGTTGTCGTCTCTAAGGCATTACTACTGCAATGTATTATCTATTGTCTCGAGTGATACAGTATATTGCATTATCAAACAAAACAAGATAAAAAACATGATCATTTAGAACTACCTATTGCATTATTATTACTACATCAAAATCGATTGTGTCCTAATCTTCATAAACTTATATTGATGGCCATGAGGCGTATAACTGAGTGCAACTCTTATATCTCTTGCAAACCTAGTTATTATCTATAGGTTCTTGAGTACAGCAGCATTCTGTACTCCGCACATGTACTCCGCACGAGACACAAATTAATCTTACCGCCTTCCTCTCATAGTTAATAAACATGTGTTGTACCCTATTTAGGAAAGCCAAGAGGATCATTTATTGTTGATTAACAAAACGTACAATTACTTATAACAAATTACTTGTCATGTTGGTGCCTGACACTCATTTTATGTGCATGAACTGATTAATTAGTCAACTTTCGAAATTTACACTGGAATTATTTACGATATGGAGGCTAATATTTGCTTAGGACTCAATGTCTTCGTTTTGATATACTTCAAACAATCCTAACAATTTTCCGTAATATATGTTCAATATGTTTATTTTGCTCTCTTTCTTTTTGTACTTGTTTCTTCTATTCTTAATAATAATGTTATTTGACAAGGTGACAAGTCGGTTTTTTATTAGACCCTATGACTGATTATATATATATATATATATATATATATATATATATATATATATATATATATATATATATATATATATATATATAATGTAGGGTTATTCAAAAAGAAAGAACAGATTTCAAACATTTATTTCTTCCAAGTAGGGCTGTTCCGATAATCGAGTAAGCGATAACAATTCGATAAAATTTCAAAACCGTTTCATCGATAAAGAACTTTAATTTTATCGAATTATCGAACTTTCGAGACTCCCGAAATGTTTGAGACTCCCGAATGTTCGAGACTCTCGAAATGTTCGAGACTCTCGAAATGATCGAGACTCCTGAAATATTCGAGACTCTCGAAATGATCGAGACTCCTGAAATATTCGAGACTCTCGAAATGATCGAGACTCCTGAAATATTCGAGACTCTCGAAATGATCGAGACTCCTGAAATATTCGAGACTCTCGAAATGATCGAGACTCCTGAAATATTCGAGACTCTCGAAATGTTCGGGGCTCTTGAAGTGTTCGAGGCACTCGAAATGTAAGAAACATTAGACAACTTCGAGACACTCGAACTGTTCGAGAGTCTCGAAATGTTTGAAAGCAGCAAATACAGAAATATATCAATATGATTGCATTTGTCGAGTCACTTGAATATTTTTAAAAAATCGGAATTATCGGTGTTCGGAAGAAACAATGTATTCGAGGTTATCATAGTTGTATATAATATGTATTACATATATGCAGGGTGTTCATTTTAAAACTTCTCTCCTTAGCAATGAAAGGAAGGAAAAGTTTCCCCCCCCACACACACACACAGATCTGTACAAAGTTTAAGCAGTCTGTCAGAAGAGAGAAAGATTAAAAGAGAAAACATGCATCACCCGAATAGAATTGGAATCCAAGACACCATTAGTCTATTAATAGTCACTTTGCCGATTGCGCCAATAACAGGACAGGTAGAAAAATAATTTTACGTATGATTTCGACAAATACAACTTTGCAATAACTTATCAGATGAGAAAAGTTGTTTGACTAGTTTGGCTGCAAGAAGGAATTATTGGAGAGGTGAAGAAACCGAACTGTCCATCACTACTTTCGATAATATCCGAAACTTCGATAATACTCGAAATATCGATAGTACCCGAAACTTCGATAATACTCGAAATGTCGATAATACCCGAAACTTTGATAATACTCGAAATGTCGATAATGCCCGAAACTTCGATAATACTCGAAATGTCGATAATACCCGAAATGTCGATAATACTCGAAATGTCGATAATACCCGAAACTTCGATAATACTCGAAACTTCGATAATTTCAAATACTCGAATGGTTTCGAGTAACCGATGACAACTCGATAAATTTTCACTCCCGAAGTTCGATAGGTCCTCAGCCTTATCGAACACCCCTACTTCCAAGCTACAAAAGATAGAAACATGATTCGAACGTTACTTGATTGAGAAAAAGTTTACAATTTAAACAGTCCGGATAGAAGTTACAATCACGGCCGCATTGGCGCTGTTGTTTGTTGTTGTTTGTCTGTAGTGAAATGGCGGCGTCACCACAGGAGAAGTCTTTTTGTGTGCTACAATTGGCAAAACTTGAGTCCATTGTTGTAGTTCAGCGAGCATTTCGCCGTCAATTTAATAACCAACCTCCGCATCATAAGCAAATTTACGAGTAGCATCGAAAATTCGCAGAAGATGGTTGCATCTGCAAAGGGAAAAGCACGGGACCTCCACGCCGATCGAACGAGAATGTCGAGCGTATTCGTACACTTTACGAAAGGAGCCCAAAGAAATCCACATCACGAGCAAGCAAAGAACTTAACATTCCTCAACCAACGGTTTGGCGAGTTCTAAAACATCGTCTGCACATAAAGCCATACAAACTGCAGTTATTGCAAGCATTGCATCCTGACGACCACAACAAAAGGTACGAATTTTGCATTAGCATGTTAGATGATATGGAAGAAGACAATTTTGCTCAAAGATTATTTTTTCCGATGAATCCACTTTTCATCTTTCTGGTAAAGTTAATCGCCATAACGTTAGAATTTGGGCAAGTGAAAATCCGGCGGCAGGTATTGAACATGAAAGAGATTCACCAAAGATGAACGTCTTCTGTGCGATATCTGTAACCAAAGTTTATGGGCCTTTCTTCTTCATGGAGAAAACTGTGACAGGATTAACCTATTTAGACATGCTTCAAAACTGGTTATTTCCCCAACTTGAAGATGATTCAGATGACTTCATCTTCATGCAAGATGGTGCCCGGCCCCATTTCTCTAACCATGTTCGACGTTACTTGAATGACACCATTCCAGGACGTTGGATTGGGAGAGGAGGAGCAGAAGATCAGCTTTATCGCCGGTGGCCTCCCAGGTCTCCAGCTCTTACTCCGTGTTATTTTTATATATGGGGTTACGTAAAAGACCGTGTTTTTATCCCTCCTATGCCTGACACTCTTGAAGGTCTACGACATCGAATTGTTGAAGCTGTGAATTGGATAACTAGAGACCAGCTGATTCGTGTGTGGCAAGAAATGAGCCACCGTTTTGACATTTGTTGTGTAACACACGGTGCTCATGTTGAATGCACAGCATAATTACTAACAATAAATTGTAAACTGTTCTTAATCAAGTAACGTTAGAATCCTGTTTCTGTCTTTTGTAGCTTGGAAGAAATAAATGTTTGAAATCTGTTCTTTCTTTTTGAATAACCCTGTATATATATATATATATATATATATATATATATATATATATATATATATATATATATATATATATATATACTACCTAACTTCGTAATAGCATACCTTATTCCGTGAGGGTGTGTACCTATTCTCGTGATAGGTAGTGTACTCACGTTATATTAATTATTACGGTCTGTATCACTCATTTGTCATTGCACATATGCTGCACATGAAAATGGTTATGTCAGCTGAATTAAAACTCTGGCTCCTTTCATGAAACCACCGTAAACATGTGCAGCACTGTATCCAGGAGGTACAATTCTTTCCCGAACCGTAGCGCTCGATACTACTAGCGCTCATCATTTTGCTTACCTGACACTTGTTCTTTTAGCTGGAGAATAACGTTGCACTGTAGTTACATTTGCAGTCGACTTGTGGCCTGGTCAGGAAGATGAACTGTTGCCTTCATGCCTCGTCGAGCTTTTCTGTTAGAAACAGTATTTTTTTGTCAGGCAGGATTAAATTCGGTACACAGAGAAGACTATCCATCTGTGATGTAGAACTACTGGTCTAATTGAGTGATTCGTCCTTAGCGCATACAGACCTAGTTGCATCCAGGGAGGAATCGAGACGTCTTGGGGCTGTTGTAAGTGCTTCACTGGATACTGTGAGGATTCGGAGGAAATATTTCCGTTTTAGTAAAACCAGATGTGATATTATTTACGGAAAATCCTTTAATGAAGGAAGAGTTGGAGAGAGAATGAAACTCAATACGACCATGAGCCATTCTGACAAAAAATTTATGAGAATATGATGCAATTTGATAAGCGTCTATTGGTTTACAGTTGCATTACTTCTTCAGGGATTTCACACAAAATGACAACCAGAGTATTTTTAGAGCAAACGTCTGTAACAAAAGCTACACAATGTAGCAGCACTCGTTTTTCGAGTAAATTATTTTGTATATTTTTGATTCTGTTTTAATGTTTACGTCATGAAAATCATTTATTAAGGTTAAGGTAATTAAATGTTGTGTATGAGATTATAATGCAAGCTGCACAATGTTGCTAATGTCTGTGTCAGCAGTTTGTTGTAAATAAATGTGAATAAGAATGTCTTCGGTAAGAGTCTGGCAATGTAGGAAGGAAATGTAGACAATGCGTCTATCTTCGCATTAGCCAGATTCTATACATTGTACAAAGTGAATCTGTAAGATTTCACGAATTTCACGAAATTACGGATATGCGGAAATTGCTTAGAATCGGGAAATCAGAGTGTGTCAAGGGTTGCAGTTTTGAGTCTTGACACATGGAAGGAATTTGTCTCTCCATGTGAAAACGGTGTCGCACGTGCCGCAAGCAGAGGACAAGCAGACGACGGAGGTTGGACGAAGCTCAACAAAACCAGAGGATGAGAGAGGTTCAGGATCGAGTCCTAGGGAGCGAGTCTTAGAGATCAAGTCTTAGTGATCAGTCTTTGGTTCGAGTTTTTGGAGAACCAAGTTTATAGTCGCCAGTCAGCCAGATGACAGTGAAGGGAAATACTTCGTATACAACATCATTCTAACAACGTAGAACATCACGCCGAGAGAAGCAATTGAGAGGAGTCATACCTCAATGCTCGTCCTCGTAATTCAGCAGTAAGGAGATTCAGCATAGAGGAGCTAAGTTCGACGCCAGAGCATCGTGGGAACTACACCAGATTATCCAGGTATGTGTTGCACCGACTCAGGGCTCAAAGGCTCAATACTTGACCGTTTCTATACCCGTCTGGCAAATTGTTCTTAATATCCGTCATTACATGCTTTATGAAATCTTACAGTAAACTCATAATTCAGAGAAATACAGTGATATCAAATTAATGAAGTGGACGTATCTTTATTTGATTTTATCCCCAATAAGAAACCTCTCGCAAATGAATATCAAATTTTATCCCACTCATTCTAGATGGTGAGTGGAAGGCATCCAGTTGCACTCAACTTTGCATCCCCAATTAGGCACTGAGTGGCTGGGTTGTCATAGTGGAGATGCTGTGAGGTCATTTTGACTATTGTAGCGATCCTAGTAATTAGACAGCATGGTAGGAGATGCTGTGTTTCGATTCTAATTTATATAATAATTAAGCCCTCTCGACCCACCCATATTTAGATGATATATTACGTAACTAAAAACCGACCCTTCCCACCCTCTCTACGATGAAGTGTAATTTTAAGTATTGTGAACGTATTTTCTCGAATTAGGTTAAGGTATTTAGTTATAAGGTGTTAATTTATATAGTGTGAATTTAAGGTTTTGCAATAAGAAAACAATTTATCCGACTATCCCGACCAATTAGTTAAAGTAGCTCGAATATACGTTTTATAAGAATAAATAATTTTAAGTAATTAGTAAGTAAATGAGTAACGAAAGTATTCGTACGAGAGCACAAAGAGCGGCAAAAGGAGTACAGGTCGGAAGCTTGTTTAATATTGCGACCTCGAGTAAGAAAAAGCAAGAAAGTGTAAAACCTAATTTGAAATTAGGACCCGTCGAGAACTTTCCGTCCAGTCCTATAGCAAAATCTTATACGGAAGATTTTACATCAATCTTTCCATTTGAAAGTAGTGTAATAGGTAATAAGCAGTCGAGTAGTTCAAAAGAAAATAAAATGGCGACAGGCGTAACGTTCTATTCAGATGTAAACAAACTCCCGAAGTTTGACTTAAAGATAGATAATGATATAATTGGCTTCTTTGATGAGTTTGACGACGCGTGTCAAATGGCAGGCGTGAGTGAAGACAAAAGAAAGGAGCTGTTACCTAGTGTATTTAAAGGGAATGGTAGACAATGGATGAAGGTATTTTTAAAGAGAAGGAATGTTAGCGAAATTAGTTATAAGCAATTACAGAAAAGTATAATAGAGGAATTTACACGTACGAACGTAACATTAGATATAGAGGAACGTATAAGAGAAAGGTTGCATCTCGAGGATGAACATATAATAAATTATGTGTACGATATGCTAGTTTTGTGCGAAAGATTAGACGCTAGCATGGATGACAAAAAGAAAATAGGGATAATCGTAGGTGGCCTTCAGCCATATTTCATGGAACGCGTAGGAACTAACTCGTATTCGACAATTGACAAATTTGTAGAGGATCTTCAGAAAGTTGAGAAGAATAAGTGCAAAGTAGAGAAACGCGTTAAACGGGAGAATGGAAAGGTTACTGTCAAAGACCTTCTCAAGAAAATGCGAGAACAAGTAGAAGAGGAGGATAGCGATGTGGAAATTGATAAGTTGCTACTAAAGAAAGAAATTAAAAATAGAGAAGACGTTAAAATTAAGCAGGAACCACCAAGTATCACTCAGTTGGGTGAGCTAGAGAAGAAAATAGAAAATTTACAGTTAACATTAGCGACTAAGTTTCAGGATCGGAATAGTAGAGAAGATAAAAGCGATAGTGATTCGAAGCAACAGAAGAATAATAATAGTAATTTTAGAGGAAACAGAAATTTTCGTAATGGAGGACGAAATTTTTACAAAAACAATGGAAATAGGAGCTGGAATCGGGATAATAATAATAGTTATAATAGGAATAGAGGTTCTAGCGGATACAATAACAGAAGAGGATTTAGGAATAATTGGCGTGGTAACCGAGGTGGAAGAAAGACGAATTTTTGGCAACAACGAGTGAATAGTTGTTGTGCTAACGGTGTTAATGGTCCATCATGGTGCCAGAATCATAGTCAAGTAAATGGTCCAGTACAGTACGTTCCAGTGGTACCGAACCAGATAAATGGTACAACGTACTATCAGGCTACAAGTGCAAATAATTTAAACTGAGTAAAACTGTAAATGACAGAGGCGCATTTACAGGCGGTAAATCAAAAATTAGAGAAATAGTAGCCTCTACGTTAACAGAGAATAATATGCTATATGTTCCGATAGAAGTCGACGGGAGAAGTCATAAAGCGTTGATTGATACAGGATCGCAGATATCTATTGTAAATGAAAAGCTAGTTCCACCTAGTGCAAAGGTAATCCCTAGACCAACACGTTTTTGTGGAATAACACAGAATGTGTTAGTAGTAAATAAGATCGCAGTGATTAGATTTAAAATGGCCGGACAGACATTTCATTTGGAATTTTGCGTAGTGAAGGATTTTCCGTATCAAATTTTGATCGGGAATGATTTTCTACAGAGTCAGAATTGCCAAATAAATTACGGTCAGAATAAATTGACATTGCAGAGATTTGGAAAGCCAAGATTAAAGAAGAGGGAAGAACAGGAATCTGTGACTGTGTCTGATAATGCAGCTTTAGGAATAAAACATTGTATTAGACCAAGATGGGTACTAGGTCATAAGGTACGGTTGTTACCTAGGACTAAGACTACTGTGGAGGTTAATTTGGTTAGTTCTTGGAATAACAGAGAATACTTGTTAGAGCCAGACAGAAAGATAGAAGCCCAATACAATGTGTTGATCCCGCGCGCACTTTTATCGGCTGAGAATAATAAGATCGAAATTATTAATCCATCCAATAGATCAATTTTATTAAGACCAAATGTAACGCTAGGAAAAGCTGAAGAATGTGTAGACGAAGAACAATTGAAGAACGAAGGATTATCAAACGAGGATATAGATAGTATTTTAAGATCCCGTAGGAATTTTGATAAATCTCGATTGAAATTTGGGACCGAAACGAAACCGGAAATTAAGGAGCGAATTGAGAGTTTATGCTATGATTTTGCGGATGTTTTTGCATGGCAGGATGACGAATTAGGCCAAGTAAAACATTTTGAGCATCACATCGAGTTAGAAACGAAGGTACCATTTAGAAGACACCAATATCCTATTCCCATAGCGTTAAGAGATAAAGTTAAGGAACAAATTAACATTTTGTTAAGACAAGGAATAATAGGATAGGAAAGTGCAAGTGCTTATAACTCTCCGATGTTGTTCATACAAAAGCCGTCAGGAGGTATTCGGGCAGTTCTCGACTGCCGGTTTTTGAACAAATGCGTGAAACTGCACAGCATTGCGCTGCCTCCAATCCATCAAATTTTAACTTGCATGGGAGGACATAAATATTTTAGTATTTTGGACGTAAAGTCGGCTTACCATCAAGTGCCTATTTCTGAGGAGTCACGGGAGTATACCGCATTCAATATACCAGGCGTAGGAGCCTATTCGTATCGAGTTCTTCCGATGGGGTATTTACAGGCGCCCGCTATATATACAAAAATAATGGCGATGACCCTGGCAAATGTAAATCCAGAGTCAGTTTCCTATTATATGGATGATGTATTTTTATATACGAATGATCAGGAGAAAATGGTAGACGTACTACAATCAGTTTTTAAAAGGTTGAGACATTACGGACTCAAACTATCTGTAGAGAAATGTCAGTTCATTGAAAGGAAAATTTTGGCTCTCGGACACATTGTCAGTGACGCAGGATATGAGGTTAGCCCGAAGATAATTCAGGCGATAAAAGCGTGTAAGGCCCCGAATAATGTAAAGCAGTTAAAATCTTTTCTTGGTCTAACGAATTACGTTAGAAAATTCTGTAAGGACTATGCCAAAATCACATCGGCGTTTCAACCAATTTTGAAAAAGGGTCACAAGTTCGAGTGGAATGAATCACACCAGCAGGCTTTTGATCAATTAAAATCAGCGTTAATGAATGCACCATTATTAGCTCCGTTTCGGGGAGATTTGGACACGAGAGTGTACACTGACGCATCGACTAGTTCGATTGGTGGAGTTTTAATGCAAAAACAGGCTAATGGTGAATGGACACCAGTAGCGTACTACAGTCGCGTGTTACGTCCACAAGAGAAGACCAGACATATAGTGGAGTTAGAAATATTGGCAGTGATAAGTTCATTAAGAGCATTTAATTATTACTTGTTCAATAAAGAATTTGAGCTGTACACCGATTGTAAGGCATTAAAGTATTTGCAAACGTCACCTAAATTAGCTCCGAAACTGGTGAGATGGAGTTTAGACTTAGCCCAGTATAAGTACACACCGGTGCATTGTCCTGGAGAAAAGAATCCTAGTGATATTTTGTCCAGGAACACCGACATTGAACCAACAGTGGAGGATATTGAGTTAGAAACGTTGAAAGTGAATTCCGAAGATCTTCAAGTTAATTTGACCTTTGATAAGGATATTGATGTTGGCGAGTTACAGAGAAAAGATTCGTTTTTCGGTCCGATTATGCACGCAATTGAACACCCAGAGGATGCTGACGTAAAGGCCGAAAAACAAGCTCGATGGTATACATTAAAGGACAATAGGCTTTATAGAACACAACGAATGGCAGGCGGTACAAAGTTATTATTATGTATCCCTTATGCATTAAGAGAACAGGTATTCAAGAACCTACATTGTTCGGTGTATGGTGGCGGACATTTTTCTTACACGAAATGTTATAAACGTGCACTAAAGTTAATATATTTTCCGAACATGAAGAAATTCTTCATGGAGAAGATAGGTGAATGTATAAGTTGCCAGATACAGAAAAGAAAAACAGGAAGAGTACCATTTCACGCGCAGACGTACCCCTCTTATGCTCCATTCCAGTCAGTTGTGATGGATGAGGTTGGTCCTTTCAAATTGTCTCGTAACAATAGAAATAAATACATTCTAGTATTTGTAGATAATGCAACTAGATTTGTTATCGCTAGAGCGGTACCCGCAGTAACGGCAGAGATCGTTGCGCAGGTAATATTCGAAGATCTGATTACGAAACATGGGGTTCCATCTCAGCTCCATCTGGATAGGCTGTCATCTCATCGCAGCAAAATCTTGGAGGAAATGTCAGAGAAATTTGGAATGCAATTGCATTTTGCGCATACAAGCGCCCATTATTCGATAGGAAGTGCAGAGAGGGCCATTGGCTCATTACAGCAAGTAATGAAGCATTACATTGATAAAGATTTTTCAAACTGGGACGAGATCTTACCAAGTTTGATATTTACTATTAATACGCAAGTGCATGATGGTACTGGTTTTTCGCCATACTATCTATTGCATGGAGTCGAACCAAGAACGTTTCTTGAGCAGGACCTAGACATTCCTTGCGAGTACGTCGACAATGAGGTGAGACTTCAGAGCATAAAAGAGGCACGACAGCTGGCGTATAAAAATTTGCAGAGAAGATTTAGATCTCAGAAGAAGCAAATAGAGAAAAAGTTTGATCAACCGAGTTTTGAGATTGGTCAAAAAGTGTTAATTAGGGAAATGCCAAGAGCAGGTTTGCCCGCATGTTTTGGTAACCGTTACAATACAAAAGGGGTAATTGTGGATAAGATAAACAATAATTCATACAAAGTACAGTATGAAACTAAAAGTGGTGAAAAGAAGAGTGACACTATAGACTTAAGACGATTGAAATTATTTGTAGAAAGTAAAAATGGTGAAAAGTTTGGTGACACAGATCAAACATCAGATGGTGATGAATAAATTTGGATTTGGTGAAAATTTTTTTTAACATAGGGTCTAATGTAACTATGGTACAAATTGGGTCTACCGATGAAGTGTCAGAAAGGGGGCACTTTCTCAACCAAACCCTAAACCCGAGATTGGAGGAAATTCTAATCTCCATCAGGAAATTTCCCGAATCGATAGACACTTTTTGAATTATAGTTACTAGAGTTGTGAATAAATAATAAATGTATGGAATGTGAAATTAAATTAATAATTAAAATCAGTTGACACCTAGAAAGTAAAATAAAATTAAAATACATAGGAATAAATAAATTTTTGGCAGTAGGTTAAAACACAAATAAATAAATAAATGAATAGTAACAAGGAAATTAATATTAGGTTTTACTAATTCCAGAATTTTATTCGAGACTGAAAAGGAAACATTAGAATATGGAAACAACAATATGGGTGATCTATATAAAGTTGATAGTTATGGTTCATTTTGGAAAGTCAGACGACCATCATCAAGTAACTATGAAGGACGTAGGGATAGCCCTAACGCAAGATTCGTTGGCGGTTCATGCGTCAAATATGGTTTATACGACTATTCGATTACATGTTAATTTTCACGAAGCTGTGCCTATGCACAAAGTGTGTAGTGAATCATATGATATTTTAGAAGAGTACGCAGAAAGGGAAAGACAATTTAGAAGTAATATAATAAATTCAATACCATGTCAATTTGTATTCATAAATGGTAGTTCTAAGTGTATGGAGTCAACAAGAACTAAACGTTCAATTTGGTCTATGCTATTAGGATTTGGGTCTATAGGTTTGTCGGCCTATAACCTAATACACACACAACAATTGTCGACCTCGATTCAAAAATTGTCTGAACACGAAAATGTATTGGCTGAAGAAATTCACAAGTTAAAAATATCGCATAATGAGGAAATTTCAATAATGCATGGTGTGGTAGTTAAGGTACATCATGTTTTACAGAATGTAAGGAGTAAACTGCAAGACGGTGTCGCACGTGCCGCAAGCAGAGGACAAGCAGACGACGGAGGTTGGACGAAGCTCAACAAAACCAGAGGATGAGAGAGGTTCAGGATCGAGTCCTAGGGAGCGAGTCTTAGAGATCAAGTCTTAGTGATCAGTCTTTGGTTCGAGTTTTTGGAGAACCAAGTTTATAGTCGCCAGTCAGCCAGATGACAGTGAAGGGAAATACTTCGTATACAACATCATTCTAACAACGTAGAACATCACGCCGAGAGAAGCAATTGAGAGGAGTCATACCTCAATGCTCGTCCTCGTAATTCAGCAGTAAGGAGATTCAGCATAGAGGAGCTAAGTTCGACGCCAGAGCATCGTGGGAACTACACCAGATTATCCAGGTATGTGTTGCACCGACTCAGGGCTCAAAGGCTCAATACTTGACCGTTTCTATACCCGTCTGGCAAATTGTTCTTAATATCCGTCATTACATGCTTTATGAAATCTTACAGTAAACTCATAATTCAGAGAAATACAGTGATATCAAATTAATGAAGTGGACGTATCTTTATTTGATTTTATCCCCAATAAGAAACCTCTCGCAAATGAATATCAAATTTTATCCCACTCATTCTAGATGGTGAGTGGAAGGCATCCAGTTGCACTCAACTTTGCATCCCCAATTAGGCACTGAGTGGCTGGGTTGTCAACAATAACACTGTACACAGACACAAAATATTTGGTCTTCGAAGGTCAGTTGACTGAGAACCGCTTTCTACCCTGTGCACCAACTAACATTGTAAGTGACGTCCGCACCGTAACAGTTGCCACTGGAAAACCTTTTCACCACTTGTCTGTATTCCTACCATCTCTTGAGCACTCTATCTATAATGCATACTTTTCTCTGTGAAGAATAATTTGTCTCGTATCACAAAATAAGGTATATCACGAAGTTAAGTAGGTTTACCCTACACACACACACACACACACACACACACACACACACACATATATATATATATATATATATATATATATATATATATATATATATATATATATATATATATATACTTGTGTGTTGAGGTGCAGATATGTTGAAAATTTTGAGAGGTGCTAGGGGAGATAGGAGGGGAAATAGTTGATATAGTAATTAACCCTGTAATTGTGTAAAGATGAAAATTATATATCATTCGAAAGATAATGAAGCAAGTTTTCTGACGGTGTACAGATTATTGCAAATACGCCTAAAGAAGGGAAGTAACAGAGGGTAAATGTAAAACATTTCCTCCAAAATTCTCTTTTCTTTACAATTATTACCTGTTGTTAAGTGGTAACGCTGTCACTAGAGCTACAGTAAAAGACATGGGGAGAATGGGGGAAAGGAGGTCACCTAAGCAAAAATCGTCATAATCTAGTTCGTAAAGCACGAAAAGTTTCCGCGATAAGTCGATACTATAGGTAATTCTGTCTAGTTTATTTTGACCAATTTCAAAATACATCTCTTATTTCATTGTCAAGCTAAAAACGAAAATATAAACATACTCAATTGACCGTTATTTCCCACACGGTTGGGTAATGGCAGTTAGGGATTTCCCCATGCTTTATATATGAAAAAAAAAACTTCAATACCATTAAGATTTCAAATTTACTCATTAACTCTAGAACAGTTTGGTATCTACAGAGACAGATGATAAACAGCAGTTTCGTAAAAAGAAGATTTTAAAAACTACTTATTCATTGAAGTTACATATATTTTTAGTCCACACCTTAATATATTTGAAATATAAATCTATTGGTATTAGCAAAAAATCATCAAATGAATATATACGTCTGGATCCAGTGGAAGTTCCTTGTTCATCATCTCTGGCCTCTGAGTTAGATTACACTTGATGAGCTTTGTTTGGGGGTTGACTGTCAAGACTTATTTATTATCGTTTATTTTAATGTCGGGAAGCCACAGTCACTGACTGTCATTACCCCATCCGTTTGACCGGGGCTACCCAAAACGCATGTTTTGAGTTAAACACGGTCAAAACCAACATACAAACGAATGAATGCATTAATTTATAGATTGCTTTGGAACTATATAAGCATAATGTTTACCTGAAAAGCACTTAATAAAAATATCAAATGGAATATGAGTACTTACAGTGTCGAATATTTAGCTTAATATTACATTAAACGCAGCGAAAAAACGAAACATCTTCATTTAATACCTATCACTCCTACAATGGCGTCACACTCAAAATTAGTTTATCTGACTACTGCCAGTAAGGCGCCATCATCTGCTTCTATATCGCCCTGACCGGGTCTACCTCCTGACCGGGGCTACCCCTCTCTCCACTACATTCTATACAGAGGATGTTATTAGATTCACGTTGTTGGCATGAACAAGACAGGAGGAAAAATCAATGTAACAGTACGCCGGTTGCTTGGGTCTTGCGACTGTTTATTTCAATAATGTTAGTGAGTAATTCAATAATAATTTATTTAATTGCAATAATAATTAAATTACAGTAACAGTGTCATAGAAATTTTATTAATGTTACAATACAAAACAAAAATGACAAAATACTAAAATATAATATGTATATACAAAAATAATAAGGTAGTGAAAATGCAATTAGACACAGTTTCTGGTATATAGTAGAAAGGCAAATTCAGTAAAAGAAGATACAGAGCGAATACCAAACAGAAACTTTACACCCGGGTTTCCGGTACAGTATATGGTATATGATCAAAGAAAGTTTTCAAAAATATCAGCATCGTCTTCGATGTATTTTGCAGTACGAGTCAAACGTATATCTTGTTGCCCGTTCGATGTTTTCTATGCGCTTCTTAATGCCTGGACGATGTTCAGTATTAGTTTGTCTTTTGATTTACATCTTTGTCTGTACACAATGTCCTTCAACCACTCCCACAAACAAAAATCCATAGATGTTAGGTCAGGTGAACGAGGTGGAGAAGTTAACTGTCTCCCCGACCAATCCAACTATCGGTAAATTTTCCATCAAGATACTGGCCTACAATGTGGGTAGCGTGAGATGGTGCTCTATCATGCGGGTATATTAATGACAATCTAGTTTCAAGGGGGATTTCCTCTAACAGTCCTGGTAAGTCATCGCTCAGGAAATGCTAATAGACTTAAATGGTCAAACGCTGAGGCAGGAAAAAGGAACTAATAATCTTATCATCAATAATCCCAACTCACACATTAATCGCAAATTGTTCTTAATAGTTTTTTTTTACTGTCGTTATCTTAAGATCACTCCCACGATATGAGTTGCGGGTGTTATTGATCCTGTTCCGCGTGAAAATGGCCTCAACATTAAACAGAATGAATGGCAAAACATTAGTATGCCTCTCTCTGTACTCCATTTACAAAACACAACATGTTGTTCACTGTTTCCTAGATGGAGATGCGGCACGCGTTGAAGATGGAATCGATAAAGCCCTTCTCCTCGAAATACATTATGTACATGCGTATGTGGAAGTTGAAGCCTTGTCTTTATCTTGGTTCAGGGGTAAATCGTAAAGCCCCCTGCGATATCACCCTACACTGGGAACCTTATCAGTCTCACGTAGTTGATTATACGCGTGTATTGGAGGTTCTATGGTTAAGAATCTTCGATGGTATTCCTCTACCGTAGATGTGCAATTGCCATCACAATAGCCAGACGTACAGCTTGTCTCCATACTCAGTATGTGAATATGAACGGCAATCTACTGTAAAAACTTCTAATACATCACCACTTTAATAATCCTAAATCACCTTCTGACCATCACTATCTATAACTAATAGTTCACAAACTAGATTTAGAGTTAACTCTATTGTTTGTTAGCAGAAGCTAAGTACCTGCTCGAGGGTTATATCTTCTATGGGGAGGTGCGTGGAAAAGTGTAAATAAGAAGAGGTAAGAGTATGTAGTTATAGCTGGTCTATAGAAGAGTGGCACACGAAATAGAAGAAAGGTAATACGTGCAGGAAAATAAAGATGAGTGGTATGATAATCATAGAGAGGAAAACTTGATATATATATATATATATATATATATATATATATATATATATATATACCCTAACAGCACAATTACAAACATAGCAGGCATATGCCTAGCATGTTCCCTCAGGTACATGGGAATGTGTCCAGTATGTGCCTTATGTACCTCTGAGAGAGAAATCACTTGATGGCAAGTGATCGTCAGATTCTATGTACGTCCCTAGGCACATGCCTGATATGTAACTGGGGAACGTGCCTAGTATGTTCTAGATATATTCTCCATGCCGTGAGCGCCAATGAACCACAAAATTACTCCCCCAAAATATGTTAAATCGCCTATATGCATAATGTGTTTACATTAAGGTGAGTAAAAACACCTTAAACAAGTAAAAAAAAAATAACGGGGGTGGGCGCGAACCACCACCCTTTGGACTACTAGCCGCGTACTCTCCCGACTTTTTTTAAAATTCTTTATTAACAGTTCTATCACATGTACATTGGACAGTTATAAAAGCAATACAAGAGCCAGTTGATTAAAAAAAACGTTACAAATCTGAAAAGGTTACAGAATTGTTATGGAGCTAAGACAACAAAATAATTTGCGAAGTGTTGTTTATACTGCACATTCATTTGCTGCAAATGGTACCTTAAATAAGACAAATACACATCGACATGATATGGTCGATGTGTGGTGAGCACATAAAGAAGCGTATATGCAGCGAGCCAGACTACGCTATTTTTTTGCTTTAGGAAAATAGTTAAAATCTGGATATATCAGAACATCTGTAGCAGTAATATGAGATGGTGAAGAATGACAAATCTTACTTATGAGTGTACTAAATTTGTTCCATATATGTTGAATCTCTGTACACTATTGTAAGCGATGCTCAAGAGTATCTATATTATGACAGTAGTCACACAGATTACAAGACACTATACCGAGCTGATATAGTCTGTCTCGCGTTTCGTATTTATTATTAACGATAAAATACCAAAGAGATCGTTGCTGGGTAGTTATAAAGGGAGCATTAATATTTTGCCAAATATAATTCCAATGAAGTTGTGGTTCTTTCAATTGAATGTGGGGCGTGAAGATATGTTGTGTTCTGAGATAATGTCGGTAGAGTGCTTTGACAGGCATTAACTCAATTTGTGCTCGTTCAATTAATGCATAAGCGATATCTAAGACAGGTTCACATAAGTGTGGGAATTTAAGTCCCCAAGGAAAAATATGAATCGGAGCTTCAAGGACAATGCAACCTAAACATGCGGAGAGAACAGATGACGACACACTGATCTTATCGTTCGTAAACAATTCAATGCTTCTTTTCAGCAGTAGTGATTTTGCCTGGACGGCTATGTTTACATAAGCTACGCCACCCTGAGCTGGTAAAAGCACAAGTTGATCACGTGCAATTCTCAACAGCTTGTGTTGCCACAGAAAGAACAATGCGTGACTGTTGAGGAATTTATGTTTTAGTGGGAAGAGGGAAAATCTGACAGAAATACCACAAAAGACTCAATGCCTTTTGTTTGAGAAATGAATTCCTACTGATCAGGTTCATATTGCGAGGCTTATGCTGTATTAGAAGACCACGTATTTTGTTTGCAATTATGTCAGAATTGTAGTGAATGGTTTGTTTGGTGTTATTGAACTATTCAATACCTAGGATTTTAACTGAGTCAGCAATCGTATAGTGCTAACTGTATGTAGTCCGGTATTCGGGGTGTATACATAGTAGTTTTGTTTTGTCTTTATTTAAAATCGCTCCAGAAATTTGTTGATACCTGTGTAAAAGGCTATGAATATCTTCTAAGGTAGAAATACTGTTAACATAGAAATGAACGTCATCAAGATAATTCGCGACAGAAATGAAAGCTTGATAAACTTGTATGCCAGTGAGTCTGGTTTGTGCCGCGTATATGAGAGGTGCAACCGAGAAACTGAATAAAAGTTTGGACATGCTATCACCTTGAAGAATACCATTACAGAAAGGAATGACACAACTGAGACTACCATTGAGTTTTAATTTAGATGTCCTGTTATGATATACTCCTTGGAGCATGGACAGAAAAGCACCATTGAAACCAAATTTTTGAGAACTTTAAAAAGATACTCGTGTGATACCCTATCGAAAGCTTTCGAGAAATCTGTAGATAAAATAGCAACGGGCGTAGGAGAGGCAGTCTCATGATAGGCTATAAAATCTCTTATGTTAGCTAAGGCTTCATGAATTAAAGCTTGTTGCCCATGTCCATATTGACAGGAACTTAATAACTCTCCCACATAGAGTTTCATACGAAGCGCTAGACATCGTGTTAAAATTTTTAAGTCCGCATTTAAAAGGCTGATAGGACGATAATTATCTATGAAGTTAGAGTTAGGCAGTTTAGGGATTAATACAGTAATACCCGTGGACAGAGATTCCCCTAAGGTACAGGTATCTCGATATTCATTGAAGAGGTCCGTAAGAAACGGGGCAAGAATATCAATGAAAGTAATATAAAATTCTAATGGTAAAGAGTCAATACCAGTAGATTTACCTTGTTTCCCTAATTGAATTGATCTCTTGATTTCATCAAGGGTGAAGGGACTGTTGAGATACTCTTGAGCATTTACATCTAGGTTTAGAGGAATAAAGTCCAAAAGAGATTCATCTTCATTATGTACATTAGGTTTTGCATACAATTGTTTATAATACTGAAAAAATTGGGGAAGTACCTGCAAACCTTCATAAATTTGGCCATCCTTGCCCTTAATAGAAGAAATTAACTTTTGTTTGCCTCTGAGCCGTTCTTTTTGAATTTGTACGATGGTAGCTTGTTCCGTGTCATCGGCCTGGACAAGTTTGCTTCTAACAAAAAAACCGCGCATGCGTTGTTTATGCAACGACAATAAATGTGCTTTGATTTCTTGGATTTGAGGCCTGACCGGACGGCCTCGCAATTGTTCTTGCATGTATTCTTTGAGAAGACTCGAGTAATAGTTGTACTGAGTATTGTATGCCTTGGTCCGTTGAATACAATATTGTTTACTTATGGAGCGAAATCTCGGTTTAACTCGCTGTCCCAAAAATACATAAATTTGCCCTGGTAGCGTGATATTAACGGAAATAAGATCCGCCATTCCTCTCGAATTAAATGCTGATACACAGGGTCCATAAGTATAGAGGTGTTAAAATACCAAAGGGGACTACTTCTCAAAAATTTGGATACTGGTAGGGTTATTCTCATAATTAGAGCATAGTGATCACTGAAACAAACAGGTTCGAGCTTAATATTGCGTACTTGTGCAACAAGTGAGCGGCTTATG
This sequence comes from Thermobia domestica, assembly GCF_964235325.1. Classification (NCBI taxonomy): domain Eukaryota; kingdom Metazoa; phylum Arthropoda; class Insecta; order Zygentoma; family Lepismatidae; genus Thermobia; species Thermobia domestica. The sequence goes on from NC_137466.1 coordinate 94,436,522, forward strand.
TAAAAACGGTCCAAGCGACTAGATGATTGTGAAGTATGAAATGAGTGACCCGGTTCAGCGGGTCGAAAATGACGCCACACATCCACTAAATCATATGTATTTACTATGCGCTGGAGTTCGGGAGAAGAGTTAAAGTTAGGAGTCTGGCCAATGGGTTGTAAAACTGAATTAAAATCTCCACCTAATATACAAGGGTGAGTGCCATTAAATAGAGCCTGAGCAAGGTCAGTGTTGAAGAAATCTTGCCGCTCTCTCTTGTTATGAGAACCAGAGGGGACATAAATATTACATAATTTGATGCGTTCAAGCATACCAAGGGAGATTTGTTCATTTGGGTAATCATTAATTGTCTTAAAAGCTAGATCACTACGATAGATAATAGCTGTACCTAGCCCATTCTCTGTAAAACGAGAATAGCATGTATGATTGGAAAGAGAACCATATTCTGGAAGGGCCACTTCTTGAGCGAACAACACATCAATATCTGCTTTGTAAATAAAATCTCTTAACGCTTCTTGTTTAACAAGAGAAGTAAATCCATTTAGGTTAATGTTGGCAAAAGTAAAACTATAAATAAACAAAAAGAAAGTAAAATGAAGTGGGAAACACTGCAAGAAAGACTGAAAATCATACCACAATAATACCAGGAAGATAATTATAAGTCGTCCCCAACAGGGGTACCAGCTTTCAACTTTTTCAAGGTGGCCCGTGTTCGTGCACTTGAAACAGGTGGAACATCTGAAGAACGACTTCCTTTAGAAGTTTTTGAAACTCCAGTAACAGTTGCCTTTAATTTGGAAAGTTTACGTTTTTCATATACAGGGGCACTGAGATCGGATTCACTGGCGGAATCACTTGTGAGTGATTGCACATTCCGGTCACGGGTGGTATTCGAGTCGGCTATCAATTGCACAACAGACTGATTATCGTGGTCCATGGGAGCACTAGAATCCATTTGTAAATCCTTTACTGACTGTTGGTCACCTACCTGAGCTAGTTGTCCTTCCTTGAGAATTTCTTGGGCCTTGCATTCAGGAGTAGACTGGGGTACTGCAGTAGATTCCAGAGGGGCAATAACATCCGGGTCAGTAGTACGATCTTCTTCCAGTGGTAGGTCGGGGCGAATGACGGGATTGTGGGATGTTTCAGGTGCTGGAACGTCATGATTTGAAGAAATACCAGGGTGAGCAGAAGTGAGCAGATTAAATTCAGTATAGTTATCAGTATGCAGAGACCCCTTTTCATGTGGGAGATTATAAGGGGTACGAAGCGGTGGCAGTTGAGAACTTCGAACTGGCGGGTGAACTTTGAAGGGCGGACCTTTTTTCGGGGGCATTCTTGAACAAAATGGTCATGTGAATTCCACAACGCGCAAGTTTGGATTTGACCGGAATAACTACAAAAGAGGCGCAAACCACACACTGTAATAAATGAAGGAATATTTTGTTTAACCTTCATTTTAATTAATTTACGTCCAGTACGGGTGACATATACATGATCCGCAGAATACTGTTCGTCTAGGATTGACTGTATTTCACCATACTGAGAAAACACTCGTGTTAACTGTTGATTACTAAGTTCCATGGGGCACAAAGACACCTTAACGACGGTAATACTGTTGTCAGCGAGATCAATAGGAAGTAAATGTTCCTTGTCACTATCGGTGAATTTGACTTCACCATGAGTAGAAGAGAGAATTCGTTCACACAGAACCTTGTTGACTAACTTAATATACATTTGTTTCTTGATATAGTCCATTTCAATACTATGTATTTGATCTATTGTTAATTTGAACGTGTTTCAGACCCATTCATGGACAAAAATTGTAGTAGGCTTTTGACTTACTTGACCAAAATTTATACGTAAGGTATTTTCACGCAAACAACTCATGTCGAATTTTCGTCGTAGAACGACCACAAAATCACTCAAAGAAACAAATATATGAAGAGCTAGAAGACACTAATAAATTCAATATCCCACTAAGATAATTGCACAGTACACAAACTTAAATCGACTCGTCGTGTGTTACAACACTAACAGTCAGCGAGCGAGAGACGATGTGAATAGCACGAAGTCTCACGAACGTGTGACTTGGCCACGGACGCGAGGAATAGAATGTCTCTTGTAGAGGGATAAATTGTTGAGGTCTTTTGAATTTGTCTAATCAGAGTGCTCCTTTAACCGCGTATGATCGACAGTAACCGTTTGGTATCAGATAAAATTTGCTCGCCATGTAATTTTACAACAAAATGACGAATGTCTATTTACTTTATTTCATGGTTGTTCCATATTCACTTTCAAATGATGTTCGACAGTTGCCATCTAATAAAAGTTGATGTGTTTGTTGCTTCTAGTAGGCCTACACAATTGCTTGGAAAAAGAAGCATCAAATGTGGAAGATTAATTTAGAAAAACTAAATGGCGTATGCCTAGCACATCTTATGCTGTTAGGGCATCTGAAACAATATGTACACTGATGTCCAAAATGATTGTCGCATATCTATAACTGTCTTCTTGTAAGAATATAATTTGATAATGATGTTGCAGGGTACTTTTAATACTGATGCTATGTGTATAATCAGGAAATGTATATTTGCGGTAAATTTCATAGGAAAAGAGTTATAAATACGAAAATTAGAATGAGTAAAACAAAATGTTGCTAAGTGGACAAGAAAGTTTTGTTTTCGTTTTATTGTTCTTATTTACTGCTCTTTTGACATGAAATTTGCCACATACATGTCTTTACCGACTATACACATACTAACATTATAAGAAATACCGAGCGAATTCGTTATCAAATTATATTCGTAGAACAACAATATTTATAGACATGCGACAATAATTTTGGACATGAGTGTACCTAAAGGACGTACCTAGAACATGACAGATATATGTCCCAAGTGACAACATAAAAACAAATTACTGTTCAAGTACGAAACTGAGTCAGGTATATAAATGCTATATTTGTGGTGCATAGTTGCAAATAACAATTATGTATAACAAATATAAAAACTGTAGGTAGCTGAAGTACATACTTAGCACATGAATATCATATGTGCCGTGTCGGGTACATAAAAATTAACTGGGGCACCTAAATGGTACATGCTTAGCACATCTTGTGCTGTTAGGATATATATATCTTCTTAAATATATATATATATATCTTTTTAAATATCTTCTTAAAAACTCGAAGAAATAGTAAGTCCACTGTAATACAATAGCTTGAACAATTAGCCTCTCTTATGATAGAGACAGTAGAAGAGTTACCATGTTTAAAAATACAAATTATAATTTGTATTATTGCCTGTATATGATTTTTCTTAACGATAAGAAAGAAAAAACATCACTGACTGTTCACTGCGTCAAAAATCCGTCGGTGTTGACTTATTTCTTGAAAATATTAATTACAAATATAACAAATTACAGTAACACTAATTTTCTGGAATGTTAATATTCCCTTCCTTTATTAATGGTCACTTTGAGCTTGGTGGGCTGAAGTCAATTTAACAATATTTGGTGTCAGCTTTGTTAGCCGTAGTCTCAAGTAACCCCTTTCATATACTTGCAGTTTGTTTCTCGCTTTCGTGAGGATCTGTTGTACAGCGCTGAAACCCCTCTCCACTAAGTAGATGGAAAAGCTAAAACAAATACAGTAGAGCGTCGATTATCCGAAGTAATTGGGAGACATGGGTGTTCGGAAAACTGGTTTGTTCGGATAATCGAACTGTACTTGTTTATTTGCCATGCGCGGAGCGGCACGCCTCAACTCTAAGCTGGCGCAGCTGTTGCTGTGAACAACTTTGATACTTCCGCTACTTCTACAGCCAGTGCCAAACCGACAGAAGTGTGCTGATTGTTGAAACACAGCGACTGGCGGCTTGGCCGGTCAGCAGCGCCTTATGAAGGCCCCATTAGAAGCAATGTTCGCCAGCGGTGGCTCAGTGCGGCGACTACTGTATGAAACTTGGTTTGGGAATGAGGGGGATGATGGACGGTAGGGTGGGAGAGTAACAGGTGCGAGCGAGTACACAGTTCGGTTAAGCGGTCGTTCGGTTGACCGACGTTCGGATAATCGACGCTCTACTGTATCTTGAGTTTCTGCCACAGGAGAGGATAGGATTTCTTACATTTTCACCCAAAATCACTCATATAAACTGTTCAAAGAGTGATTTCGCTTCACAGTCTTGTTTCAAGTCGGTGGGTTGTTCTTCCAATCTTGAGTGAACTTCTGTGGTATCTACAGAAAAAGGATTGAACATCTAATTTGATAGTCCAAGGGCAAAAAGATCTTGAAATCTAAGTACCATGTTTCCTTGAACTGTTTTACATGAAAGCAAAAAACAGTCTAAATCTATTTCTTCAAGTTCTTTTAAAACAACACAATATTGACAATATGTAAAATATAACACAATAATTAACATGACAACAAAAACTAATACAAGTAACACAAGTAAAGAGACTATCATATTAAGAATGATCTCCTTTGAAGGACGCCATAATTTATGTTCATCAACATTACGTAAGCCCAAAAGTTTTCCAGTCTTCACGTCCATTGGTTAGAAAACTTTAGAATAACTTGTCTTATACATAGATAGGGTCCGGTAAATAAATCACAAAACATAAATTCTTTTTAAAGATGCATCACTTTGTGGATGTAATTTTACAAAGACTAAATCCTTAGTTTGAATCATAGTTTCACCTAACTGTTGTTCTTCTATTTTCTGATTGCGAGTTCTAAATTTCTGCGTCCTGCGAAAGTGTACCATACTCACAAGATGTGAATAATCCATATCATCATTCTCATTGAGTGTAATACCACTAAGTTGTTCAATCAGTTGTATGAAATCCGTTCCATTATGGATATTAGCTGGCGCTACATCAAGTGTATCTGACACTGAATAGTTCAAAAAGTATGTAATTTCAGTAACATACCTAATCCAGTGAGAATGCTTACCATGACAATAATGTCTAAATAACATACCAAGATTTCTATGTATGTTTAACACAATAGAACTACTAGGATGGTAAGGAGTAACAAAATGCACCTTAATATTGACGTTGTTCATTTCACGTATGAACAAATTGCTTCGAAATTGCCCACCATTGTCACAAAGTATGTGTTCTACAGGGCCACAATGGGGTACATATACATTTAAAATTCGGTTAACAATTATTTCGGAAGTTGCTTTGCGTAAAGGGTAAGCTACTAAATATCTAGTAAAAATGTCCATAACCGTGAAAAGGAAAGTTTCGTCTGTGGCCGCTCTCGGAAGAGATCCATACAAATCTACAGAAATAAAAGAATGAGGTCGTTCAGGCATTATTGACATCATAGGTTTATATATCGATTGATAATTGTGTTTGATTTTCATACATTCCTCACAATCATTGATATAATTTTTAATTTGTGACCTGAGAGATTTCCAATAGAAAGATTTACTGATTAAAGAATACACTTTCAAATATCCAAAATGTCCAAAATCATCATGGTATGCCTTTAATACGCGAAGTACCAATATCGGCAGAACACAAATTTTGTTCCTATGTTCATATTTAAAATCTTTAATTACTAACATACCATTAGACATTCGGTACAAAGCACTCCAAGTACGAGAACAATCACAATTTCCAGAACAAGATGTCAAATGATGCAGAATTAGCATATTTTTAAGAATTTCTTTGATGTTCTTGCAACTCCTCCAAAGAAATTTTGGATTTTCCTCTTGTAAGACTTTAAATACATTTATAGATAATACCTGATGATTCTTATTTGGAAACAATCTAGACAATGTATCAACTAGAACATTAAGTCCCCTTTATATGTTGTACGTCAAAATCAAAAGATTGAAGTTCTAAAGACCATCTTAACAAACAACTGTTGTATCCTTGCACTTTCTTAAGATGATGTAGAGAATTACGATCAGTTATAACAGTAAAATGACATCCACTAAGATATGGAGCAAATTTTCGTAATGAAAATCGTACAGCCAGTAATTCAATTTCTGTAATGGTATACCCCTTTTTCGGCATTCTTTAACGTTCGGCTCACGCAATGTATGATAGCTGGTTCGTTGGTTGTAGGATTTGGTTGCCAGAGTATGCCTGAAATTCCAGATAACGAGCCATCACATTGCACATTAAATGGACAATCATATCTAGAATGGTTTACGCGAATATTTTTCATAATGCACATCTTTAATTTATGGAAACTTTGTTCTTGCAAAGTACCCAATTGCCACGGTAATTCCTTCTTGGTTATTGAGAATAAGGGTTCTGCAAATTCCACAAATCGAAGTATGGATCTTCTAAACCAATAAAATAAACAAAGAATTTGTCGAGTTTCCTTTACATTGGTTGGAACAGGGAAATTCTTAATGGCTTGCACTTTGGAATCACTATAACGCATTCCGCTTGCATCAATAGAATAACCCAAAAATTCGATCGATTTCACGAAAAATTTTGACTTTTAACATTTATAGTCAAACCTAAATTTTCTAATCGCTCCAAAACAGTGTCTAAACTTTCCTAATAATCTTTGGGAGTTTTCCCCATAATCAAAATGTCATCAGCATTATAAACAACATTATTACGTAAATCTTGTCCTATTACTTGATTTAAACATGAGGCCAAAGCCTCCATTGATTAGTCCGAAAACAACACGATTATATTCGTACAATTGTCCTTCAAACGAAAAGGCAGTACATGGTTTTGAACTTTCCCCTAACAAGATTTGACTGTACGCCATTACGAGATCAAGATTCCCAAATATCATGTTTCCTTGTAGTGAGTTGAGAATTTCGTCCACTGGTGGGTACCTCACTAGCTGCAATTTTATATGTGAATTCAATTTTCTTAAATCCAGAACTATTCTTAAATGTTTACCATCCTTTTTAAGTACCACATGTAAAGGATTTAAATGGATACTCTGGGAAGGTTGTATTATACCGTCTCTCAACATTTCAGATATTTGTTGACGCACATTGTCTCTAAATCGATATGGCACAATATAGGGCTTCGTTACTATGGGATCTTTAGTATCGACTTCAATATTATACACAAAATCTTTGGAACATCCAGGTCTAAGCAAAAATACCTTTTTATGTTTATAAAGAATATCTCTAAATTGTAATATAAAATCCTTATCAGTAATATTTATATGATCTATAATATAATCCACACATTTATGAAAAGAATAATCATCATCTCCCATCGTAAACTGATCCTTTTCAATTTCTTTATCATTGGCTTTCTTCTGATTATCTAAGTTGATACTTAAAACACTATTTATGACATTGACAAGCAATGCTATCACTAACAGGAGTTAATTCTTGAATAATTCCGTCATCTAGTGTACGTATTGCAAATGTTTTATTTTCAAAATCAAGAACAGCCCGTAATTGAGTTTTAAAAAAATCTAATCCTATTAATACGTTTTCGTTTAGTTCGTTGATAACTAGAATAGGAATGGTAATTCATAGTCTTGTATAGTAATTACAATTTGTGTTTTGTCCATAACCCTTTTCTTGTGTTTACCTGTATAATCAATTAATATAAAATTATTTACCTTTTGCAATCTAGGATTAGAATAATCTTTTGTAAGTTCATGCCGAAATGAATAAGCCAGAAGTGATACTGTAGCTCCGGCGGTATCAATTAAAGCTTGAAGAGGAATTCCATTAATTTTAACATGTATTTTAGCAGTACTAAAGATTTTCAGTAAAACAAAATCATCTTCGGAAGTATCTGCCTCCTCGATTTCATCGTCAAACATCCAATAACAATTAGCAATTGGAATATATTGATAGTTATCATTTGCAACCAAAATTTTAAGTTTAGTTTCAGTTTCAGAAGATTCGGGCGCATCAGACGCTGACGTGGTTTTGACCCGCTCCACCCCAGCAGGATCTAGTTTAAATTACGGCAATCTGATAATTCTGTTATATTACATTGTACACCACAGTCCTGTGTATTTTTTTGCCTGCTATATACAGTTACATTATTCCTGCCACCTGTGAACCTGTTTCGTGAAAAAGTGTCACGATTACTATTTCTATTGTAGTTACTGCAATTAGGTTCAGTTCGAGTACCGGTAATATTTACTTCATTTGTTCTATTAGAATGAAAGCTATTATTACTTCGCACACTTGAAATACCCTCTTGTTGGACATTAATATTTCGGAGAGAGGCATAATTAACGGGATTACGATTATGATTAGCCTGTTCACTATTGTTGTTTTGCATCATGGATTGGCTTTGAAAATTTTGAACAATCATGATAAGATGATTGAAGTTAACGCACTGGGCCGAAATTAACATTTGCTGTAATTTCAAAGGTAATAAAATGCGAATAGATGCTGTTATTCTAGATTCAGGATGAAATGGATTAATAGATTTTAACTCATTGTAAGCGGATACTACTAAACCCGTAATACTCTTATCCAATTTAGGGTGATAATGCCTGTTATGAATTAACGCATCCCTGTTGGGCAGCATAAAGTGATTTTCAAAGTTAGATAACAATGCATTTTTAGTCAGAGTAATTGCGTAGGTTAATTCTGATACCCTTAAACCAAGTTGAACATGGAGGCAATAACACGTGTGGCAAAATGTTTAAGAATTTAGATTCACCCGCCTCCATTAGGTCACACTCATCTTCGAATTTTTCTATAAATGCTCTAGCCTGTATACCATCAGACCTGCCACTAAACTTTGTAAGAGACTTAATATTCACTAACCCTTAAAAATTTACCTCTGTTTCTATCCTTCACCTGTCCTCAATTCACAAGATGATTTCTGGCACGATGTGAGGAACGAGTGTTTCTTCGATGCTGGCTCACACAAACCTCATTATCACTACTTGTCGAATGTTCAGGGGAATCATCACTTTCATTCGTGTTCCTTTGATGATGGCGCTGATACTAAGACGTCTGCAAAATATTAGTAGGAATTCCATTGCCGTTTGTATGAGCATTAACATGATTCTCACTAGCTACCATAAGATTTTCTTTAATAGAGTTCGCTTCTTCCTGTAAGTCTCTAATCTGGTTATTGTGTTCACTTATTTGAGCGGAATGATCATTAATTATAGTTTCTACAACTTCAATAGAATTTTGCATCTCAGTGAATCTACGTGTAATACGGTCCATTTTAATGCCACTTTGTTCAATTCGTAGTTTTGTCTGGTCGATTTTATTGTCAAGTTGTTTCAATTGTTCCATTTGTTGATTCATGCAATCACTAAATTCGTGCTTTAATTGTCCCATCTGTTGGTTCATTTGATCAGCAAAATCTTGCTTTAATTGTCCTATATGTTGGTTCATCTGTTCCGTTTGTTGATCCATTCGGTTACCAAAATCTTGCTTTAATTGTCCTATATGTTGGTTCATTTGGTTCATCTGTTCCGTTTGTTGATCCATTCGGTTACCAAAATCTTGTTTTAGTTGGCCCTCAAGTTGGTTGATTCCAGTAGCGTAGCGTGATATTCCGAAAGGGGGATGCCAAAGTTAGTCATTTGTAGATATAGTACTACTGCAAGTAGCAATACATAGCTATTCCGAATGGAAATATAGGGTTATACAAACTTTAGACGGAAGCCCCCCTAATTGGAGGTCTAGTGGGGCATAGAGAAGCGAATGCGTGGATTACGTTAGAATTTAATAACCAATTGTCTCAGATCCTTCTTGCCACTACCGTTGTGACGAAAAAACTAGGCCCCACTTTTGTATGAACATTGTTTCCAGTATCGTTCCCTTCATTTCTTTCTCGTGGGCGGCTTTTTTCTCCATATACCACACGTCAATCTCGTTCTTTCAAATATATATATATATATATATATATATATATATATATATATATATATATATATATCGCCCAGAAATTTGTCATCTTGTGTCCGGAACTCAGACGCCCGTTCGTGAATATGGGCCTGAGTGTATATATCATTTGAAGATGTAAATACAAAGCACTTAAACCAACTCTGGGGGCCTGTTTCTGTATCCAGATACTGAAGTCAAGAGCGCAAATCTGTCTTCAACGTTCGTGGGATGGGTAAGACTGTTCCCATAATCCTTTCCTTTTTTTTAACGATGTTCAAAATATTTATGAAGTTGAAAAAAATGCTGTGGAGGATTAGGGGAGCAGAGTTGTCTATAACATCGGCAGGAGGGCACATTTTAAGGCTTATTGTGGGGGGAGGGGAGAAGAGACTCATATTACAGTAGATGAATCAGATTTCTGAGGTAAACCTGTTGTACTCGTATATTATATAGCAAATGATGTAGATGAAATAGTGGTATATATCATTATTACAACTCAGTGCCGTGAGCACATTCTGAAATTTGAATATATGCATAATAATAATTGACATGTTTCTACTTACGCATCCACAATGATCCACATTAAAATTTTAGGACATTTGTTTTATAACAATACAAATAATGACTTCCCCAAAACTATGAAAGAAAATCAATCAGGCCTATATTTGGCGCAACAATACTCTTATCTGAGCAAAATTATGATTACCACAATAGCATTATAGGAATTGTTACAGGAATTAAACAAATAGTTGAAAATAGACTACTAATAATTAATGACAATGAAATATTAAAGAATACAATTCTTTTTTAAAAATGAAACAAGTCAAAGGGCATCAGTTTTCTTTGTGGCAGTCGGATAGAAATCATCATCATCACAATCTCAAATCGGATTATTGGGAGGGGGACAAGACTGTAGGGAACATGTTCCCCTTATGTCCCCGAGATTTGTGCCAGTGACTGAAGGGCCCTAGCACAATCTTTGCGAGTGACGGGGAGTGGTGGCTCTCTTGTCCTACCAGATCGGTGACCGTAATTCTACAGAATGCTTTAAATTTATGCCTGTATCTGTGAGCTCCTTTACGATGAAGATTACAATTACGATGCATTTAGTTACGATTAAGGTATAACTATTTTAATACTATTATTTACATAACCGGTATGCTTCAAAAATGAATTGAAGTAACCATTTCCGTTTTGTTCTATTTCCTGTATATCAGGGTTCGTACGTTCTGTTCAGGAACTATAGCTTAGTTCAAAATATATACAGTTGGAAATATTTGAATATGCCAGCGTATATCTAAAGCAAATGTAGGGTTGCAAGGGATGAGGAGGAGTGAGAAGGGAAGTATTGCGCATGCGCATTCAACAGAAAGCAGACGAAAACCCCGATGCTTTCAGTAGGCCTGGAAGCCCGAGAAAAATAGCATACGACAGGAGGAAAGACAGAAAATGTGCATCTGAGCGACGCGCATGCGTAGGTTCCTCTTGTCAAAGTAAGTCGAGAGAGCGCGCCAGAAGATTGCAGTGGAAATAATTGTGATAATTACAAGCAAACAATTTATATATAATGAAATACGTACTTTTTCTTATTAACAGGGGATGCCGGGCGTACCGGCGTTCCCTTACGCTACGCCGCTGGTTGATTCGTTCCATTTGTTGTTTAATGAGATCGGCCAGGTCAGAAAAGCTCATTTCCCTGTTGCCATCTGATTCAGATATATTTCCAATATCAGGAAGACTCATTTTGCTATTTCTGAGAATTTTTGTGCCACTCCGTAATAAAGTATATTCCGTCTTGATATTTCTTTTATCAAAATTACTATGTAACCTTAAAGTCAATCTATACCCTTGTATTTTACTGTTTACTAGATTGTCTACTAAACTTCGTCCGGATCTACTAAGGTTCCTGGCGACAAATCACCAGACATTTACATAACAGCAATCCTGCGGCGAGGACCACCAAAAATTTATAAGACGACACTTATAGAAAGGTCTTCAGTTAATATTGGTATATAAATAAGGCTACTAAATCACCACAAAACATTTCACATTGCATTCTAATATTTCCCTTATTATTATGGCACATAATCACTACAATAAATACACACCTTAAAGATTTTTGCGTGTAGCTTTTCACAAGATGGTTCTGGAATTATGTTATTTATATTTCGTTGCTATGACAACGAATCTCTATTTTAACACAAAACAGCAACGTATATCAACCAAGGATGTTATAATAGAGGATCTGCTCACATGTATCTTCATCCTATTAAATCGATGAAGCCAAAAAACAACCGAGCATCGACACATCTGATTGGCTACTCTCTTTTCTGCCATCGTCTGATTGGGTACTTTCGTTTCTGCCATGATTGTTGGCTCAAAACATTGCGATCCTATTGGGCGGAGTGGGCAGAGTAGGGGCGGCGAAACTGTGACGTATGGCTTCAAGATTTTGTTGTAAGGGCAAATCCTCTATTTTATAAGATTCTTGATACCAACAACAAAACAGTTACATTTATATATCCTTTTTTCTATATATTTCTTCTTCCTTTTCCTAAATATCTTGTGCATCAATTTGAAGTACATTCTGCCCAGAGATGTTAAAGTACAAGTAGAAAAATACACGTATCGTTATACTTTTTCGTTTTCAAGTGCTTGAAGACTAGGAACTTGATAAAACTCCCGACGACTTACTTTATTTGCAAGAAGGTCCAGTTTAGCAATGAACAAATAGATGATCCCATTAGTCTTAACGAAATTCATTCTGTCCTCTTGTAGCTTTGTGTTGACTTTATTGAGTTTATCGAACACATTAGGTAAATAGACCACATCAAGACGTCGAAGTTTAAGAGTGTCACTTGGGTTTTGATCAATCGTTTGCAGACAACTACTATGTCAAAAAGTTCATAACCACTTCGCAAACACCTTCCTTTTGACAACTATCTCACTTCCGTGTGCAGAAGACGAACTTCAAATTCTTTGTCATTTTCTTTACAGATTAAGAAAAAGTCGCTAGTTCAAAGACTTGTTCAGCTTCTCACTCAAATTTTTAGCAACAAGATGCTGTCGATGAATGGCACAATGGACAGTCATAACACGCGGTTTTTAAATGGGCTATAAACCTGCGATATCGTCCAATCATGGATGCTTCTCCATCGGTTGCACAAGCTACAATGTTTGCTAGAAGGATATTTTTCTCGTTAAAAAAAAATTCTTCCACTTTCTTGTATATTAAAGAATCCTTTGTGTCAATGGTTAAGTTTTGGGCAAACAACAGCTCCTCCATAATATCTAGCAGTAATGCTTCATTATCACGAACCGTTGATTCATCAATCTGCATTACAAATTCTGCATTTTTTATCATGTTGATAAGAATCTCTTCAGTCTTATTTTATCAGTTCTTCTGGAAACACTGTCGTTACTCAAGGGAACGGATTTGCTACACATATTTGAGCAGGACCCTAACATAGTATTAACTATTTCTTTAACGGCGGATAATTTTTCTCCGATAGTGTAAGGTTGTCCACATTTTGCTATTAATAAAGACACTTTATAAGAAAGGAGTCTTTTCTCAACGTTCTGTACATATTTTACAAGCAGCTGTCAGACACTGATTCGGCTTTCAAATTTTAACTTCTGATTTTGGAAGAATGAAAGAGTTTTACCAGCTTTGTCTGATAAGGAACGTCAGGATTTTCTATAACCTGGCAAATAATCCCTACTTTCCTTTCTGGAATCCCTCGCACAAATCTTGCGGACGTTTCAAACATATTTTTCAATCGAGCAGTCATGTTCTAAACCGCACTCCCTACGTTGCGTTGTTTTTGAATTACAGCCCTCTGAATTTCATTTTCCCACGCTTTCGGCACCTTATATCGCCGAAACTATCCCTCACTGACCAAAGTTCCACAGGACTCTTTTGTTGGTTTCGATGTCGGGAATCAGCTCCCGAAGTTTGTTGAAATAGTTTCTTACCATCCTATATATATATCTAATTCCTAATCCTAATCCTTAATTATTTTTTAGTAGTTGATATTTAACTCCTCAATCAAAACACAATTATGGTTCTTTTCGATATCTTATAGAGGTAAGGATGTATAAATAAAACTATACAAAATTGTTACAAAGGAAGATTAAGATTTACTTTCGTAGAACAACGAGTACTTAAAAGAACATTCAAATACAATGTGTTATACTTACTATAATTTTGATTAGAAAATAGACTATAACCTAGAGAAATATAATGAATCAATACTATTTATCTACGTAAATAAAAATGAAAGTGACCATGTTCATAACTTAATAACTGAGATGGATTTTCATCATTTCACTTTCATGATGCAGCTTGGGGGAGGGGGATATATATGTTCGAATGTTCTTTAAGTGCTCGTTGTTCTACGAAAGTAAATCTTAATCTTCCTTTGTAACAATTTTGTATAGTTTTATTTATATATATCCTTATTTCTATAAGATATCGAAAAGAACCATAATTTTGTTTTGATTGAGGAGTTAAATATCAACTACTAAAAAAATAATTAAGGATTAGGATTAGGAATTAGATTTCTGGGTTTTCCGCAGCTGTGGCTAAGTTAGACTGTCATGTATGAGGAATGACATCCCTCAGCGATTACACTATCCGATGAAAGAGAAGGAAACGGCCTGGGAACTACATGTTAGACACCATCTCGGAATTTGTCTGGTAGGAGTGAAGAAAACCCAGGAAAACCTTACTCAGGATGACCTGAAAAAGCTTTTACACTTTTTTCTACCGAGTGTCCCCACCGAGAATCGAACCCTTGATCGTTCGTACCATAGAAATATAAGGTTATTAGTGTATTATGAAGGAAGATGTACAAAGATGGGACATATGTCAATAGATAAATCTCAATGAGCTGAATAAAATGATAGAGTGGACGTAAATTGTCATGCGTAGTTTTCGAGTAAATCGACAGGAGATTAATGCTTTTGTAATCCTAAAATTATTTTTTATGTGGGGTAAACTATCCAATAGTCGACCGAATTTGATTACGAAAAATGTGAGTCGTTATTTTGTGTTCTTCCTTTAATTGAATATGTCCAAAAAATGTGTATAGTACTCTGTACACTCTCTAGAATCATGGGATTAGGTTAGTTTTGAAAAATGTTATTACATTAATTTATTACACTTTTTTATTATAAATGTGACAAATTTTGCTGTAGTCGACCACCCAAAATCTAAGTTCGACCACTATGTATACCAGTAGTCGACCAGGACTTCCAAGTTATAAAATTGTCCAGCTAATCTCAGAAATTGATATAAAAACACAATAGAATAATTTACAATATTCTAAATAAAAATTGTGGCTACCATTGGATCTAAACCACAACAGTTTTGTTTAAATAAATACAGGCCTATTCGACAAATTTGTGCAAATTATAGCTGAATGTGCGGAGATAGGCTATTTTTAAAGTTGAGCAAGAAACTAACATAACTCTATTATATGTTATATTACTATATGTCACCTTATTATACATATAGTTTATAACAGCAACTAATGGCTTCTCCTCTATAGAATAGTTATAATTAATAATACAAATAGGTTTAAATAGTCATTTCGAAGGACAACATTGACTCAGAAGAAAATCCCCATCGCTGCTGTCGCTATCTTCGCATGGATAGAAACAGCTTGAGCATTGGAAATCTTCATACTCTTCTGCAGTATGTGTTCCCAAATCAGGAAAGAACGCTCTGTAATTTGGGGAATGCATGAAGATGCGTTTTGCACAAACAGTCTGCACAAGTTACACATTTGGGCTGTAATTTATTGCTTTCGTCGATATTTCCTTTGCATTGACAGCAAATTTCCTGTTTAATTGTAGCACGTTCCACTGATTCAGGAATACAAGAATAATTCTCAGGGATATCAAAAGCACTGTTTTCGCATGGGTTGGATGTTTCTTGCTCTTGATTGCCACTATCAGGAATGCTTTTCCGGTTCTCAGAACTTGGTATCCCTTTGTGTACTTTCTTTCTATTGCCAGAACGCTTGTTGTTTTCTTTCGCTGAAAACTTCTCAAGGCGAGCCTTTTTTCGATTTTCTTTTTCTTCTTCCTTCCTTCGTTTCATTTCTTCCTTTCCTTCATAGTAATTTTTCCATTCTGCTGAAGATATGGCAAATGGAATTTTGTTCGAAGATCTCGATCTAGTTCCGCGGCAACGTGTTTTCTCAGAGTCTACCTTTGTTGGCCACCACAGATGCTGCTCAAAATTTTCCAATGAAGCTTGATTACTTTCACATTCGGGAGGAACATCTTGCCCGTTGCTGAGAGAAGAATCATTAAATGTCAATGGACTAGTGCTTGTATGCTTAACGTCAACCGTTAAAGCCTCAGGAGTTGAGAGTAAGGACCCTTGTTCATTCGAAGTTTCACTGTTTCCTTCAGTTTGTTTCTTTGCTTTCTGTTGTACTGTCAGCCAGAACTGAAATAACATTGTTTCTTCATCACGTACTAATTCTCTCTCTCTTTCTCTGTTTCTAGTTCAATTTTCTTCATGCGCCTTTTCAAAGTTCTTCAAATTCATTTTATTTCATTTTCTTACCACAAATATTACTCTTCTCTAAGGTCGACCACTTTGTTTCCAATACTCGACCTCCCCGGTCGCCTACTGCTTCCGTTGCTTTAAATTGATTCTTTTGTGATCTCAAGAGCATGTTAACTTCAAACCTTTCAAGCCATATACTTTGTTAATTAATTTCTTACGAATTTTCAAAATGGTATTAGTCGACCACCCTGGTCGACTATAGACATTGATCGTTTGAAAGAATGCAGTAGTCGACCTCACCCTTTGTTTGTCCCAAAAGAAAGAAATTTTATTATATTCAAGTATTAAACTAAAGAACTAACCCAACACAAGCTATTTGAATATTAAAACCTGAATTAGTAACGACCATGATTGTATAAACACATTTTTCCTACCTGTTGTCAGTATTCCAAAAAAAAAAAATATGGTTCTTCTGTGTTTCTTCCGTCTCCTGCTATAGTCCTAAACACTTTGGCGCGATTCAAGCTAACCGTGTCAAACAAAACAATACAAGTTTGCAGTGATACCAGACAATGTTTAAAGTTTTCACTAAGACATTCACTGGAATTCCCAATGGAATAGTTCTAATCTTAACAATGTCTTTTTTCCAAGTGGTCGACTACTAACCTAGGTCGACTATAGCCGGTTCCACCCTGCAATATCCATACAACCTATTAAGATGAAACTGATTCTGAAATAGGCTTTTATGATTTTTTTTAAAAAATTATGATACTAGCAAGTTGACAATACATAATATAGTTAATGAGATTCATGAAAATATTTACAAATTAACTCTTGAATTTAAATATTCTCCAAATACGAGAAACATATCAATCGATAGATCACATTAAGCTAAACAAAATAACATGCTTGAGTAGGTTCTTATGCGTAGTTTTTGAGAAAACTAAATACGAACTGAAAATTTTTTATTCTGATGGAATAGACTATCTATTTACAGTATTTGTGCACCGTATATATATATAACCGTATATATATATATATATATATATATATATATATATATATATATATATATATATATATATATATATATATATATATATATATATATATAGAGAGAGAGAGAGAGAGAGAGAGAGAGAGAGAGAGAGATTGGTTATCAAAATTTAGAATACATTTATTGTGATTTAAAAATAACATTATGAAACCACGTATGCTTCATTTGGTTCGATTACCTGCCATTTTTCTAGCAGGACCATAGAACGTCTGTGGTTTCTGGTCAAACAAATTGACACTGATTTGCACATCCTCTTTAAAAGCAAACTTAATGGTATTCACGGAGTTTTGAAGAGACAGAAACAAAGGACAGTCTGATAGCACCAGGTGTGAGCTGGACGGTGGATGCAATAAAACCTCCCAGCCAAATTATCTCAATTTCTGACAGGTCGTTAAGGACGTATGCAGTCTGGCGTTGTCTGTGTGGTATACGAGAGCCTCTCTGTTGACTAGTTCCGACCATTTCTTTTGAATTACTAGGCGCACTCGCACTAATTGTCGACAGTACAGGTTCAAATCTATCATTCTGTCCAGCGACAGCAGCTCGTACTGCACAATGCTCTTCCAATCCCATCAAATGCACAGCATAACATTCTTGCGCGTAAGCGTGGACTTTGCCATAGACTGTGGTGCTTTTTCTCGCTGCATCCACGAACTTTTTCGGACATAATTGTCGTGGTCTATTCACTTTTTTCATCATTCGTATCAATCGCTTCTGAAAAGGTTCGAGTTCGTTACGTCTGCCAGTCTTATATGCCAGTCTTGCTAGATTTCTGCTCAAACATTATCCATTTTTTCTCTGCATGGTTGCCAAATGTGTGAGGAGAATATTGAACATTGAAATGTCCAAAACGGAAACTATTGAACCATCTTTTGACTGTTCCTTGTGTATCTTTCCCATTAACAGCACAAACTTCTTCACAACCCTCGGCACCATTTTTGTTTTTATGGAAACAAAATTGTAAAATGTAGCGCAGTTTTCTGGAAAGTTCACTTTTATTCACGGTGCAATATATCATGCCTGACTGAGAATTCCAACATGTTTTCCACATCTGTTAACTTCAACTGTAAGCTGTCAAACGATGTTAAATCTGACCGCCTGAGATCACTATATTCTGAGATTTGATACACTAACGCCATCTCGTGGTAATAGGCTCAATACTTTGTAGACTATCTGATGTGACACATATATTGTTATTCGTATACTTCTAAGGTGAGGCACATACTCATAACAGTACACAGATTTCTAATAGTGGTACACACACTCCTAAACAGTAACACAGATTCTTGTCAGTTTCTGTTCTTCAAGTACTGACGTGAGGCCAAACGTGTTCTAGTGGAAACTTTGATTGCGTTTTCCAATTCTGATAATTCTAACACACAACAGAAGAATCTCTCCAACGAAAACAACAAAACTACAACATAGCCCAACAAAGAGAATTAGGAAAGCTCCATAAAATTCTTTGATACCTAGTACAAACAATCTCCTGGAATGCTTCCCTACCGTAAAAGTAATTCTCAAGGTGAGAATATCTCTTTCCCATTTTAAAAGTAGACCCGCGCTATCACAGCTTTGCACTATGCGAGTAAAGGCCACGCCAAAAGGTGATCCTCGTCTTAATAGGAAAAATGCAGGATTAAAACCTATTAACTCACTCATAATATGAAGCCCGACTTCTTTCTCAGGTTCGAAGAGATTTTTACTGTACATGATGTATTCCAAGAAAGACAATGTGACGAAATAGGCATAGTTTCTGCTTCTGACAACTCTTTTGTAACCATCAAACAAGGAATTTTCTGGTACCCATTTTTCATAAATTGATTTCAAAATAGGATCCGTAGAGTCAGCAAATAAAAAGCGGGCAGCAGATGGCCCACCAAGGGAAATACCTGAATCTATAAGTTCATTCATTGTGTCAATAGCTGGATAATCTTTGGGTTTCGTTAGGAAGCAATACAATCCTCCTTGATAACCAGTATTTAACACCAAAGAGCCAAGAACCCAGCACAAGAAAACTATGCGTAAAGATGCTTTATTTCTGGGTGGAGGCACTGAGATCCCCAACAGAACGGAAAGAAAGGACAAGAATTGCGAACGGAACTGCGCTTCTTTGGATGTTGGAAAGTTGCTCACAAGAACAGCGCTCGTACTAGTAACAAAATACGTTAAAATGACCAAAATCCAAAGAAGCGCTTCAAATGGGAAATAAACATTCATCCACATCGGATAAATACCTGCAGGTGGAACACCCCATACACCATAAATGAAATATTTCGCTGATATAGGATCAAAATCATAGAATAAATTATTTCCATATATAGAAGTGAATGCACCTTCGATCCAACCAGACGTTACCTTACCTAATATACCTGTATAAGTATCGTTAATAGAAGCTTTAAGTCCATATTCAACCCAATTAAGAGCAAGAGATAAATCAAGGGAGAAGTTCATTTTTTCTTCTGATACCAACAAGAATTCACTGTTTTTACCCATCAATGTGATCTCGCCATCTCGTCCAGTTTTAGCTATCAACAGTGGAGGTAAAACTACTGCACCCAGAGACAAAGGACATTTATAGAGATTTTGCACCTTATTTGTAAATAAGTTCACTCCTTTGATAAACTTACCATTCACACATTTGTCTACAACTACTGACTGTTTCACAGTTCTGCAATGGTCTTCACCAAATGGAAAATATGTATACAACACCGAATGCTTAAGTATATTGGAATCGATCGTTGGCACGATCATGATAACATTCACCAAATTTTCTTGAAGAAAAATATCAAAGACATCATACATTTCTTTCTGAGAGACATCTTCATCAGCAACTACTAAAAATTTTGTATTGGGGTCCCAAAAGAACAAGTCCTGCATTTTGTTTATTGCACTGCGACATTCTTCTGAGCGTCTAAAAAATAAAACATAATCGACGTTAGATCGATGATTTACTGTGGTTGGAAGTACTGAGTTTCCCTGAGATACAACTGGCAATGCACCAGAGATGTTATATTTTATTGTAGGTCGAATGTAATGTCTTGTTAGCATTGATTCTGCTTCCATTCGATTGTCACTTACGACAACCAAAGTCTTCTTGTAATATTTCTTAAGAACACTCAAAACACATTGATTGAGATGGCTGACTATTTTCACATTAAAAACATGGAACATCTTTTCTCTTTCTCTCAGCTGAGCTTGAACACAAATAACTAGAACTGATAGCCATAATTCAATCTTCATGTTTCCACTCCTTGAACAATTAAAAAGAAAAAAAATAGTATATAAAAGTATAGGCCTAATTACATGTAAATTTTTATATAAAGAAAATGAGAATTTGATAAAAACACAATTTATTTATTTTATTTAGTTTGCAACTATTTCTTTTAACAATGAAAACCGCCAACAGTCAGTCAAATGCATTTGTGCTCATTGAATTGCAGTGTTTGGTGCTTATTGAAGATTGTGCATAGATAGTGTTGCAATTTGTTGGTCAATCATTGAACTACTAATGCGGCACTGTCTGTGCATGGTGAAAATTGTGCTTTCCTCGTGTTTTAAAATTGTGTTTTTATTGAGTAAACAGGGCTGATCAAAATAAACAATTGCTCTTTTGTGTAGTGCAGAAGACTAATTATATGCCAAATAACGCTCATACTGTTTTTATTTGCGTTAAAACGTATTTGAGAAAAAACATGTACAGTATACTGTACATTTTACCTTAATTCCGTGAAGTTCTACTCCGTGCAGTGTATTTCTGGCTGGATTCTGGTTCCAATGCAGATAAAAATGAAAAAATAAATCTTTCCGTTTTACGTCCCACGAATATGCCGGGTAGGGTAAAGGAGACGGTAATAATGAGAAATGGAGGAAATAGACGAATGAAAAAGTGGGAGTAAACGGGAGAACCCAGAGAAAACCCACGCACCAGGTTTTCTCCGGGTCTTTGCCCACCACAAAGTTTACTGACGAAGTGTAAAAGTGGCAAAGTAGACCATCTTCCTATTCATGATGGTCGGGATGAACCAACCCATTGCAAATATCAGATATACGGAAAGTTCAAATCCCATTTTCTTTGTCAAAAATACCCAAAAATACACAAATCAATAGATTTGTGTCTAAACCAAAACAAGAAATTGTTTCTATGAATTCCACTAAAAGTGATTTCTTATGGTGTGTAATCACAAAAGAAACCTTTCTATAGTGCACTTTTTCATATTCGAAAATTTAGTTCAGTGTTCTGAAATTGGTCATATTATGTGTACTATATACAGTGCGTCCCACTAGCTTTCGAACCCGAAAAGAACATTATAATTTCCGAACAAATGTACATAAGAAAATGAAATTCACAATACACGTACCTTATTTCATGCTAAACACGAGAAAGGGTTGAACAGAAGCGCACACGTCAAAACAAAGACGATAGGTGGCGCCAGGGAAAGTACTGCTTGGCGTGGTGCACGTGCGTTAGTGTGACTCGAGTCGCTGCATCGCGAGGATGGTTCTGTACACCGTACAGGAACGCGTGTTCACTGTTAAAAAATATTGGATATCGGGGTCGTATCAGGCCGTTCTACATGAATTTTAACATGAATTTGGATGCCGTAAAGGACCATCGAAATCGTCAATACATCATTTGGTGAACAAGTTCGAAACAACAGGGACGTTGCTTACGGGACATGGAGGCGCGCATCCACGGATGTTCGAGGAGACAGTACAGAATGTGCGGCAACGTCTTTTGCAGTCCCCTAAGAAGAGCCTGCGTCGATTATCACAAGAGGTAGGGATGTCAAAGTCAACTGTGCAAAGAGCCGCCAAAAGAGCCAAGCTGTTTCCATATCGCGTTACAGTCATCCAGAGTTGAAGACTACAGATTGGGAAAAGAGCGTGATGTATTGTCGTTGGTTGCAAGCTTTGTTGCATGACAATCTAGGAATCCTAGACTATACTTGGTTCACAGATGAAGCTTGGTTCGATCTCTCCGGTTATGTGAACTCGCAGAATACTCGGGTGTGGGCTGCCGAAAATCCGCATGTGTACCATGAGATTCCACTTCATCCCTTGAAGTTGGGAGTTTGGTGTGCAATTTCCCGACAGCGTATCATTGGACCCATCTTCTTTGAAGATACAGTAAATACACAAGTTTACTGACACATCTTTAGTGAATTTGTGAATCAGCTGGACGATCAAGAACTGCGTCGCGGTTATTTCCAACAAGACGCAGCAACATGCCATACATCCAACGTGGCCATGGCAGAAATTGAGTCCTTTTTTGGTGACAGTATAATCTCCAAAGGATTGTGGCCGCCAAGATCCCCGGATTTGACACCACCTGATTTCTTCTTATGGGGTTTTCTTAAAGTTGTGTCTACAGAAACAACCCACGATCACTGCAAGAGTTGCGAAACAACATTGAGAATGCGATTCATGAGATCACACAGGAGACTCTACATCGGACTTTTCACAATATGGAACGCCGTGTACAAGCATGTTTTATATAAAGATATAAAGACGAAAAATATTGATAAGAATAAACGTATCAAATGTAGAAACAAGAAAAGGAAATAGAACAGATCACTAGTTGTCGCTATCTAGGCAAGTTTACTTCCTAAGTTCGAGTGTATAATATAAACGAAGGTAATGGTGAAGTAAGTACTTAAGAAGAACAAAAAAGCTTTTTCTCTTGCGTGTCATGAATAAACAATTTAGAAGTAGACTAAGAACATAACATATGTGGTAGAAGAAGAAACTAAGCGATGCAAAAGAAGCTACAATTGATAAACTGTATTAAAACGGAAGATTGTTTCATTAATGCTAGTTGAAAACACCCTTGCAACTTATAGTAACTTTACTGCTTTTAAGCACGTAATTTGCATGCAATTGCAGAATCAGAGCCGTAGCTAGAGATTTCGACGTCCCTTACACTCGCCACGCCAAGCTTTTCCTTTCTTTCTTTCTTTTTTCTTTTCTTTTCTTTTCCTTTTTTGCATATAAGAGAAGCAGCTTTGTTCTTATACTATCTTTATTTATTTATTTATTTTATCAAGCTGCTTGGACAGACCAGTGCAATAGCCAAAAGTGATCATCATGTATTCTTTTACAAATAAGAACTGTTTTCAAGAGGTGTATTTTGGATTTTTTGTTAAACTTGACAAAACTACCTTCGGTTAGTGTACAGATCCACTTGAAGATTAGTTGTGGAAATTTACAGTACAACTATGTGTAACGTTTCATACTATCGATAAGAAATTAAATTTCAATACATTAGAAACTATGTGCTTTTAAAATGTTTGAAATGGGTGACACCGTTAATTTCTAGTAATAATTGTAAACTTTTGTAATTTTATTCTGTATGTGACCACACAAATAGCATTTTAATTTCGATTGTTTTAATATCAGCAATTAAACGGGTTGAATATTTTAATGATAGACTTTCTTTTATTACTCTTAAGTGTCGGTAGTGTGATATTATTGTTTTAAATGTGCATCCACCAACAGAAGATAAGGATGACGATATAAAAGACACTTTTTAAGGATTTCAATGCGAAAGTAGGCCGAAGAATACTTTCAAACCGGCTATAGGAAAAGAAAGTCTGCATAAGGAAAGTTCTGACAATGGCGTTAGTTTCGTGAACTTTGGAACATCCAAAAACCTTATCATGAGGAGTGCAAAATTCCCATATCACGACGTTCATAAATACACATGGACCTCGCCAGGTGTAAGAACACACAATCAAATTGATCACGTTAGATTGAAGATGATAGTGTAGCATATTCAAGTTTGCTCGTTCAGAGGATCCGACTGTTACATTGATTACTATCTGGTAGCAGTAATGACAAGAGAGAGAGATTATCTTCGAATAAAGAGAATATTCAACATCTGAAAACGGAGAGGTTTAGTTTGAAGAAATTAGAGGAGAACCAGGCGATAGGGGAATACCCGATTGAAATGTAATATATTCTCGGTTTTAGAAAGTTTTGAGAAGGACACTTGGGTTCAAATTGGGGATAGCATTAATATTTTAGCAAGAGGAAAATTGGGGCACGCGGAAATACGTAGGAACAAAATATGGTTCGACCAGGAATGCACCAAACTAACGGAGAACTGGAAACAGGCGAAACTGTGTTGGTTACAAAATCCGAACGATATAATAACATAAATTTCGTTGACATTAGATGGGAAACTTCCAAAATGTTTAGAAGAGAGAATGCAATTTTTTGAAAGCTTAAATTAATCAACTTGAAGATAATAGTAAAAAATAAAAATTCGAGACATGTTCAAAGGGCATCAGCGAATTCAAGAAAGAGTATCAACTTTGTTCGTATATGTTAAAGAGAGACGACGGAACAATTCTTACTGATACAGATAGCATCTTGAATAGATGGAACGATATCTTTGACAATTTGTTTAACACGCAGGCAAAAACTGTTCGTGGGGAAAGGAAAATGCACAGTAGAAACATTAATTTCAGAGCCTAACCGAACAGCAGTAGAAATTGCTATAAAGAACTTAAAGAAACACAAATCTCCGGGTGTAGACGAAATTCCGGCTGAGTTAATTTTAGCTGGAGGCGAAAAATTGTGGAACAAGACATACAAACTCATTCTCCTCATCTGAAACAAGGAGGAATTACCACAAAAGTGGAAAGAATAAATCATTGTTCCAATTCACTAGAAACATGACAGAGGATTGTAATAATTATCGAGTCATTTCTCTTGTGTCAAAATCCAATAAAATCCTCTCAAACATTTTATTAGCAATATTGATCCCATAGCGGATGAAATTATTGAAGATTATCAGTGCGGATTTAGACGAAATCAATCAACTATGGACCAGATATTTGAGATTCGACAACTACTCGAAAAGAAATGGGAATACAATACCCCGGTACGTCAATTATGTATTGATTTTAGAAAAGCTTATGATCCTTAGGAGATAAATATTATACAACATTCTTGCAGAATTTGGAATACCGAAAAAGCTTTAGATTATTTAAGATGTGTTTAAACAAATCCCAAAGTCAAGCCCGAGTCGGAAAATTCTTGTCCACGAGTTTTTAAGTCGAGAAGGCCTGAACAAGGAGATGCGTTGTCGACATTACTATTCAATTTTATTCTGGAGTATGCTATAAGGAAAATCAAAGATAGCAACCACAGCCTAGAGCTGAATGCTATTCACGAGGTTATGGCGTATGGTGATGATGTAAATCTAATAGGAGATGGCAGGAGAACAATAGAAAGAAATGCAGAGTCATTATTAAATGCTTGCAGGTCTAGAAATAAACGCAGAAAGAACTAAATACATAGAAGTTCACTAGCATCGTAATACTGAAAATTATGGATGCGTGAAAAGTATCAAATAATATTTTCGATAAAGTGTGGATACTTTCAAGTATCCTGGATCAATATTAAACATACCAAAATCATATCCACGAAAAAATTGAATGTCGACTGAAAGCAGGAAATTCAAGTTATTATTCAGTTCAAAATCTCTTGTCTTCGCGAATTCTGTTGAGGAGTTTGAAGCTTAAAATATATAGAATGATAATCATGCCTATTGTTCTGTATTGTTACGAAACATGGTCGCTTACTTTAAGGGAGGAACGCTAACTGCAAGTATTTGAGAGCAAAATCCTGAGACGAATATTCGGACCCAGGAGGAACGGAAATCAGCAATGGTGGAAACTTCATAACGAGGAACTGCATAATTTACATCCTTTACCAAACATTGTTAGAGTCATCAAATCTATGAGGCTCAGGTGGGAAGATCATGTAGCGAGAATGAAAGAAAGTAGGAACGCTTTCAAAGTTTTGACTGGAAATCTAATAGGAAAATGTTCATTAGGAAGGCCTAGGTCCAGATGGGAGGACAATATTAAGATGAATCTCGCAGAAATAGGAATACAAAGTAGAAACTGGATTCAGTTAGGTAAAGACATAAGTCATTGGAGATGTTTCATGAATGCCTCATAAAACCTCCGGATTCTATAGGCCATAGAGTTAGTTAGTTCTTTTACGATAAAATAATATTTTGTGAAATATAACGGAAATTCAAAAGGTTTGTGCTTTATATGTACATAGATTTAAAAAACCACTACTGATACGTATGCACAGAAAACACATCCTGACGATATAACTAGTGATGGAGAAATGATCGCAATAAAATCCTTTCAATTGGAAGCATTGCATATGTTAATGGAATAAAAAAAATCACTGGTAGTGATTAGTCTTTGAAAAAGACAATTTTATTGGGTTAAGTTCTAACCGTTTTAGCCCCTACTCTACGATTTCGACTATGTTATTATTCAACTTCTTTACCTTCATTTTTAATATTCCAGCGCAAACAGCAGCTTGCGTGTATCTCTTAACTCCTCTCATTTTCATACCTTCATTCTCACCATCGTGATTCATTTGATTAGGTAGAAAAGCGTGATTAACTAAGCAAACTCATCACCATCACAACGCTGAACTCGAATTTCAGACTTTGATCTTTTCCGATTTTGAAAACGTTCCTGCGAACACTATAAGTCATTAGTCGACACCTTGTATATCTCATCATCGTCACTAACAAATCGTATATAATAACTTTCTTTAAGTAATAAGTGAAAGCTTGCGTGAAAGAAAATTTACAACAAATGTATTTGCAAACTTACAACAATATTGATTTAATAGTGCGCCAACTCTGTTACGGGGCGCCGCGACGTTTACTCTTTTCCGACACTTTTTCTTTCTTCTTGCTCTTTCGGCACCCCTAGCTATCAGCGCCCGGGGCGACCTCCCCGCTTGCCTCCCCGTAGTTACGGCTATGTGCAGAATACCAATGAAGATTTGAGGTTCCCATTAAAATATCATGCAATCAAATTTTTTTGTAGGTTTCTTTTCCTTTTCCATTTTTATATTACGAACCGTATTCTCAAAAGCGGAGCGATTGATATGATTAACCTAAGTAGGTCATAAATTTCTTTGATTTCAGTTTTGGTTCAAATTAGCACAAAGCAAACGCAAATGGGAAACTAAAGTTCAAGGATAGGACGACTTTATACAGGACCTATGGTAGCTCCTTTAGATTGTCAAAGTAGACTATAGTAAGAAAGTAATAATCAAAACGAACTTTTACCCTTAAGTGGGCATTGTTTCTCTCAAGCAACATCGCATTTTTTTGCTTATCCGCACGAATTATAACTTCAGTGATAATTTAATTGGCATTTCATACAATATTCATATACATGATTTGCGGTTCGCTTTTTCAGATACTTTTAATCTTCGTCAACAGGGGACAGTCAAATTTAGCGTTGTAGAAGCTTTATCTCCTACGTTCCGCGAAAGTTATTTTTTTATTTTTTTTTTATTTGTGGTATCTTGCTCTGTAGGAAAATATTTCAACGAAACTGTTGGTAATTACTTAGAGTAGTCTTATTATGTTTTACCGTAATAGGGCAATGCTGCTCAGTAGCTACACATAAGACCTATTTTATGGCAATGTTGCTTTGAAATAAACACCCTGTATTTTGTAACCAAAGTACAAAAATACTTTAAAAATTACGAAATTGTGATCAGGAAGACATGATTCAACAATAAAAGCAAACTAAATATTTTAATGGTAATGCTATCAATGCTTGCCCACTGGAGGGTTAAAGACAGACTTACCGTCTACAGTCAACAAGAAATTCTTCAATAATACTGCTCAGTTCACGCAATTTGCCCCAACAATTATTCTTCTCTCTTCTAGGCAGATCGAAAAATAGATATGTAGTAATAAATGAGGTTAGATAAACAAAATGTCATATTATAGACATTAATTCATGAATAGTTTATGGCATTTCAAACAGGTTTCGTATTAATAGCGTATATCACCACAAGATAAACATCAGAGCAATCGATCTGTTCTGAACTAGAGAAAAATGTATTAAAACGAACAGAAATAAAATGTATTTCCACAAATATAATATTAATTTATGTACGAATTATAAAATTGATAACTTAAAACAAGAAAAAAGATATAGATCTATTTCTGATATAGTTCTATTTCAAGTACACTTTTCTGTACTAAATTCTACATTAATTCCTACCTAGTCATTTAATCGTTTGAATTATTAAAATTATACTACGTTGCAGGGGCGTAGCCAGTTGGGCTCAACCGGTTGAAGCACCCATTATTCAAAAAGAAGAAGAAGAAAAGCAAAGCAAGAAACAAAAATAAATTAACCTACTCGACACTGAAAAACAAATATTTTTCTGCTTCCGTTTGAAATGGTTTCACTACAGTGTCTAAGAAGACTAAGAGCCTCTGAGACCAACTGCGCCGACTTTCCAAAATTTATGTGGTTGCATATCAATGGCGAGACGTGTTAGCCTATAAGCTTTCAGGGAAGTCTCGATGTTTGATTGATTTATTTTTAGTAAAAATCTTTTATGAACACTGTCATAAAGGGCTGTGCTGGATAAAGTAAAATATACTGATAGTATAAGGATGAGTTAGGGCTGCGCTAGTTCAGTTCGTAACACGACTGACTTAAACGCAAGATAAACGGGCTCAAACCCGGGTCCAAACTAAAAATCTTGTGTGTGCGCCGCACCCACAAGATTGTTTGTGTGGGTGCCGGAGCCCCGGAGCATCCATATAGTCAGCGTGCATGCCTGAGACGTTACTTTAAAAAATATGTACTAAAATTTTCTATAAAGCCACGTGAAAGCAGAGCCGTAGCTAGAGACTTCGGCGCCCCCTACACTCACCTTATCAATCATTATCTCTCTCTCTCACTCTAGGTGTATATATATATATATATATATATATATATATATATATATATATATATATATATATATATATATATATATATATATATATATATATATTTGGTCTAGGAATTAATTCGTGCAGGTGGACAAGAGATGGCGAAACGAACGGAGCGTCCCACAGTTCCGTGTATCCACACATGTGTTGCAAACCCCTGTCATCGCGTATCGTTCGTAGTATAGGGCAGTGGATTAAAGCGTCAACAACACCAGTTTGTAGTTAAGTGAACATGGCGCAATTTGTGCCTGATAAAGTGTTATTGCGGGGTGTCCTGCTGCATTACTTTAACATGCAGAAAAGTGCGACTGAAAGTCATCGTATTTTGGTGGAAGTGTATGGTGACCATGCTCTAGCTGAGCGAACGTGTCAGAAGTGGTTTGCACGGTTTAGAAGTGGTGATTTCGGCTTGGCAGACCAAGAGCGAGCTGGACAGCCAAAAAAATTTCAAGACGAAGAATTGACAGCATTGCTCGTGCAGGATTCGTGTCAAACGCAGGAACAACTTGCAGCAGCATTAGGCGTTGATCAAACAACAGTCTCCAAACGCTTGAAAGCCATGGGAATGATTCAAAAGATGTCACATTGGGTTCCACATGAATTGAAAGACAGAGACGTTGAAAGACGAAAAACCATTTGCGAATTGCTGCTTCAACGACAGAGCAGAAAGGGGTTTCTGCATCGAATTATTACGGGTGATGAGAAGTGGATCCATTACGAGAACCCTAAACGAAAAAAGGCCTGGGTGAAACCAGGTGAACCAGGTCCATCACAACCAAAACGAGATATTCACTGTGCAAAGGTTATGCTGTGCATATGGTGGGATATGAAAGGTGTGGTGTACTATGAGCTGCTGCAACCGGGTGAAACTATGAATGGAGAACGTTATCGACGACAATTAATGCGTTTGAAGCAAGCTCTGGCCAGAACACGACCAGAATGGGAGAACAGACATGATAAACTTATTGTTCAACATGATAACGCTCGTCCACATGTCGCAAAACCGGTCAAAACCTATTTAGAAAATGTCGGATGGGAAGTTTTACCCCACCCGCCGTATTCACCAGACGTTGCTCCTTCGGACTACTACTTGTTCGATTGCATGAACAACGATTTGATTGGACAGCGGTTTACTTCTTCAGAAGATATCGAAACATGGGTCTCTGACTGGATCGCTTCCAAGGATGAGGACTTCTTTCGCCACGGAATCCGTACATTGCCGGACAGATGGGCGAAAGTGGTGGCTAGCGATGGACAATATTTTTCTTAAGGTATTTATGTATTTTGTGTTTGTACTACAGCTTCAATGTGTGCGTACCAACCGCACGAATTAATTCCTAGACCATATATATATATATATATATATATATATATATATATATATATATATATATATATATATATATATATATATATATATATATATATATATATATATATAAGAATATACCACATTCATACAAATTAAAATAAAAAATATTCACAAAAGCAAATAATTTTAATAAATATATATATAAGAAAAGCAGCTTTAGTTGTTATGCTATGCTACGCTGAATTTTTATTAATCTTCTTGGAAAGACCATTGCAACAACCAAAAACGATCATTATGTATCCTTTTTCAAATAAGAGCTGTTTTCAAGAGTCTTATTTTGGACTTTTTGTTAAACTTGACAAAACTACCTTTGGTTGTATACAAATTCACTAGGAGTACAGTTATGGAAAATTACTACTATTTAAACGTTCCATACTATCGATAAGAAATGAAATTTCAATACATTAGAAACTATGTGCTTTTAAATTGTTCGAAATGGGTGAGAGTATTAATTTCCAGTAATAATTGTACACTTTTTAATTTTATTCTGTATATGAACACATCAATACCATTCGATACCAATACCAATAATTTCGATCTTTTTACGGTAAATAAATATTTTGTGAAATGTAATGGAAATTCAGAAGGAGCCTTCTTTGTGAATTTCTAAAAATTGATCGATATAGGTGAAGAATATGTTCAATGTTTGTACTTAATCCAAAATATACTTTGGCTACTACCTATGTCTGAAATTATAGTAATTACTTAATTTCTTAATGAATGAAAGTTCCGAATTTAAGACACTTATTAAAATACTTATTAACATATTAAAATACACTAACACGTACATGTATAAAGAGTGTGTGTACTTATGTTTTGTATGTATGCAGATAGATAAAAACATCCCACAACTAGACACGTATGCTGTAGAAGGCCGATGTCCTTCTCCTTCATCTGCATATAAAAATGCAGATGAGGGGCACATTTACATATCAATATGTAAATAGATTAATTTGCAATACAATTAATTGCTTGAATATTAATATACTTATTGAATATTATCTAGTGATTATAATTAAAAATGTTAAAACACCGAGCGTAGTACGGAAATATTAATACAATATTGTATTATATTATATTTATTCATATATGTTTTTCCTTTATAGGCTAATTATATTGATTTTTACCGCTTGCATCTCATTACTGGTCATTTGTATTAAATATAGCATACATGGGGATAAAGGAAAAATGATATTAAAATACTCTACAATGGATTAATTAATGAAAAAATAAGCATATTCTATGGAATCATGCATTGATTTTAAAACTTGGAAGACGTAGCTAGCGCTGACAGAAATTTTTTTTCTCTCGCGACTCTTCGTCGCCTAGCATACTATATGTGAAGTCTTTCACGACTCACCGTTTCAAGAAATCACTAAATAAGGGACTGAATAAGACTCATTAAACACAGGAAGGATCCTACTCACTTCTTCAGTGAAGCAACGCTGATTTGGAAACAGTGGTTACAGACGCTCAACTTCTATTGTTAAAAAAGTTGTAAAAATTTTAGCGTCAACATGTAAGTTTTTAAATTTCTATAGGTGTGATTTCCTTAGCAGCAAGCTACAAGCGTCTCTTCCACCCCCCTTTCTCCCAAGACCAGTAACGTCAGCCGACAAACCTAGGATTTTTACCCAAAATGCAAAACCAGTTTGAAATGTTTACTTTATTTTAACTCATTTTTCTATGTAAATTATTAATATTAACGTATTACGCTCAATCGTTCTTAAAAATACCGTTCTAAAGTCCTAACTTATTTTGTCAACGTTTATCCCTTTCGTACAAAACATTTGGCTCTTGTAATTGTCAAAATCAATAATAAACAAAAATGTTTCCTCTATCTCTCTCTATACAAACATAAATTCCATTAGTAGCAAACAGTTTTAAAAAATAGACGCAAAAAAATAGGCTTAATTCTGTTACTGAGAGAGATAACAGTTTATCACAGGTATAACATTATATTCTATATATATTTTACTTTATTTCAGTATATGATAACATGTATTTCTCATATTCGTAATATTAGTTATAAGTAAAAATAATTACGTTTGTTTTAAAAATCTCATAAACTTCTGTTGTAAGCAGAAGTTTCCAAGTTCACCGTCATTTGTAATGACAGCAGCACCTGTCAAAGGGTGCTGAAAAAAACTGCAACGAAAGGCAGCTAACCAAGCTTAAAATTTGCAAAAACCTCCCAAAAGTATTGCCAAAAGGCACATAACCTTTGTTAAAAACTCAAAAGAAAACAAATCCCGCCTTTTTCTGGTTTTGTGCAGTAAATATACTTGTTTCTGTTATAAACAAGAAAAAGTTCGTTAATAGCTCTGGTAAAAAAAACATCAAAAATACAGCGGAAGAAAGTCTCCTATACTTCCTCCAATATCGGGTAGTTTAAAACCCAAAAACTGTGTGAGTTTTTCAATCTCCCAAAAATTTTCCTGTTAAAATACATGATCCAAACATGTATCAAAAATCGTGTATGTTTGGTAAACTTTAATATTACATATCACCTTATTTATAGCATTCATCAATAACTAAAACAGTGCTAACTTTTAAAAGTTATAACGCTCAACAACAACTATTTAACATAAAAAGTTACTTGGCTAAAACCCCACATAAGCACAGGGGCATTTACATATTTCCATTATAAAATTGTTACCAGTAAATATTCTATATCTCTAGTTGAAATAAATAGGCCTGTCACGTCATATACGGCAGGGCCTTCTTAAACATTAAAACAAAAATTCAAGCAATAAGTAATTTGCTTGTTTTACAAACATATAATATATCAGCATCCTAATAATACATCATCCAGCGTAAAAAAATGTAACAAACATTTCAACTTTCTCCAATAAAATAAAAATATACAGCAACGTGGTAACTTAAGCCAAAACAGTGTGCATAAATAATATCCACTACAAAAACAATGCGTCAAACCAGTTTAAATATTTAATCATTTATATTCTTCAATATTTCTATTCATTCCCATTATTAATCAATATATATTATATGTTTCAAATTACTCCTCTCTAAAACTATCAAAAACTATAAACTCTTAAACATAAAAAAATAATAAAATTGTGTCTATAAAATTTTAAATCATTTCTAAAATCAAACAAATCTCATTTTCAAATGTAACACGTCCACTTTATTTTGTTTTTTTTTATGAAAAAAGTGTGTTTAAAAATATATATATAATTCAAAAGTGTGTGTTTCGTAGTGCACTACCAAAAAAATTCAATACTTGTAAAAATAAAGTGTTAATGTGTATCTTCAGTTATTTTAATACTATACCAAAACAAAATAAACCGCCATCTAATCCCAATATCTCTATTATTCTAATTTTACTACAAAATAAATACCTGTTACTAATCAAACATGTTTTATTACAAAAGTGTAAAACAAAAAAACATTTTCCCTTGTTGTTTATATATCTAACCAGCTCTCTAAATGGGGCCCAAAAAGTATCATGCCCATAAAACCAATACACAGTCATAAGTATAATAAGTTTTTAAAACAGGCTGCTACCTGTTATTTTAAAGTAAATTTTTTTTTTACCTATTTGGTATTCACATAAACTCACTATAGTAACTTCTAAGCCATAACTAACATTACAAATAACCCTAAAATCTGTTATTTTAGTTAACTAAGTTATTATTTTTTTAATACTCTACCAAATTTACATGTGTCAGTGGCAGCTCTTACAAAAAAGTACCTTTATCTCAAAAAAAAATAATTAATGCAAATACCTGTAATTTGCATTTTATGTAAATTTTGCTTTTAGTTTTAAATATTCCCAGCCACTCCACAGTATTTAATTAATTTTATTTGTATTAATGTTTTATAATATCCTTAATTTCAGCTTAAGCTACCTGCACCTCACAATGCACAAAATAATATGCTGGCGATACAAAAAATTGATAAAAAATTGACCCCAATAAATTCCTCCAAATTTGAAGCATTTGATATGTCAATGGAATTTAAAAATAAATCATTGGTAGTGATTAGTGTCTGAAAAAGTCGAACTTCGTTGGGATAAGTTTTGATCCCTTACGCCCCTATTCCACAACTGCTTGAAGTTCGAAAAAGTTATTGTTCTCCTCGTTTACCTTTATTTTTAATATTCCGTGCAAACAGCAGCTTGAATGTGTCTCTTCATTCTTCTCACTTTCATATCTTCATTCTCACCGTCTCACAGTGGGGCCGAACCAGGCAATTCTTAGCAAAAACTCGAAAAATGAAGTAAAAGATTGACTCGGATATAATTTGTTATAATGAAACCTTAATAGTGTACACATAAGATAGTGTACAGGAAAAGAAGTGACAGCAGTTTACAATTATCTCTTGGGACGTGTGAATTTGGTTATCCGCCGAAGCCGAGAGAGCTTCTTAGTTACAGAAGATAGGAAGTTGACTTTGAATGTGACTATTCCTACATTGCGTGGCTGATAAACATGGTGACACGACCGACATGTATGTATCGTTTTCTATATTTAGAATGCTGATGTGATGTGTAGTCAATAATCATATTTGGAATGATGCTAATATCATTATCATATCCCTATGATAATCCCCTACTTAATATCATATTTGGAAAATGCAGTGGTTCTGAAAGCATATAAACTATGGTCAAACGATAGAATAGCGTTTTAGTAGAAAATATGGCATAATATGTCTGTGATTTTTTTAATATGTCGTAGCGGAAACATTGTTCTTACTTTATGCAAAGAAAAACTTGCACATATTTGCACTTTTGGGAAATATAGCGCATGAAAATGTTTGAGGAAAACCGCATTCTGGATGCGATTCTGCTTTTGAATTGAGCTGGGATGAATGTGAGAACAAGTGTTAGGTTATTGGACGTGTGTTCCCCATGCACGCAGTGACAAAGTTGAATGTAGGTCGATTCTGGGAATTTTGCCTCCAGGACCCATCTTGTTTCCAACATCTAGTCATACTTCTCTGGCATTCACCAACAGAACTAAACTCTATTCAAACAGATTTGATTAATGGTGGCGATATTTTGAAATGCCAATGTTTGCTAAGCAATCTATGGACCATAAGGTAGAACCATATTAAAAATTGTGTTGATCAATTCAGTATTGTGTTTTTTGTGATGCGTGCGAAAAGGTGACATTGGAATCAACTGTAATGAGCTTCCGCTCGCTCCAGTTCAGAGTGTTTCAATCAAGCCCTGAAATGAGCTCACGTAATGCACGATGCAATATATGAAACAACCTGAACAGGTTACTGATGCTTGTAATTCATATCGAGAACTTGAGATGAGATAATGTTTATGTATTGAAGCGTCCTTGCATCTTCATTGCCATAACGAATCCTCCACAACTTTGAAATAAGTTTGAGAAGCAAGAACTTTTCTTCAATTTTATTACTCTTCAGTTGTAAAATCAATAAGTACACTTTTTTCCTTTCATGCGTAAGAATATAAGCCAATCGTAAACTGCCAAATCAAAGCACATTGCCCACGCGTTTGTTTATGCCAATCATATATAAAAAGTGTTATATAATTTAGGAGTGAATATAAGGAACATTTCCTTTTATGATGTAAAACTCTATGTTTTTGATGAAATAATGTCGTAATAGCATTATTGTAGCCATTGCACATACCGAACTAATTGGTTTTCTTTCAATTTTCTGCTTCATATTGCGAATTTTTATTTTTGCCAAGAATTGAGTGTTTTGGCTCCACTGTGCGTCGTGATTAATCCGATTGGGTAGAAACACATTTCGAACTAAGCAAACTCATCACTGTCAAAACGACGAACACGACTGCTCGTTTCTAATTTTGAAAATGCTCCTGCGTACACTATAAGTCATTACTCGGCACCTTGTATACCACATGTCATTAAGAAATCATCTATAATAACTCTTTAAGTAATAAGTAAAAAATTGTTGTGACTTATTTAAATTCTTGGATTGCGAGCGAAGCGAGCAAGAAAATTTTTAAGAACTCTACGTATTTCATTGATGACCGACAGCATTTTTGATCTAACAGGGCGCCAATACTTTCTGGGGGCGACTTGTCTTTTACTCATGTTCAACGCCACTTTTTCTTTATCCTTGCTCGTTCGGCGCCCCCTTGCTATTAGCGCCCGGGGCAGGCGCCCCGCTGGCCTCCCCTTAGCTACGGCTCTGCGTGAAAGAAAGGGCAACTGTTCAAGATCTATCGGAGAACTTTGTGTAGCAATCAGTCGACACACAAGTAGATTTCTTGAGATTTGTTCCTGTCATAAATACAACAGGATCAGCCTTAGCAGAGGCAATTATCACTACTTTGTCAGCTTTGATCATTAACGTAAATTACCTTCGTGGGCAAGGCTATGATGGTGCGAGTGCTGAGTGGAGGTTCAAAGGCGTTCAGACTGAAGTAAAGAGAATCTATTCTCAGGCTGCTTATGTTCATTGTGCTAAATTTGTCTCTCTCAAAACCATGCACTGTCACATCGTTTTGAAATTGGCTTGGTAGTGTTGAAGATATTATTAACATTTTCCTTGCTTCTTCAAAAGAAGCAACTTGCTGAAAGATAACATTAAGTACAGTTCACAAATTAGTTATAGGGTCAATACATCCCAGACCCTACACCGACTGTGTGAAATAGGGATGCGCACGGGTTGAGACAAACGTATTTCTCGACTCGAATTTTCGAGTCCAAACACGAGTTGAGTCGAGACCGCTCGTAAAAATGTCGATTCGACTTGAATGTCTCAAAAATCTTTCTATAATTTTTAATATTATTTTGAAGAAAGTATTCACTCAGAAACAACCTTGAAAACAATTCCAGCATGTATTACTTTAGAAAGATACGAGAATTTCGGATACTACAGGACTTGTCGGGTGTTTGAGGAGTGATGGGGTTAGTATCTTCAACAAATGGCGAAACCAAAGGGAAACGACGTTCGAACGTCGAGTTGGTCGCCGCCCACCTCATTACAGATGTCGGACGTCGTAGGTTGGGCAGACTGGTAAAACAGGACAAGCAGCGAACTGTGGCAGAACTAACAGCAGACTTTAATGCTGGGCAAAGTACAAGTGGGTCTGAACACACGGAGCATCGAACACTCCTAACGATGGGCCTCCGCAGCCGACAACCCATCCATGTGCGCATGTTAACACCACGACATCGGTAACTACGACTGAAATGAACACGAGATCATCGCCACTGGATCTTGGCCCAGTGGCAAAGCGTTGCGTTGTGTGATGAATCCCGATACTTTCATCATCATGGGAGGGTGCTAATCCGTCGTGTTCCAAATGAACAGCTTCTTGACAACCTCTACTGCGGGACGCAGACAAGCTGACGGCGGCTTATTTATGCTCTGGGGAACATACATGTGAGTATCGTGACTAGTGGAGCTCGAGCAAGGCACCATGACGTCCGAGGCGTATCGCGCAATGCTTGCAGACTACGTACACCGCTTCATGACGACTATGTTTCCCAACGGTAGTGGCATTTTTCGACAAGGTAATGCACCATGTCACAAGGCCAGGAGTGTGATGAAGTGATTCGAGGAACAGAGGGACGAGTTCCAAGTAATGTGCTGGTCCCTCAACTCGCCGGATCTGAACCCAATCGAACACAGTGCACCGAACATCTGGGATGTGATTGAACGTGACGTCAGAGCGCATCGCCCCCTTCCCGGAATTTACGGGAATTAGGTGACCTGTGTGTGCACATGTGGTGCCAACTCTCTCCAGCGACCTACCAAAGATCATTGCGTCCATGCCAAGACGCGTCGCCGTTGTTATCCGTGCCAAAGATAGACATACTGACAACTAGGTACGTAGTCATAATGCTCTGGCTGATGTGTGTGTGTATTTTGTCTAGACTCGAATTTCGAGACGTCTCGTCTCGAATTCGAGTCGAGTCGAGACAACATTTTCTCGAGACGAGTCGAGACAGGCTTAAATCTCGAGTTGACTCGACTCGTGCCCATCCCTAGTGTGAATCACACTGGGTAGAGCGTCAAGAAGCACTGATTATGTTTATAAATATTTTTCCGATAGTTGTAACGAGCTTTCAACATATACAAGAAACTTTTGATAAAGAATCATCTACCAGGGATTGCCAGTTTTTACTTACAAGGAACGTACATCGGCTCGAATGGGTGAATACGCAAAAAGAAAGCATGTGTAATGTTAGCACCCGGAAGCGAAGTTTTTTCTGGAAGATGGTGTAAACATTCGCAAGAGCAGGGCAAAGTTGAGTACGTGCCATAACTACAGGGCATCTTTAAAGTCTGAACCCCGGCCATTTGTCAGGAAAAGGGTTGGGTTAATGAAAGGATCGACGAACACGTATCCCAATAGTGTTTAGGGGCACACATTTTGAATGAAAAAGTTGTCTCAGGTCCCCCGGAGGGTCCCAGAAGGGTACAACCAAAATTTTCAAATAGTAAGGGAGGTCAAGTAGTATATCGTTGGAAAAGTATTGTGAAAAGAAACAAGATGGAGGAAGCCCCGAGTCACTATACTCACCCTGTACAAACTGGTAATCAGTCAAAATGTCAACACAGTTGTCATGAGTATGACCATCATTTTGCATAGGGTACGCATAAAGATGCGGGACTTGTTGCAGGTTGTTTCTTTTCTTAATACATTTCAAAATATACTAATTGATCCCTTTACTATTTGAAAATTGTAAAGTGGATCCTGTCTTGGACTCTCCGAAGGGACCTGAGGCAGTACGTTTTCATTTAACATGTATGCTCCGAAAAACAATTGAATATGTGTGTTTCCATCCACCGAAACGTTTCCGTAAAATGGCCCGGGGTCAGACGTTATAGATGCCCTGTCGGTATGGCAATTCCTCTACTTTGCCCTGTTCTTGCGGAAGTTTACATCATCTTGCAGAAAAATAGACATCACTGTTTGCTTTCGGGGTACTAACATTACACATTCTTTCGTTTTTGTGCATATTCACCCGTTCGAGTCCAAGTAGTTTCCTTGTTAGTACCTTCATGGGAATCTTTTAATTAGTTTGTTGGTATGTGACAAAGTTTTTTCTTTGGCATATTTCTTGTCAATGTCATTTCAATCAGTAGGATGACACTATCACACAAACTTTCCAGAAATACCGAGACAATGCAGATAAAAGTTTCAAGTTAATTTTTGAACATGCTGAAACACTTTGTACAAAGATTTCAGAAGCAGTATCATTCTACAAAAGTGATTTGTCAAGCCCACTTTCTGCAATCAAACCTGAATGTGAAATTTGGAAAACAAAATGAGATTTTGTTGCACCCGAAAGCCTCCCTTCTCCTGCCATCGAGAGCCTAACTGCATGTCATCAGATTTTCTTCCTCAATATTCACAATCTTCTCAAAATTTTGTTTACTTTACCCGTTAGAACTGCTCTTTCGGAAAGGTGCTTCTCCACTCTCCGGAGAGAGAAAATTTATTTTCGAAACTCCAGAGTGAAGACAGACTGAATGGAATGGCGCTCCTTAATGTACCCCCAAGCTTTAAAAAAAAAGAGTGTATACTGTAACTCACGATTTTTCGCATTTATTCCATTTTCCGTGCGTTTTGGGGTAAAAGTTAGTTATTAGTAAATGGAGATAATAGAAAGCAATCCATCAAAGGAGACATTTCCTGGCAATCATGCTTTCGAGGGATTTTTGCAGTAGCAGATCATGATTGCGGAGGGAAATTCATAATTTCCAGTAGGAGTAGGATCAAGGAACTGGAAAGTGGAGTAAAATATTGAATTTATTGGTTTAAACCTAGTGTATAGATTGTCTGCCAAATATTTTAGCTTCTGTAACCAAGGTCTCGAACGGAAATATAGAAACAAACAGGAAATCTTCTATCTTGAGGTTGGAAGTGACATGCGCTATGGATATTAGCATTTCTTTGTTTAGAAAAAGAGAACTAAGCTTAAAGTAGTTTCCGTGTTTAGGTGGGTAGCGTGGTGAATTAGTAGTTCTTACATTATTTTGACGATAGATTAGTGGCCGAAGTGAGACGTTATGCTGTGGTATGCCATACCGCCTCTGGTTTTTCAGTGATGCAGGCATACCGCCTCTGGACTTTTAGTGATCAAGACATACTGTCCCTGGATGAAACAAAATAGAAGTGTGAAGGAAAGGATGTTTCTGTGGTCGTTAATTAAACTACTAACATTAAAAACCGTAAAGTTGTAAAAGTTCTTGTCTGTCCACTTGGTGAATCTACTGAATATTTTCGCCTAGTCAGAACAAAAATAGTGCAACGGTGCAACGCAGATGTGATAGTAGGCACTGTACTTGCATTAAGTGATATTGGTGTCAATAGAAGGCAGTTTGTAAGTTCTAACATCTGATAATGACCCATTGTGACAACTGTGAAAATGACTATCAAATTCAACTGTCGAATTCAGATAATGACTCATAAGTCTAATTTCTTTTATCTTTCTAAACAGCTCTGTAATAATAAAAAGGGTTTACGTGTGTATTTGAAGTATTTTATTATTTGTTTTGATTTTACAATCCAGCATGTTTACTAATTGTTATTTTTGTTTAACTGGATGTGTATCTTTTTTAACACATCCAATAAGGAAGTGGTCCCCAACAATACGAGAATAAATTACCCTATAATGGGAAACTTTTATTTAATTTAAAGGTATTTATCGGCATAATGATTTGTTCACATTTTATAGCCCACGCCATTTTCATTGTCGATATTTGACTGCATATCTTTCAAAAAGACTCAATTTTATATCATTTTGTGGACTTTTTTTTAAAAAAAACTTGTAAATAAATATAACTATGTATTTGTCAAATATTTATTCAATGTGTATAAATAATAGCCATGGAGAAAAATGAGACACTTATTAAAAACCATTCACTAGTTTAGTGGGTATGCCCACTGAAGTTAAAAAAAGCTATTTAATTTTACCTCAGTTTTGATGGTTTTCTTAATTTTTGAAGTAATGAAACTATTTATTTGGCAAATATCTATGCAAAAAGCAATTGCAGCAACCAGAAGAAATAAAATTAGCCACTTCCCATGACAATTGGTTGAGAACTTTAGCCTGTGTAGCGCTAAAAAGACATCTATTTCGGCGTTAGCGACCATCTTAGAAGTATGACTTCATACACCGGCTCGGCCACACTTTGAGACAAAACACCCGGTAGTACACGATTCTATACCTCATTACCTATCCATTGCCACCAATCATATAATTACTTCATTCAAAATCCCACGGAATTACATATGCCCCTGAACTAATAGGCCTATATGAAAAGCGCTGCTATGCGCTTGGCTGCAGCTGCTCCTAGATTAATGCATTTCACCTGCTGGGCACATACCAGTAGTATTCCACTTATGTGTGGAAGAGGTTAGAAATAGTCTGAAAGTAGCTGATACTTTTATCGCATCAATCAAATCATCTTTGACTAAAATACCAGCCAGACGGGAAAGATAATGGTAGTTGCTTCTTCACTTCACGTTCAACAACAATCCACCAAGAAAAGTATGTTCCAACAATTTTGATGGGAGAGGACGATGACGTCTTAGATCATTCAACCGAAAGGTTCGTACAATGTAAAAGAATGTGGCATCATGATTAAAGGAAGACTGGTCTATCGTTTATTGGATTTTCTCATAAAATGATGAAATGAATGTAATGATTTTACAAATACTTCTCTGGCAATGCATAGTTAAGATAAAATGTTCTTTCAGGTTGAATTGATAAAGCAAATGATATTTGGAAAAGACTTAAAAATGATTCGATTTTAACAGTAATTTG
Organism: Thermobia domestica; assembly: GCF_964235325.1. NCBI lineage: Eukaryota > Metazoa > Arthropoda > Insecta > Zygentoma > Lepismatidae > Thermobia > Thermobia domestica. The sequence goes on from NC_137466.1 coordinate 94,478,830, forward strand.
AATAGTCCAGTGAATACAGGGTGTCTACTGAGTTTCACTTTTAAAATTTCAGTATATTTCCAGTATATTCAGTATAACTATCAGCAAAATTCCAGTATCTAATACAATGATTTTTTAAAAGTCCTTTAGGAATAATCACACTTGATAATTTTAGGTTTGTAATTGTTTTCCCAAGAAAAGAATATTTTATTTTTAATTAGCCTTAGTTAGCCTTGATTTTTTAAAAATACAAATTATTTTTTAACATTTTTAAAGGGGCTCCAAACTCTCCTCACAGTCCCCCACTCCACCCATTGTTTTAAATGTCTAATTGCAAAAGGTATACTACTCTTGCTTTGGAAAAATTTACAATCTCAATGAATATAAAACTGTTTCTAAGACTATTAAAACAATTACAAAAAAAAGTATGGTTGACAAATTACCAGTTTTACATAAATGATGAAAATCGTTTTATAAATTTATAGCTCCATATATACAGTATAACTGTTTATTTTTAATTCACAATGATATAATACACATAAAATATACTTGAATAGTGCTATCTAATATCACAGCTTCTAAGTGACAATGCATTTTCAGCTACGTAGATCACTTCGTTAACACTTACATCTAATAAACACAGCCAAAGAAAGAGTATCATAACACACACTGTGCAAGTAAATAGTTCTTCAATAGATTCTGTACCAGGCTTATTGTAAGTAAAAACTTGTTCTAAATAATAAGTCATAAGACAGACATATACATATATGAAATCAACCACTTTATATGCAACACAGAAAAAACTTTAATACATTATCCTGTATATAGTATTTTATATGCTTTATAAAATATGTAACAAAATTTTATGCTATATAGTTTACAGTAGACATTTTACAACAAATTTGTGAATTTTTAATTATTAATTCACAATGATTATATCTTATACTTAAAAGGTACACGCATTTAAGACAGTATCTTTTTCAGTCTTTTCACCTCAACTCATTCTCCAGTTCTTCTGTTTCTTCCTTAGCATTCTGCATAATACATCGTTTCTTCAATTCTAATTGTTTTATTTCTTCTGATGCTAACTTTATTTTGGCTGTGTTGTTGTCTACTTTTTCTTGTACTTTTCTACAGCATCATTTCTCAATGTTGATGCATTTTTGAACGCATGGATCATCATCTTCGGAACACTAATAGCTAATACCCCATCAACTGTAGATACTGAATCATACACCATACGCTGTGCAATCAAGCTATATTCATGAATATTCTCTACTAGGCATTCTTTGTTTATGGAAAAACCTCTTTCAATAGCAGCGTTGGCGTGGTACAAAACCAGTACTTTTTTGTGTGAAGTGAATCACTTCTTTGGAAACATTGTGTTGAAAATAGACAATACTTAGAATGGTTCCATCGATCAGTTTTGGGATCAAAGTTGTTGAGATACTTCATTACTTTTTCCTTTGATGAGAAATCTAAGAAGTCTCGTTTTGCAGTGTCAGCTTCCATACTAGATAATTGATTTGTCTCAACAAGAACTTTTAATGCAGCAGTCACTCTGTAGGTCTTAATAGACGAATTAGTCATAATTGCAGGATTGAAGCAGCTGGCACCTCTAACAAACTTGAAAGCAAGAGGGCTTTTGTCAAAAATTTTCATGCATATATCAACAAGAAAATTTCTGTAGTTTCCATAGAACTGAAGAACTTTCCCATCTTCTATTACCTTACCTTTTAAAGCTCTTTAGACTGCAAATCCAATGTATGTCAATAGCTCGAAAGGTCTTCAGGTATTCTGTCTTCTTCAAATCAATTGAGAGAAGCTTCTCACTAGTATTTGCCGATTCGAAAACTTGATTCTTTACAATTCTCGCCAACAGGTGTCGAAGCATAGTGAACTCAGATCAGTGAACATAAAAGGCAAAAGAGGATCATTACCCTTATATTTGGAGATATACTGTTCTAGTTCAAGAAAAAAAGAACGCATGAATTTCATCTCTGCTGGGAGCAGATCATTTCTTACAAAAGGTTTTATAATTACAATGTTTTACGATGCAAGAAGTTTTTTTCTCAAAAGCATCAACATACTTCTTAATATGTAACAGCATTTCCACAGCTCTTTCAATACTTTTGAGTTTTCGACCCATTTGACGGAGCAAAACTTCATAGGAAAGAGATGTGACCCTGTTATGCGTTGGTAATCTGCACGTCTACTTGGGTAGTTCTTGAAGAAGTAATACAGAGAGCGCAAAAATCTGTGAGTGTACTGTTTGGAGTTATTATTTGCCGTTTTATATGCACCGTGAATAGCATGCACGAAGCACTACCAAAGTCCAACAGCTTCGGATCTGAAGGTGAATCATCTAAGTACTTCTTTAGGTCGTTCAAAAACTTCAGGTTTACATTCGGGCCGTCCATTGATACTTGCAGCATCTTTTTCGCATCCAAACCAGTTTCCAAAAATGACATCAGAAGGTCCTCAGCAGTAGCATGACCTAAAAATGTGGACATAAGATATCTTGTTCGTCCCAAAATCTAGAACTATATCCATTAGACCCTTCTGAGCGACAGGATTTAAACTTTCATCAAAAGGAATACAGATGATAGGACACTCTTTAACCACGTTTGTCAATTCTTTTTGAAAGTATAGGCACAGTCCATGTGTAACTAGGTATCCTTGTGCATCTTGAACTGTTTCGCAATTTCGCCGAGAAACATCACTTTAAAAAGATCACTACAAAAGCCAAACTTCTAGCAAAAGAAGAGTCATAACTTGATTAATAGCCCACAATATTTCTGCAGTAATAACTTCATCCTTGATGATAAAATTGGGTAAGTATTTCTAGGCATAACACAAATATTGAATGTTGTGATTCTGTTATCAATAACACAAGCATGTTCGTTATTAACAACTGAAGTTCGCACTTCACGAAGTTCAATTTTCACCGAAACAGAGTTGTAGTTGATGAAGCAACATTCACAGGAACAGAGTCTGTAGTTGCTGCCTTAGCAGATACCATGTGAAACAGTTTTTTGCTCAAACTTGAAGAATTTACTTTTTTTAATTTGCATTTTGCATTCGGCATGAGATCGAACTGAAGACATCCCATGTTGCTAATATAAAAACTTGTCATCCACAAAGAGCAATACCCATTATACTTATCGTTTTCTAACCTCTGAAGCCAATTCCAATTTGAACTTATTGTTCTGTCCAACCACACATCTTTGAAAGAAGTCTTTCCTCTTATTTTACTCATTGTCTCTGAACAGATAAGTGCAACACTAATGTAAGTAAGTAAATAAATAAATAACAATGGATGCATACTCAGGGTTGCAAACTAGCTGTAGGTAAAATTTACTGACTAAAAATGTGGAAATGCTGACTAAATACCTGACAGTACTGACATCAATCCTCATTTGCAATATGAAGCAGGCTAGGCTACAATAACAAATTAAATAATTAACTGCTTTTAAAATTGGCCACCTTCTTCCCACTAAGCAGCTGTGAAAATTGAAATTCGATCTTTAAATGACAAAAAAAAAAAAAAAAAACGCGATAAATAGATAATGCTGTGCAATCATCGAAGCATAGAGAAAATCACAGCTGCTTAGGCCAATTCCCCTGCCTCCTTCTTAATATACAATATAAAACAATGAAGTACGTACACAAAAATTTGTACTGCATTGTGTACGACAAAAAACCTTTCAACAAACACTTCGTAGACTTCACAAAATATTTATTCAAAAATCAATTGTTAATGCGACCTGCAACAAAAAATTTAAGCAATGTGCCACATCCACACCAAGCATTAAAACTATCCCTCAGTTTCCCATTATTGGGCATACCTTTACTGACTTTACTAACTATTTGCAGCCCTGTATACTGTACTGGAAGCATTGTATATAATATAATGCATCCATTGTTATTATACGTGAGGTATTGAAGAAAAAGAAAGAAAAAAACACGGAAACTGAAAACAGTATTAGTAGAAACAGGGAAGTTAGTGACTATCTGCAACCCCAAAAGAGAGAGCAGGGTCTTAACGCCGGATCATTGAGGAAAATTACAATTTATTATTCAGTTACCATACTGTATCACATAAATATTGTTGTTCTATAAAATCACTTTTTTCATGACCTGAAACTCAATTTCACTACTTTCATGATCTCTTGACCGACAACCCCACCTCATGACTTTTATGTCCAGTAGACACCCTGCTCGGAGGTCTGATACAGTAAGTCAAGAGCATTATTTGTACTATATAAATGTATTAGTAATTTATATTACAACTTGTATAAATAATTGTATATTATTCTATTCTAGTTATAATGCAAGATTCTTATTACCCTGAACTTTTGGAATTCAAAAATCCAGGGTAGATTATAAAGAATGATAATATTTGTATATTTCATAAATTTTCCAGTATGTGGATCAAAATTTCAGTATATTTCCAATATCAAAATTAAATTCCAGTATAATTCAAGTATTTCCAGTATCAGTAGACACCCTGGAATATGTAGTCGTAATAACTTCACAGTCATTTCAAAGTGTTGCACAGTACTGCAAACTGTTGATGTCTTCTTTTGATGGTGACGCAATGCTACTTGTAATAATGCCTTTGTGAGTGCAAATAAAATGCAATTTGTTATGTTTTATTAGTTTCGAGTACGTAGTTGTTGTTAATTTGAAATTACATATAAAAATAAGTTTACATTTATAGCTGAAATTTTAAGTTTCTACAATTTGAATGATTATGAAACAAAGCTTTGGCATTATAATTTCCTAAACTAACGGCCAACAACGAAATTGTTTAATTGGATTTATGTCAGTTTTAATTTTCGTACACTTCTCTTAGTGAGTCGTGTTGTTGATTGTGAAGTGAAGAAGCAACCACTATTGGAGGTTAGGATCATCTGCAGGCCGTCCGGGACTACTTGCAAAACACTTAACGCAAGCTATACATTCAAGTGTGAATACATCATGTCACTAAGAAACATACCTTTTAGTATTGTATTTTTGATTTATATATGCGTACTTCTTTTCATTCTAACAAGGAAGGGTCACGCAGTGGCTCCGCTGAGATCCGAACAAGACAATTGTGTTTGCATTTGATGTTATAACTAGATGAATCCCAAAGTTATATGTGCCACTGGGCGGAATATCGTGAGTTACAACATATTTTGTAATGTAAGAACTACAAAAAATTAACTGGCAGAATAGTTTGAACCGAGTCATTTGTTCGGAAACGGTTGGGTAAGTGGAAAACTCGGCCAACACGTATCTCATCATTTTTAACGACAAACTCTTTGGGATAAAAAGTTTTGTCCCAGGGTCCCCCGCAGGGTCTCAGACAGGGTCCAACTCAAAATTTTTTAATGGCAAACGGGGTCAAGTACCACATCATTTGAAAGCTGTTGTAAAATGAAAGAAAATGCAGTAAGTCTCGACTTTCTACAACAACCCCGTGCAAAATGACGGAGGGTCAAAATCTAAACAAAAACTTAATTTAAAAGTTCATGGTCACCCCCTACAAATTGGAAACGGTGAGAGTGAAAACAGGAAAGCAAGTGTGGCATTATTTTCAAAGTACAACAATTTAAGTGAAAACGTCTTGTCCGAGGGTCCCCACATGGTCCCAGGTGGGGTCCAACTAAAAAGTTTCAAATGATAAGAGAGGTAGCACATCATTTGAAAGTTCCTGTTAAGTGAAAGAAGATGGAGCACGTCTCGACTTTCTACGACCATCTTGTCCAAAAATGCGACGGGTCAAAATGTAAACAAAAGCTTAATTGAAAATCTATGGCCACCTTGAATCCTAGATGGCCGCTTAAAACCTATATCGAAAGGATAAGCATACCAAACTGCTGAAGCTAGGAAAACCAAATTTGGCATTAATGTTGATTAGTAGGTGACGAAAATATGTGAAATGTTCAAAAACGCGACATGCCGCACTATGTATGGAACGCATGTCCAGCTCACACCACTGGTGTTGGAGAAGCGAAATGTGGTGTTTACGTTTATGATTAATAGTAGATATCCACAAAATATCAAACAGTATAATCTGTAATGCAATATAACTGCCAGCGTGAAAAGTGAGTTTGTGTATAAATATGTTATTTTTTGGAATACTGTGACCAAACCAACAAAGTTTGACGCAGCTCGATGTACTGAAATGACTTACACATGGTTTAGTACTACCCGCCAAGCTTGCAAATGATTTTTTTTTTTTTTTTTTTGTATATTTGGTTTTGCTTGAAGTGTTGCGATCAAACCAACGAATGACATACAAATGTAACCATCACGAATACGTTACAATAGAGCCCCCAACTTACTGATGCAGCAAGTCCTGTATGCATGAACTACGTATGACAAAATTAGAAAAATATCCGAAGGTATTCAACTTTTGTTTAGCAGAATGATAGGAAGTCAGAGTTGTCTGTTCATCGCATGTTCGTTATATTCAAGTAAATGATGTCGAGAGAACCGTGACGAACCGTGACTTAACCCCTATTGCCATTTGAAACTTTTTAGTTGGACCCCGTCTGGGATCCTGCGAGGACCCTGGGGCAAACATTTTTATCCGAAAAAGTGTACCCTTGAAAATGATGAGATACTTATTATCCGAGTTTTCCATTTAACCAACCGTTTCCGAATAAATGACTCGGTTCAAACTATTCTGCCAGCTTTGTAGCTTTTATATTACAAAATATGTTGTAACTCATGACATTCCGCCCGGTGGCGCGTATAACTTTGGGATTCATCTAGTTATAACATATCAAATGCAAACACAATTGTCTCGTTCGGATCTCAGCGGAGCCACTGCGTGACCCTTCCTTGTAAGTAGTTGCTTCGCATTTCTCACATTTGCTTCAACAGATTTGCTGAAAAATCTAATTCTTACATTTCTTTTAACAGTATTTACAGAAGTTTTAACAAGAAGCTGGGTGCTCATTTCTAATATGTAAAGTCGTCTCTGTATTCCAGGTCACGTATAAGTTTTGTAATACAAATAGTGTTTCTTTCAGAAACAATGTTACAGGGGGACACTGCTGGTACTATTCCATTTATTATTATATTATAAACGAATTATTTTGGTCTCCTCCGGGGAGGCACTCCCAGAGCTCCGGGGCCAGTGCCTCCCCAAAAACGTATCTGGAAGAAACACTGAATACAAAACATGTCTAAGTTTTCTGGATCGCTGTTTCCTTTCTTTATTACTATTACTTTTATTTGGTACTTACTTCATAATTGAAATTATTCATGTTTGATCTGAATTAATGAAGGAATTAAAACCTTCACATTTTTCATATAATGATACAATAATGTTGTGAAGTCTCTTAAAAAATTAATGAGAAAAAGTCTCAAAAATATTGTAATATATTAAACTAGGATAATAAACTTTATAATACTTGACACATCGTTTTCGTACAATTTATTTCGGTAAGATATTATACAGATTCACAATGTGTGTCCGTGTGAATACTTTTGTTAAGAAAACTGTATTTTTGAAAGAATATAGTTTGCTGCAAAGTTTAGTGGAACAGACAACTAGGAACTAGCAGACGTGTATTATCATACCAATAACTGTAAATCTCAGTTTCTGTTGTGTGTTGTAACTGAATAGCAATTGTTGTGTTGACAATTGAGACCTTTAAAATTTAATATATTTAACAGTAACTTTACGTAATACGATCAATACATTGAATCTTTTCCCAGCAGAAACGAAATGTTCATCTATCTACTTGTACGGTACAGAAATACTACCTTTTACGATAATTCAAGTAGCATCTGAAATCATTATACAGTTCCCGATGAAGCTTGACATGTACGATTTTCTAGTTTTGCCTCCCTTCCAGGCTGTAGATCAATAATTCATAGTTCTTATAGTATCGTTTTAGTTACAGAAGACTATATTGCATTATATTAAAATTTCTTCCTTAATGTGATATAAACACTTGAATTACTGCTGCTGAGAAAATAGTCCAAAATATGACAGAATACACAGATGTCTTGGCCAAACTCCCAGCACCTATAAACAAACAGAAATTATGATTTTTCTTAATTAATATATATATATATGGTCACCTATAATACTAAATTATAATCTATTGATACACTAGGTGTCTCCTTTAAACACTGAGGCAATCTGATGCAGAACCTATTACTTAAAATGGATTGAAACCCTTACTCATGTCAGGTTTGTACCCAAGGCAAACAGATCTATCTGTAATCGAAATGAAATTAAATGAAATCTTACAGTTTTACGTCCCACACATATGCCGGTTAGGTTAAAGGAGACCGTAATGATGAGAAATGAATGAATAAATGCTGAATCTAACCTAGTAAGACAAGACGTAAGAAGTTAAAATAAAATGTTTAATATACTTTGACTTTATCCACTATTCTTATGGAAATAGATAAATTATTCGTGAAAAACTTCGACAGGTGATAAAAGATGGAGCCATTAGTTTTTCAAAATTTCTCTCTTTCAACATAGTTGTATATAATACCCAAAGTGACTTTTAAAGACTTGCAACTGTCAAATAATCAAGAAATAAAAATTTTAAATATTTGTCGTTCTTAGAATAAAAGTGAAAAAAAAAAACTAATAAGTTATAATTTCATTATTTAGTTAGTTTAGTTAGTCTCAACTTACCTGAGCAATAGCTTTTCCCACTTTCAGGTTCATGGTCAAATGCACAACTACAGATTTCATTTCGACATTCGACCCAACCTGTGTCCATTTCATCGTAGCAGTCATTTTTATTCGTACATCTTTCACCCAGTCCTAAAATAAAACATAAACGCTTTAAAGATTAAGAAATGATGAAAAATGATTGTAAAATAAAAGATAAATCTTAATTTAATCCTTTTTCTAAACTTCACGTATCATTTAACATAAATTCCAAAGATTTTACAAAAGTACTATTTGTATACAGTGTTAAAAATAAATGCTTTGTTTAGTTGTATTAAATTTTACCAATAGAATTAATATATAAGCAAAGATGGAATAAAATATACGTTGCAACTAACCATCAGTAATGCACACCTATAGTGTAGGAGCAATATAAACATTTTCATATTTGTGTCTCAATCTGCAATGAAGGACAATACTATCTAGTAAAATATTGTCATGGTTATTCTAACAATAAAGTAGGTTATTGTTCATTTTTATTTCTATATAAAACTTATTCAAACGTCCTGAATATGAAAATTTAAATCACAAGATCATAGCGTATTTTGTAAATGCTTTTATGCAATATTCTAAACTCAAATGTAATATAACATAGAAAACTGTTTCTCTCTCTCTTTCTCTTACATATACACACACCTACACACACACGTCTGTGTAAGTGTTAGCTATTTCCCTTTTATCATATTATCATATGTTAAAATCAAAAATTCATCCATTCCTTTTCTCTTAAATTGTTTCATGAGTGCATACTAGCAAAACAGTGTTAGCTCCTTTTGCATTTTTATCTGTATTTATATGTATATATTTGCTTATGTTCAAAACAAGTCTCGTGTCAAAAATATAATCAAGTATTGACTTCTTTACCTGAAGTACAGGCATGTATTGACAAAAAAAAAAAAAAAAACTATACTGTATAGTTAATGTTATTTTTGTATTTGAATCTCTATACAGAATACTTACATGGAGACATAGTGAATAATTTTTAGCCTTCAACGCAAATTAAAAAATAAATCCCAAAGAACATTTTATATAAAAAGCAAATATGTGTAAAAATTATAATTGAATTCCTTGATACAGTGTGCCGAAACGTTTCTTTCTTCAGATTTATCATCAGGATAAAGCGAAGAAACTTATTGTAGAGGTCATGAATTGTGTCTTTGATTTCTACAAATAGTGCGATGTAAAGTACAGTATAATATGTTCTAAAATAAAGTAGAAATATTCAAAATAATTGGTTAGTGAAGGAATAATAATAATAATAATAATAATAATAATAATAATAATAATAATAATAATAATAATAATAATAATAATAATAATAATTAGATAGCCTTATACAATTACTCACGGAAAGGAAGAATACAATACTCCTTAAATGAAGAACCATTAACTAAAGAGAAAACTGTTAATTTATTATTCATTCTTTTCCCTTCACTTACGGGTGTTGTTCCAACACGTTCCTTCAGCGAAATGGTAGTTCTCTTTACAGGTACATTTATTCGATCTGCAGACAAAGTGTTCGATCTGCAAACATTGAATATCATCCTCACATGGACCAAACGGCGTTTCCTGAACTGTAAATAGATTTTAAAAAAACATTAAGCAAAGTGACCAGTGTTTTTCCTCTCTTCATTTATTATATCTAAAGGTCACGAATTTCTTTCTGATAACATCTACCGTTAGTGCTAATTCACTGGAAATACAGTATGTCTCCATTTTATTTTCTTCTAGTTCCTTTCTTTTCTGTCCCTCTCTCTTTCCATTTTTCAAAGAGAGTTGACTCTCGGAAACTCAATTACTTTTATTATATGCATTAATTATTATTTCCTCCTACCAAACGATAAATATCACTTAAATTACTTACATATTATTGTTACAATTAAAATGCTTTGATGCATGTTAATGTTGGTGGTGATTGAAAGTGTATTCTGCATAGGGCAATAAGCAATATGTGAATATGTTGATAACGAATGTTACCAACTTAGAATTTCACCAACTCTTTTTTTTTTTTTGGTAAAAAATAAATCAAATTAATCTTTAGGTTCTGATTAAAGTTAACAGAAGAAATTTGAAATAGAGAATGGGTTTAATCAAATATTATGTTTCAACTATATTCTCTAAGTATACATTAAGCAATTGCTATCAAAGACAGTTGCTCACAGACGCTGAGCCATGTATAAACTTTGAGTATTTCTTCAATAGGGCCTTCAGCTATTTGCTAGGACTAATTTCGTTCTAATTCTTTTCATAAAGTCTAGTACATTAATTGTAATTAACCAGGAAAAATTTAATAAATGTAAGCTTGAATTAGAATAGGGAAAAGCATACCTAGCATTTGCTCTAACTACACAAATCTGATTATTCCTCGAAACGTGAGCCAATTATAGAAATTACTCATTCTCCGTAGATTTTTTAAAATTTAAAGAGATTAATGAATATTTCCAACATGCAAAAGTGAAAGTACAAGGATCATTTAAGGCTTACCAAGACTTTCGTAATGGTAAATATTAATGATTCAATGTAGCACTTTATTACTTCTACAAGAGAAACCATGATTCTTTGCAAGAAACCGTGGTCCTTTGCGATGCATTTGGTGCATTTGCAATAGCGCAAACAAAGATAGCAGCAAGTACTGAATTTTTTTGTGAGGGAGGTGGTGAATCTTGATGAAATTTCGAGAAGACTGCTAACACAGTATGGTGAAGACTGCAAACACGGTCACGGATAAGAGTATACAAATGATATCAATAGTTCAGCAATGGGCAGAAATTGATAGCAAATGAACCACACTTACACGTTCGCCCAATTGCAGTCACTCTGGTGAATATTACGCGCGTTGACTGAGTTATCTTTGAAGACCAGAGAATAACAGTACATGACATAACACACAGAGTCAATATCATTATTGACAGCGTGGAGAGCATTTACAATCATTTACTCTTCCCTAAGGTACGCGCAAGATGGGTACCATTTGACTCAAACAAGACTGACCAATATGCACTACAAGGTTTTGCCACACATTCCTTACAATCCAGATTTAACCACAAGTGATTTCCGCTTGTTTGGGATTCTTAAATTTGGGCGAGATGCATTTCCAGACAAGAAAGTTGTCCTGCAGTGGTTACGACACCAACCTACTTCTCTCTACGGCAAAAGCATCAGGGAGTTTTCACAACGATGGCAACAGTGTCTGGATGTTCAGGGGAAATACTTTGAAAAATTGACATAGTTTGATGCTTCTATGCATGTATATTTCCTGTCTAGTAATAGAAGTCTTGATCAATCTTGAACAACCCTTGTGTATTATCTAATATATATATATATAACTTATTAGTTTACTTTTTGTTAGCAAATAATAACTCAGAACAAATTTTTCCTTAAATAAAATCTAACCCCGCATTGCTATTAGATTGGAATATAAATATGTATTAGTTGTAATAAATGTATAAAAATATGTAGCCTGAAAAGTAAATGAGATGTGAAGTTTTAATGTAATTTATGTAATTCTCTTATCAGAATGTACGTACAGTACATTAACATTATTTTACCTACCCATCAAACAGGTATCACCAATGCTGTTCGAAACATAACCATCGCTGCATTTGCATGCAAATGTTGAGCAAGTAAAGTTCCCAGAAATTTTACAATCTTCCTCATTTCTACAGAAACCGTTAACTCCTGGAAAGCAAGATAATTTTTAATTATTGAATTCATGTTTCCAAAATAATGAAAGAAGTCAATGAATTCAATGAGAAAATGTGTTCTTAGTTGCTTATGCAGTTATTGAATAAAAAACAATATTTATTTTTGTTTTCTTAGAAATTTGTGTAATGATTATAGTGAAATTGAAAAATACAAAGTGTATCAAAGAGGTCTTTAAACTTTGAAAACTCATATTGATTTATTCATTTATCTTACAGACATGGCTTTGGTGTCATTTTGTCGCAAAACACATCAAGTTTTCACTGACGTAGTACACTAGTTCAGAAACAAGCGCTAACGGCAGTTGCAGCAAAGATGGCTGCCTTAAATGATTCCGAGCGTGCTAGCTGTGTGTTTTGGTTTGAAGAAGTCTGCGACAACTGTGTAGCCTAATTTTCATACGAAATATGATAAAGATTCTCCCAGTAGGCCTACTATTTATCAGTGGCATTAAGTGTTTTATTGAAACTGGATGTTCGGTAAGACACAACAAATCTTCAGGTCGTCCCCGTACGTCTGAAGACGTTGTAGAGCAGGAATCGACTTCAGATGGGATGTGTGTCGCATCTCCAATGGAAGCCACATTGATCCTCTTTAGGATAGGGTAAAAAAGCGTGATGTATTTTGCTACAAAATGACACCAAAAGCATGTCCGTAAGCTAAATAAATAAATCAAATATGAGTTTTCCAAGTTGTAAAGTCTTTTCTGATACACCCTGTATGTTGATATTACACTCTTATTTTCCTTAAGAGTCTTCATCCCGGCGAAATTAAAATACCGCTAATTTTACAGTAATTATGTGATATCTTCAAATAGATAAAAGATAATTGAAATATGGAACAAGAGCGCTCTAGACAATATTATTTTGCGTGAGGTACCGTTATCACAAGTCATCTAGTGGCTTTCCGTTTTCAGCTGTTTAGAAACGCGAAAATAAATGCCGATTTTTAAAATGGCTCGAAATCGAAAGCAGATAAGTGAGTCGTGATAACGGTTTCTCATGTAAAATAATATTGTCTAGGGCGCTCTTGTTCCATATTTCAAATTATCTTTTGTCTACTTGAAGATATCACATAATTACTGTAAAATTGGCGATATTTTAATTTAGCCGGGATAAAGATTCTTAAGTCCAGTAGGCTATTACTTTTCAAAAATGAATTTTATATATACACATGGTACCTGTTTGACATGTTGTTTCATCTGTATAATATCCTGTAGAACACATACAAGTTTTGCTCGTTTCGTTGCAGTATGTATTTGATAACGCACTTGTACAGTCTACATCTTCAATGCATTTATCTCCTAGTCCTAAAATTAATCAGATAAAAAAAAAAGTATTATTGATATGCTATTAAATTATAATAGTGTCTGTACATAGATGTTCCTTATAAATGCAGGTTGTTTGTATTATTTCAAGTTACTGAAACTTCTAAATGAGATGAAATACAGTTTCTAGTTGAACGCGCCTACAGTTATACCCCTGAAACTGAAAGAGATTGACGATGAATGATTAACAAATCATTGGTGGAATAATAATGTTGGAGGAAAGAGTACAAGCACGAAAAATCCCATGGACACAATATTGCCCACCAAAAACTCACACAGTTCTCGGAGATACACATGGTTTCTAGTATTGGTAGCCTTCCCAAACGAATCTTCGTTTCCCTCCTCCTCGAATTACTACTATCAAGTTACATCCTAGCTTCTATACACTTAATTTTATCATTTACGAATATTCTATTGAGTCATAATTTTAGAGCTCTTGAAAATTCCTAAATATACAAACTGAACTCCAAAAATCTAGCATAGAATTCCAGCTAGCTTAGTTGTTCTCACTACAAATAACTTCACATTCGAAAATAAACAATCAAATCTTCATTAAATTCCAATTCCTGCATCCCACTACGTCTAGAAGTAAAGCCCCTCTAACGACTTCTTTCTCTCCACTATTCTTCATTCCGGATATATTCCCATCTTCAGATTACTGCCCTTCTTTTTGTATTTTATTCGAAAATAATCACCACCTTGTAAATCAAAGATACCACCATGGAAATTTCCGTACTCTTCTTTCTTCCCCACACTTTCCTATTCATGAGAAGCAGTGAACAGCAAATTCTCCATTCATGATCACTCCAACGTTCCATCTGGCTTCCATTCATTGAGACCATTTTTCTAATATCAACCAACAGAAAATCAGCAATGGAACTACTTCTGTAGCCTCTAAATAACAAGTACTCGATTAAATTTAACTAGCCTTTATCCAATCAACAATAACTTTTCACGAGGTGTTCTTAAAGAGTTGGGAACTGATATGTGACATAGGCCTATATATATATCAAACCTAACATTAGTATATAATACCTCCATTTCAAGAGATCGCACTTCCATATCATCATCCTCCATTCGCCCCATCCACTATCTTGTGTACTAGCCATTCGTGAAACGCGTATTTCTCCACTACAATGTTTTTTAACTACTAGAGCCACTCGCCAGCACTCTATAACTGGAGATATTCCTCCCTCCTGCAAACCATTAAAAAACGAAGAAAACAAACAAGTATAAAATAGCTATAAGCCGAATTACCATGCAACTCTCCACTTTCTACAGAACTTCATAAGTCTTTACTCACTAACCCACCCGAAATTCGTATTTTTATTTTCAAAATCATTTCCTGAAGCCTCTTCCACCTTACTCATTACAAGATAGCTTTTTCAAACATCTTGCGCTCCACTAAAGAAGTGTTGGAAACCCACACATGCAACTTGTCTATATTTAACACCATGTGACTTTCCAACATCCTACCACAAAGATAACTTACATTTCACCATTCCAGTAGTTGGAATTCCTTCAACTTCATTTACACCTCTAAATACACTCATTGTCCAACCTTATATGTTGATGAAACAATAACTTCTCTTTCGTCAATTATCACGGATATTTCTAGAGTTCAGATTCCCTACCTCGCTCTTAGCATACAGCTTATTACAACAGCATCATATTTGACCATATCTTCTGCCCAAGAGTTCACAAAATCTTTCATCCGGGTTGTTCCATATCCCTCAAAAAAGAAGTGAAAACACACATTATCGTGAAATGTACCCTTGGTACATCTGTAACAAGGTCATCTCACCTCACTTCCTCAATTTCTTAAATATTTGTTTTATTTATACTGTTAGATTAAATTTATGTTTATATTTTATTACTTTTTTTAGTAATTTCATTTTTTATTTTCTATTTTATATTTCATTATTTTTAATTTTTATTAATTTTACAATTCAGTTTCATTTTTAAATTCATGTTTCGTAAATTCCTGTTGTTATTTATTTACATTTTTATGTTTTTCTCTTTCCTTCTTCATCCTTCCCAAACATTTCTTCTTAAGTTCTTTTCCCCCTAAACTCTCTCCATTTTAAACTTTGAAATATTGTTTCTTTACTCTGAGCGCCATCATGACAGTGCTTCGGATACTTCTCAGTTTTTTTGTTTTTCGTATAATTATATTATACAACTTCCGTCCAGAAAGTTCGGTGAATGACGTCATACTGCTTACAGTCGTAAGAGTGCGCCACCGCCACATCCCACGCCGGACAGATCAAGACATGTCTGAACAAGTCCCCTAGTGGCGACGCTGTGAATGTGCTTATCGTGTGTAAACAACACATTGTAAAGTGAAAGTGTAGTGAGCCTATACCAAAAACGATACCGAAATTAAACAGAGAATGAATATACTGTTCTGTTTCAAACTTGGAAAATCAACGAAAGAGATTCATGAAATGCTGATAACAGTTTACGAAGAAAGTACTGTCATCTTGAAGTGTGTTTGAGTGGTTTAAACGTTTCCGAGAAAATCGGGACACAGTGGAAGATGCTCCCCCCTCTCTAACTGACTGACCTGCAACTGCACGTATCCCGGACAACGTACAGAAAGTGAAGGAATTTTTAGCCGAAAGATTGTCGTGTGGCAATTAGAATTATAGCGGAGGAAATGGAAATTGATCATTAGACGGTTCACTTCGTAGTAATTCAGGATTTGGGTAAACGCAAGTTTTACTCCAGATTCGTGTCCCACACTTGGACTCCGGAACAAAAGAAAATTCGGCTTGATTCCTGTAGAGACCTCATTGACATGACAGATTGGGACCTAAATTTTCTGATAAGCACCGTCACGGGCGAAGAGACCTGGTACCTGAGGTATGATCCCAAAGGCAAGCGTCAAAGTATGGATTAGCGAGGTCCAGGGTCAGCGAAAAGTAAGAAAGTGCGAAATAAGATATTCCTCATCAAGACAATTTTCGTGGTGTTCTCCAGCTCCTAGGGTCTTGTCCGTAAAGATTTCCTCCCTGAGGGAACAACGTTAAATGCCTCTACGTACGTGGAAATACTGAAACGTCTGCTGCAACGGATCAAACAGGTACACCCCCAGTACGCCAAGCAAGGCGATTGAACCCTGCTCTACAACAATGAACAGCCACACACTGCATTTCTGGTGCAGCAGTTCCTGGCCAACAGGGGAGTTGTGCCACTCAATCAACCATCTACTCCTCAGACTTGTCTCCCTTGGACTTTTTCTTGTTTCCCAAATTGAAATAAACCCCTGAAAGAAAAGAGGTTGTCGGATATTTCGAACATCCAAGGTAATGTTACGACCCAGATGAAGACCATCCCTAAAGACGAGTACCCCAGAAGTTTCCAGGACTTGTACAACCGTTCCCAGAAGTACATTACCATCAATAAGGATACTTTGGAGGACAATAATTGCTGTTTCAGTTAAAACAAGTATCCATTCCAAATATAGATACATTCACCGAACTTTCTGGACAGAGGTTGTATTCTTTCTTCTCATACCTGATAAAGAAATTCTGCAAATTACATAGTTTTATGTTTGTATGCTTGAGATAGTATTTCGTCATACTTCTGATAAGTAATCTATATATTTCATTAGTGAGTAACTTACAGGCACAATTAATCGAAAATATACCTGATAAATCCTTTCTACAATCCGTTTTGTCTTCTGATGCATGGTATCCTTGAACACATTCGCATTTCTCTTTACACTGTACTAAGCTTTTGTTGGACTTAATTGTACAATCCTGTGGAAATTTACATGGTTCCCCAAGCTCTGAAATAAACAAGATAAGCAACAAGTCATACATCGTTCTGTTCATGTGACTTGAGAAATAAAATATAAAACTCCTTAATATCATATAAGTGTTTTAAAATTTGTAAAGCCGCATTTCCGAAGATTTCTATGTGAAGATCACAGAACATTAGTTTTCAGATAATTATTAATTATGTTCAACAAAATATTAAAACAATTAATATAATAGGTAATTGTCTCTTGCATTTCGCAGCGGTCAGGATTGTCTCTCGCGTGCTCTCTGTGTTATCGATATTGAATTCGTGCAAGTTAATCATAGAGACATATTACTTAAAGTAAGAAACCCAAGTTATCAAGTTTCATGTTATTACTTCCTGTAGTTCAAAAGAACGGGGTAACGTGGGTTCCCGTCACCACGGCATGGTGCGTCCTCAGGTTGCGGATAGAGGAGAAGGCCTCTAGATATAGAAGTTAGCTGCGAATATACTGAATAAGGAGTAGCGGACAGACGACTAGAAGTGGTCCTCCAGCTTGGAGATATGAGTAAAGTTAACAACCTCATCCTGTAAAAAAAGGTACTTGTTCAGAAACATTCACAAAAGCCTCAGATAAGGACTGATAACTTGGCACGGCCTCAGCGTAAGAAAATGGACATGAGATTTGGAACATGGAATATTAGAAGTCTTTATAGGACAGGCGCGTTAAAACCCGTGAGGAGTGAGTTAGAGAAATACAGGATGGACCTAGTAGGAGTTCAGGAAGTTAGGTGGGAAGGAAATGGATCTGTGAATTCCGGATATTTTACGTTCTTCTACGGGGAAGGAAATAAAAATCACCAATTAGGAACAGGGTTTTTCGTTCACAAACGAATATTACTAGCAATTAAACGGTTTGGATTTGTTACTGACACACATTCTTTTATTATTCTTAAGGGTCGGTGATGTGATATTATTGTTTTAAATGTACATGCCCCAACAGAAGATAAGGATGACGATATAAAAGACATTTTTACGAAGAAGTGGAACGGATATTTGACCAACTCCCGCGATACCATATGAAAATTCTATTAGGGGATTTCAATGCGAAGGTAGGACGCGAGGATATTTTCAAACCGCTTATAGGGAACGAAAGTCTGCATAAGGAAAGTAATGACAACGGTGTTAGACTCGTGAAATTTGCAACATCCAAAAACCTAATCGTAAAGAGTACAAAATACTCACATCGCGACATTCATAAGTACACTTGAACCTCACTAGACGGAAAAAAAAAAAAATTAATCAAATTGATCACGTTTTAGTAGATAGAAGAAGGCAATCTAGCATAATTGATGTCCAGTCCTTTAGAGGGGCTGATTGTGACACTGATCACTACCTGGTAGCAGCGATAATAAGAGAGAGATTATCGTTGAATAAAGGAAATATTCAATGTCCGAAAACAGAGAATTAATTTTAGCTGGAGGCGAAAAATTGTGAAACAAGATACACAAACTCATTCTCCTTATCTGGAACAAGAAAAAATTGCCACAAGAGTGGAAAGAATCAATCATTGTTCCAATTCACAAGAAAGGCGACAAAACTGACTGTAATAATTATCGAGGCATTTCTCTTCTGTCAACATCCTATAAAATCCTTTCAAATATTCTATTAACAAGACTAACCCCATACGCAGATGAAATTATTGGAGATTATCAGTGCCGCGGATTTAGACGAAATCGATCAACTATCGACCAAATATTTACCATTCGACAAATACTCGAAAAGAAGTTGGAATACAATACTACGGTACATCAACTATTTATTGATTTTAGAAAGGCCTACGACTCGGTTAGAAGAGAAACATTATAAAACATTCTTACAGAACTTGGAACACCGAGAAAGCTAATTAAATTAATTAAATACGTTTAAGTGAATCCCAAAGTAAAGTCCGGGTAGGAAAATTTTTGTCCACGAGCTTTCACGTCGAAAATGGCCTGAAACAAGGAGATGCGTTGTCGCCATTATTATTCAACTTTGTCCTGGAATACGCTATAAGGAAAATCAAAGATAGCAACCAATGCTTAGAGTTGAACGGTATTCACCAGGTTATGGCATTTGTTGATGATGTAAATTTAATACGGGATGATAGGAGAACAATAGAAAGAAATGCAGGGATCTTATTAAACGCTTGCAGGGACAAGGGTTTAGAAGTAAATGCAGAGAAAACTAAATACATGAAAGTGCGTCGGGACCATAATACTTCAAATTACGGATGCGTTAAAATATTAAATAATACTTTGATAAAGTGGATACTTTCAAATATCTAGGATCAATATTAACAGACGAAAATCATACTCACGAAGAAAGTAAATGTCGACTAAAAGCAGGGAATTCGTGTTACTATTCGGTTCAAAATCTCTTGTCGTCGCGAATTCTGTCGAGGAATTTGAAGCTTAAAATATATAAAACTATAATCATGCCTGTTGTTCTGTATGGTTGCGAAACATGATCGCTTACTCTGAGGGAAGAACATAGACTGAAGGTATTTGAGAACAAGATTCTGAGAAGAATATTCGGACCCAAGAGCAACGGGAATGGGGAGAGGCAGAAACTTCATAACGAGGAACTACATAATTTATACGGTTTACCCAACATTGTTAGGGTCATCAAGACTAGGAGGCTTAGGTGGACAGGTCATGTAGCTAGAATGGAAGAAAGTAGAAACGCCTTCAAAGTCTTAACTGGAAGACCAATCGGAAAACGACCATTAGGAAGACCTAGGCGCAGATGGGAGGACAATATTAAGATGGATCTCGCAGAGATAGGAATACAAAGTAGAAAGTGGATCCAATTGGCTAAGGATAGAAGTCAGTGGAGAGCTTTTGTGACCGCGGCGTTGAACCTCCGGGTTCCATAGGCCATAGAGTTAGTATTTTAGTTAGTTCAAAAGAAACGTATTATCGTCTAAGAAATCTAACACCCTGTATTCCATAACTATTTATGGGTGAGTTTTAAAAACATTAAAAGATTTTAAAAAGATTTTTAAAAAGACCGTCAAAAGAAATTGTTCCAAATATATGCTTCGGTACTTCCAGAATCAGCAGATTTAAATTATATATATATATTTGTTAACCCTATTCTAAAGTCAATTGTCAACTATAGGAGTTATTGGCAAGATGGGCAGAAAGTTCTTCATCAACAGTTAATATGCAATTATGTTATTAATATTTGTTTATATACTGTATTTGTCAAGAGTATTGAAATGAAGTAACGGTGCGTAGCAATTATGTTGAGCCACTGTATAAATTATATATACACGTAGTATGAAATATGTAAAGTTATTATACATACAGGATGGACAATTTATCTGGAAATTCCTTGATAATGGGTACGCCAAAAAAGGGAGAAAAGCGAAACTCTGCATGAAGTAACTATAAGGAGTGGGACATTGTTTTAGGTAATAAGCAATACTACTCAGTAAACAGTGTTACCATTCCAGTATAAAGTTATATTTTTTTCAAACGGCACTACGTCAGATTATTACATATTTCAAATCAACATGTTAAACGAAAACTGCAAATATCACATTTTTATTCAGTGTTGCAAACTAAGGATGTTATAGTATCACAAACATCCAAAATTAAGAAGCCTCTATCACACATACAGCACAACGGATATGGACAAGACAATACACATCGGAAGTATCTTAGCGTTGAATACTATGGCCATAGTATGACTTCTTTTAAATGAAAAGCAATGAAGTTACAAGGGCTTGAAAATTTGAATTTTTCTGAAAGGCTTTATTTCGAAAAAAAATGTTTAGATAAGTATCATATATAGTTACTTGTGTGGTTTGCAATGTACGTGTAAATTATTTTGCCGTTTACAGCACTTCGATATCTTAAACCGTTCCAGAGATATGATAAACATTGCTGAAGTTTGCAATACTGCTTAAACCATGTAATTGCGAGGACTAGTTGTAATTACACCTAGTAAATGTTATTTCTAGAATGATACAAAAGAGAAGAAAACCAAAATCAGTTTAAGTGTTGTCCATTTTCAGAAGTGTTGTTAACATTATCAATGTTTATCATATCTCCGGAACGGTTTGAGATATCGAAGTGATGTAAACGGCAAACCACACAATTAATTAATTATGATACTTACCTTAGTACGTTTTCGAAATAAAGCCTTTCCAAAAAAATTAAATTTTCAAGCCCTTGTAAATTCGTTGCTATTCATTCAAAACAAGTCATACCATGACCATAGTATCCAATGCTGAGTATAGTATCCGATGTTCTTTGTCTCTTGGCCATCTCCGTTCTGCTGTATGTGTGATAGAGGCTTCCAAATTTTGGATGTTTGTGATACTATAACATCCTTAGTTTGCAATACTGAACAATAAATGTGGTATTTTAAGTTTTCGTTTAACATGCCGATTTGAAATAGGTAATAATCTGACGTAGTGCTTTTGAAAAAATATAACTTTATACTGGGATGGCAACACTGTCCACTGGGTGGTGTTGCTTATTACGTAAAACGATGTTACTCTTCTTATAGTTGCTTCGTTCTAAGTTTCGCTTTTCTCCATCTTTTGGTTTCTCCGTTATCACGGATGTTCCAGATAAATTGTCTACCTTGTATATATATCTGTTTGAGGGACATAGAAGAGTTTGTAAGAAGAATTTTGAAGATACGTAAGCGGAAAGTGTAGTCGAATGTACCTTTGTGATGGTTTCTGTGCTTTGGGATGGGAACCATAATGGGAAATTTGGGTACTGTCAAAGAATTGGTGAGTGTTTATGCAGATTGTAGGAAGAGTTAAAATTTCATTAACATCTGAAGCTTCTCAGGGGTGAATTTAAGAATGAAAGTAAGGTTCAACAAATCATATCTATTTGAATGGTAGAAACTGTGTGTTATCTCTGAAATGGATAGTTCTGCTAGTATTATTATTCTTCACCAGACTCTCTCTACTTTCAACCTGCCAAAAATGTGATAATATTTTCACTATTATGAGACTATTCCATTATATGCTGTTCGTCCTGCTTCGTTCTCTACCTTCTGATGAACATTTAGCGAAAGCGCTTTTTTTTGAGCGAAAATAGTAGATAAATCTTGTGACGGACGTCCCATGGTCCCTATATGCCGAAACATTCCAAGATATGTACACAAGACTAGATGCCACACCATTCACCGTTTCATAACCAAATTTTACATTTCAAATATTATTATTATTATTATTTGAGCCTCCAGTGGAGTTTTGAATTTTCTTCTTAATCTTAGAAATAAAAATAGTTTACTCCAGATTGAAAACAAAGTCGATTTTTTTTTTCTAAACCGATGTAACCATTACGTGTATATTTCATAAATTAATATTTAAACTGAGGACCCTAATATATAGTGAAAATCATTTCTGCTGGAAAAATCCAGAAGGTTTATTATTATTATTATTATTATTATGATTATTATTATTATTATTATTATTATTATTATTATTATTATTATTATTATTATTATTATTATTCCTTCCTATAACGCATTCTTTGTTGGAGACTATGGTTCTAAATTCTTTTTAGCCTTTTTCAATTGAGCTGAGACTCTGTGTCAAACTTGCTCTTACATTTGTATGAGTTTAGATAAGATTTACTACGTTTGGAGAACAGTCAAACTTGCTCTTACATTTGTATGAGTTTAGATAAGATTTACTACGTTTGGAGAACAAAGTTTTTTTTCTTTAATATATAACGAAACCTTGGTCGATCTCAGAATCGTAATCGTGCATGTAGAATACACGCGAAACGCGTCCAATGCCTTCCACTTCAGGAGACATATTGAAGATAGCGTCCAGAATTGTTGTCAAACCAAAAATTAGCGGGTGCTGTTGCCAAGCGAAAAATCAAGAACCGTGTAACTTCAAGTTCATGTAAGTCTGGGTATTACTGTAATCGTTCTCAATTTTTAAGGAATATTCTATAAACAGGATTCAATATTTAATTCAGGATTTTCGAAATGATTGTTATAAAAACGTAGTTACTTAATAGACTGACCACCGTGCACAAAATATATGTGCATCATAGTGGGGCCACATATGGTTGAAAATAGTCATCAGGTCACTCAAGCAAAAGAAAATTTTGAAAAAGGAAACGTCAATTTAAATTTAAGACTCGCACTTGAGTATTGTGGTCGAGTGAATCAAATTTACAACGCCAAGCCTTAAGATCCAATATTGCAAGAAGTGCTTTTGCTTCTTGCTCGTCCATCTTGTATACGTCAAGATATAGAACTTAGAACTTTGACCACTACAAATTGTTCATACACTTTCTTCTTTTCTCCTTCTGTGAAAATGTAAAAATGTGGAAATATTTAAACTTAATCGACAAATTCATGAAACCTGACGATTAATATGCTGTACAATAACACAGCTACTAAAATATAAATAATGTGCACAGATATAAACCAATAAATTAATTATAGCCAGGTCAAGCCATTTCTACGAAGTATGAATAACTACTGCTTTGTGAGGCCAGGAAACAAGTGAATGGCAACATTCAGAAGCCTAAATAACTGATTTTACACACGTTTACAATAATATCAAATGAAACCGATAAGAGTATTACAACCCCAATCAGTTGTGATGAGACCAAAAACTGAGTATCATGGCTTCAGAAGAGGGGTATTTGACCTATTTTTGGATCTCATGGTAATCAACCTGCTATTTGAAGGGATACCAGAACATCGTTAAAATTGCTTTATCTAGTGGAATTGAAATAACTATGAAAACATTTAATATAAATATGATATTCAAAAATATTTTCGTTTTGGAATATGAATAAAGTTAATTTATTTTCAAGAGTGCCCGGAAACATGTCATTAGACTAATACATATTACTTATCTTAATATAGAGTCTATATTAAGGTGAGTAGACCGCAAGTGATTTCTGAAATGAGAAGTAACCCTCAAGCCAAGAAAAGGTTAATCACCCCTGCCGTATAAAAATAAAAATTTAGTTCTAACTGTAAGTTGAAAATTGGGTACTACGAAGATTCCATTTACAACTTTTGTTCCTCAGTTTAAAACTTATGCAGTAAACTAATAAATTCAAGCAATATATTTTAAAATGAAGAAGATGTAAATAAAAAAAAATAAATTGTATTAATAGTTAGTAATATATGAGTAATGTATGGTATCTTCTATAGTATATGAAACTAAAAGATCTATTTTTTGCTGATTCCAGTTTCTTAGTATGGGACTTACATGACTTCAACCACAATAAATATCTGCATTTAGACCACATCATTTAAAACAATTTATCAGATATGGGCCTGAGAGCATAGAGGATATGAAAAATTTCGTTATTTCAGAAAATAAATGTAATTAATTTCCCATAACATGGCATGATAAGGGCCAAACATTCTCAAAGACTGCACAAATAAAATTTGCATAATTCTGGCGTCTCTTATTGATTTAGATTATAGAGTATTTGTGAAGTTCAAATTTATAACTACTTACGTACAAATGGCCAGCAAAGCTTCCATTCGTCTACAAAATAAGTACCAGCCTTACATTCACAAGCACCAGTAGAACAATAAGCATTCTCTCCAAACATGGAACATTGCTCATCAACCTCGCAAGAACCGCTTACGTGAATTGATTGAGCCACTGAAATAAATAAACAAATATATATATATACTGTATATAAATAATGATATGAATGACTACCACTATCTTTATAACCACTCTCCTCAACATGTTGTTTCAAATTTTCGGATTTAATTTCAAAAAGTCTAGGTAAATATTATCTCCAAATAACTAGCACGAAAAGTAAGCTCTCATGTTCCCAAAAACACGAGCATTTTTATATATGTTTATAAATACTTTCATTCAAAACTTTGGATTCTGTTTTAGCCAAACTTTATAGTTAACTATCGAAGTTTCTGGCAATTTTTTTTTTTTTTTTTTTTTTTGATCAAAATAGAATTCTTGAGTTTTTGTAATGGCCAACGTTGTGTTTATGACAAATAACTTTTCCCCCCTCTTTCCTTAGAATTAGAAGTTTACCTCGTTAGAAGATGGTATGCTTGTTTACTGAATCATCTATAACACCAAAACTTTTGACAAATAACGGAGTACAGTAATCAGGATCTTTCAGTTTTCTTCGTGATTAGCATTAGTGAAAAGAACAGCTGAAGATGAAATATTTTAGATCCTTCAGGCTATTAATCATCTACACAGGTAAAATTGTGCAAGAAGGCATTCGAATGAACTTCAATTTTTTTTAATATATATATATATATATATATGCATTCGCTTCTCACAATTTTATCTTTAATAGAAATTACTGTTGATCTTCTTAGATTGTGTTCAGGTTTCATGTTTTGAAAATATTTAAGTTGAATAAGTGAGTTAACATAACAAAAATGATAAAACTACTTACATTACAAAAGCATAATAAAATATAATATTGTAAAGGATGACAGGCATTTTGTGCCTAATATGACTTATCGTACTTCAAATACATCTAATGTATAAAATAAATAAATATATGTGGGAAGATGTCAAGCTCTAATATAACAAATATCTTGTTTGTTTTCAGAGTGCACCGTTTTGATTATAGCGTTGAGTTAACGAAAAAGTCTCTATTATTAAGTGTTCCAGTAGGGATCAACTTCGGATTCTTGTATATTAATATACATTTGAGGGACTTTAAGTTCATTTTTTTAAAAAAAACTTACTTAATTTACTAAGCTCTCGATTTTCTTACAAGCTTGAAAAGTCCTGATTGCAGGAATCTCTAATATGTTCTTTTATTGCGATTATCTCATTAATATACTCATTGATAAAATATAACTATTTTGTAGTGACAATTTTCGTTTCATTTTGATACCGTGAAAACGAAACATGAAGTTAAGAAAGAAAAATGATGGTAAAACTAAACAAGAAACTGTTAGAATTACAGATAGGCAACACACCTGACGCAGGCGACGTAGCAGTTGTATTTGTGATGAAGTTCTTTATAAACGTATTTTTCAGTATGCAATAATTATCCGTTTTTCTTCCTTTTCTTCATAATTTATGAAGGAGCTGTGAAGTTCCTTTTATATTGACAACTTTTATTTATATTTATATTTTTATATTCCAGAGTAAGAAATATGAAAGTGACACAACAAATATTGCCTAATAAATGTGTTTTATTTGCTGATAGCACCAATGTTATTATTACATGTAACTCACGACATGATACTGAATATAATCTAAACACTGCATTTTCACGATTAAGTAACTGGTTAAGTAGCAATAAATTATTTTTAAACAATGATAAAACTTCCTTGCTAAATTTTTATTATCCTCTTCAAAATAAATTTATTCCTTATGTAATGGTAAATAACAAAAAAGTCGACTTTCCTATTTCAACTAAATTTCTTGATGTCACAATTAGTTCGAAACTAATTTGGAATGAGCATATTTCTCAACTCAACAAAAAACAAAGTAGTATTTGTTTCGGTCCTCGTAGACTAAGAGGTAATGTCACAACACAGGCTTTAGTTTCAGTGTACTATGCAAAATTCCATTCTTTAATAAGTTACAGTATTATTTTTGGGGGTTATTCTACTGAAGGTATTAACACGTTTCGCTTACAAAAGAAAGCACTAACTAAAGGTTGTGTTTGGATTGTCACCAAAGTCTTCTTGCAAACCCATCTTTAATGGACAAAAAATTTTACCATTACCTTATGTGTATCTATATCAAATTATCTTGTTTACCGTAAGTATCAAATTATCCAAGATCGTTCAAATTGACACCATAAAACAAAATTGAAAATAAACGTTTTTAAAGCGTGTTCCCTCTTTGATTGAGAGTGAGGGTCAGTTTACTTATATTTCAAATGAATCCCTTTTGAATCGTATGGTAATCTACTGAATTATGAACAGGAAATATTAGATGTAGCTTTAATGCAGAGAATATAATAAAAGTTAAGGAATATTGGTATTATTATGCAACAGTTAAAATATTTTTCCTCGTAGATTAAAACGAAAGGATAATTTTCTCCGTACTCTAAAGAGAAGATTAAATAAAAAGACAGGGAAAGGAAAATTTAGAATAGAGGAAGTACCACGGCTACTTTAATACAAGTAAATCCTGAAGTTATATCTTTCTCATAGACGGAGATCGAAAGTCACAATGGAAAAAAAACGCTCAAAGAATATTCTAATCTAAACACACGCACTAGAAATACTGTTAATTTTTCAAAGTTCTGCCTAGTTCAATTACTTCGATTTATGATTGTTTGACAATGCTATTAGATCGGAAGATGCTTCTTTACTTTTTTCAGTATTTTCTTAAAAAGGTACTTTTTTCAGTACTTTCTTAAATCATCCCAGCCTTTCTTTTAGCTTCTTAAGTTTGATGTGTCAGTGTTGAGTAATCGTATCCACTGCTTGTACTTACATGGAAGACATTCGATTTTGTCAATCGAAAACGTGTAACCAAAGGCACAAGTGCAATTTTTATTCGCAGAACATATAAAATTATCAATCACACAGTCTTCATCATTTACGCAATCCATTCCTAGTTCTGAAAAAAACAAACAGAGAATGTTATGAATACAGTAATACGTTATTCGTTATCAAATAAGAGAAAACACTCTTATGCGTCAATTAATGTAAAAACTTGTTTAACACATAAAACATAGTATAAAATTCAATAATATTTCTGGCTTATTTTAAGAATGCATACATACACAGGAAGATATTTTGGAAAGCACATACTTATTGTTTCCAGTGCATGTCAAGTGGAATTATTTTTGCCAATATTTTTATTTACAGTATGATAAGCATTATTAAGAAGTTTACTGACAAATAATAATTAATTTTGAGTTTAAAAAAGTATAAAAAAAACTTTAGAAAGGAAAATCGCTTTTGAAACTAATAAAATATTTCTAAACTTATTGCATTATGAAGATAAATAAATAAAAGAAGTAAAAAGCTTACAAACTGACCTACAAATTTCTTTTCACAAATATTGTTTTCATTTTTATATTCCTTCTCACACTCACAAACTCCAGTTTCACTGCATTTTGAAGTATCAAGAGTCCCACCCACATAGCACTCGTTTTCATTATCGCACTTTTCTCCAATGCCTGAAAATAAAGTAAATGAATATATAAAGTAAAGATGGATGTAATTAGTATCAGAGTCATTAATATGCCAATCTAAAGAGACTTTCGTGAGAAAATTTCATCTCAGCAATTTAACGTCCATATTTGCGAAGTAATATTTTCAAAATAACATAAATAATGGGAGCAAATCTTTCTGACTTGGGTAACATTACTCTACATCAATATGCTTGGTATCTCCCACATTCACGACACTGAAAATCAAATTATAGCTTGAGCAATTATATTTCTTTTTCTGGCCTTCACAGCTATCAGAGGCAGAATTTAACATTACCAAATAATTGTAAACTGACTTGCAAAGAAGGGGAGGTTCTACTACAATTCACCTGTATGTCTCAAGATTTGAAGAATAGCATAGCATTTTGAAACTACTATCCAAAATTTGAATGTATCTTACGCAAGAGTCACAGTGACATGAACGGTAACGTATCTGACTATCAACCGGATTGCTCGAGTTCGATCCCAGGTAAAGGTGGATTTGATTCTTTTCTTCCGCATTCATCAAATGCGATCATTTCGGTCAAGTGTTATCTTCTGTCAAATAGATACCTGAAGAAATTTCAGGTGTGAAGGCAGCCGTAGCACACTGTTATTCACACCATCTTTTATATGTGCTTAAGTCTTTTAACTTCACCTCCACACCACCAGTATGCCTATGAAGAATGGGAGCATATTTTTAAGTTTCTATACGTGAAACCAATAATGTATTTTGTGGCCTACCGGCGGCAGACCTAGAATAGTATAGGAGAAAGTAATATAACACAATAAACTCATTAATATTAAAAAGTTTACAGTTTATTATATTTTAATTTTTTCTGAAAATTTTTCGCAAATGTGAATACATACTAAGATATGGTCGTTATTAGTTTTGTACGCAATACGTTTCACTTTCTTAGAGACTCACAACATGACAACACTGTAGAAACCATTGCCTAATGTCAACAGCAAAAATCGTATAACTTTTACATATTCGCGGTTTTTCCGTCCAGAGTTGGCAGACATGTCCAGCTGCCGATTAACTTATTGGTTTCCTTGGGTGTAAGTGATCTTGTTGGAGTGACATCTAGTAAAAAAAATGAAACACTACGAAGACAAGTATTATTATTATTATTATTATTATTATTATTATTATTATTATTATTATTATTATTATTATTATTATTATTATTATTATTATTATTTGCGAGCATTTTCGTTGCAGAGCGGAATGATTATAAAATGTTTGTTTGGTAGCCTAAAGATTATTGCAATAACTGGATTTAAGGTAAATAACAACATCAGAATCTTTTGTGTTGTAAAGTGATGAAGGCCAAACTAAAGCTGATTTGTTTGAGAACTAGGAAATGTCTGCAATGAATATTTCAGGACGTGGCTTGAACGAGGGCCATATTCCCGGAAGCAACGAAATTCCTTCCAGTGCATTTCTTCGATCGTGCTCAACGTGAGTTATCAGTATCTTTACAATACTACTTTCATTCTCAGTGTATTGAAAGTCTCTTCAAGGGAAATTTGAAATAGCTACTGATTGCATGGTACAACATCAACAACCAAGTCGGCTCTTGAGGAAGTCATATTGATATATAAAAAAAAATCGCTAACTAGATAATTTCAGAGGTATTGTGGAACTTCAATTAGGGTCTACAGCGGAAAACATTGATGGTCTTATTCTGAAAGCTAAAAGTTCAACAAAAATATCCCAACCACTATTTTTCAGTGTTTCGCTTCTTTGTGTATTATTATTAATATAATAATAATAATAATAATAATAATAATAATAATAATAATAATAATAATAATAATAATAATAATAATAATAATAATAATAATAAAAGCATGGTTGCTCAAGCCGTTATCAGTGTACACCACTGCATGAAACATCCTGGACTGGTTCAGGCTTTTGAATAATGAAAGACGCATATACCTTTCTGTTCTCTTTCCTACTAAATTGGCTTTTAAAGATTTTGTTTTACCAACACTTCTTGGTTTATGCTATTCAGCCTGTCTCTGTCCGTGTATCCATCTCTCCGTCCGAAAAATAAAAAAAAAAAAATAAAAAGTCTCAAGAAGTACTTAATGAATCACCATCAATTTTGACAAAGATGTAGAGGGTTAAAACTCAAGAACTGAATCTATTAATGGAAATTATATTAAACCGGAAGTGGTAGAAATCAACCCTTTCTGGCTTTAACGTTGATCACCTATAGAGCAAAACTGGTGTTGGGCTTCAATAAGGGATTTCTTATCATCGATTAAGCATTCCAAGAATGCGTTTAATCTCCATCCTTAGCACTCTACTCAAATTGAAAATGATAGAAATTCATAACAACTTCCGGTTTCAATATTGATCTACACAGATCAAGAGTGATAAGAGATAGTGAGAAGCAGTTTTCCTCAAATCAATTAAGATCTCGAAGAATAAATATAATCATTACTCTAATCTCTCTACTAAAACCGGAAGTGGTAGAAATCTACTACCACTTCCGACGTTAATGAACCATCAAGAGTTTTTCAAATATTCGCACCTAATATATTTTTGAATTTTTAAAGTAAGAATTAAAATACGTCAGATTTGTATAAACAGATCCAAGTTTCGTAGCATACAATGATACCATTTGAATAACCATAAATAGTCCATCTCCTTTCAGCTCAGACGACTATACATCTAAGCATGTGCATCTTATTAATACTAACACAAAGTGTATAAAGTATAATCATATGCTTAAAAGTCATTCTAACATGTGAATACTGCGCTCAGTTGCCACATTTCATAACATATGAATGGTAGTATTTTTGTTTACTTTTTGTTATATTTATTTATTTACTTATTGTACTAACACCCCTTTTTAGTACAGAAATATGAGAGAAATGCAGTTATATCTTGAATAAATTTGTCTGTACATTTGCTATTTCTTTACAAGCGTAAAGAAAGAACAGGTAAACAATATCAAAATTCTGCTTTACAATGAATAAAGACTTTAAAAAGATATTGACGTTATTTCGATGTCTTGACATTGTATGACTATAATTGGGATTTGAAAGGTATTCGAATTACGCAGTAATAAACATCTATATTGTTTTGTTCTTTTTCCTAAATATTAAGTCATTGTGAAGCCAAACTTGAGATTGTAATTATTTTCCCCATTATTCTGGGTTAAAAAAAAAAAAAAAAAACTACCAGCGAAAATTGAACGCAAATTTCCCTCATCGCGGTGATAATAGAATAATAACGCCTCATTGCCTCATTTCATAGATCCTATCCTATGCTTTCCTACATCATATGCTAGTAAATAAATAGAAAGCAGTTCATAATGAAAATTGGCATTTGATTGCTGGCAGAGCACTAGAGATTCTCAGGTGCATACAATACTCAGTTTTAGAGACGTGGAGACTTTGAACGAGACGAATCTAGATTCGTGTGATTTTAAAGCAATGACTGGCTCAGAATAAAGCACAGATTATATTCATTTATCGATATTTTTTATTTTTTATTTTTATTTATTTATTTATTTATTTTTTACCAACAAGGAAAAGTTCAGTCATATATGATTATATGATCTGTATTCTATTGAGATACTAGAAATTCACTGGAAGCAACCCTTAGCCTAATCCTGAGGTGTCTCTGTACTTGTAGTTCGTCTATATCTATTTTTGTTATCTAAGTAATTTTATTCATCTTTATAGATCGGCAATGATATACTGGAGAATAGTTTCCAAAGTAACCTGAAAACGTGAAATTGTATTAGTCGCCCAGGTTTCTGGATATGCACTCTGCGGAAAATGTAGTAAGTATTACTTCAGTATAACTTCCAATTTCTCATAAACGTCAAGCCACTATGTGAAAACTGTTCTTGCTTGTAAGGAGATCGAAAAAGATAACAATGGGGCAGGTTTTTCATATAAATCAGGAGTTGTAGTAATGACAAAGAGAACTGCGAGAAGAGAAAATTTTAGTCAATTTTCCACAATAATAATTTCAGTTATGTGAGTACGGTATCATGATACTGATCTTACAATTCACATGCATGGAAAAATAAGAGGACTTTGAAGAATGCCTCACTCTTCACTACTGGAAGCAGGAATACGATAACAACTGAGAATCTATAGAAAATAAAGAGGGTACAGAACTAAATTTCACTATTGTGAATAATTTTGTCCTCCATTAAGTTTCTTAGCAAACTTTTATTATAAGTGCACAATCGATTTACAACATTGCTAATCAACTTTTTTTTTTTTTTTTTTTAACTTTGTTGTGCCTGAAGTTAATGCAGGTTTATTGCATGTACTTTTATTGTAAATAGCAATTATAGATTATTTTTTTCCATGTGGGAGTTTGACTAAGCCAAAACTCTCACTTTGATGGCTCATAACTCTGAAACCAAAGACCTGCATACCATAATATTTTCATAAACTTGTATAGAAAGTCAGGTCTACCATCGTACTAGGTTAGATTCAGATTGGATGAATTCAGTTAAACTCCTACGATATATAGTGTGCTTTTTAAAACAAATGGAGGACTAAAGTAGATTATGTATCTTAGTTGCACCTGTCAATAACTATAACCATACTAGTATATATGTAGTATACGTACATGTTTCATTCATTTGGGTTCTCTCAGCTGAAAAAGAAATATTAGTATAGGGCTATTCCCACTTCTATTGAAGAGAAAGATTTTAAATACATCATACTCATACATCCCCTTTAAAGGTAAGAAAAATATTATTATATTATAATTAACCTTAAGAAAATATAATAGGTTAGCATCATTTAAGATAGTAATTAATGATCATTTTAACAAATGATCAAGCAACATCTCTATTCACACAAAGCTATATCCCAGTATTATACGTAGTACACACAAAAATATGGAGATAAATAAAATTCCAAATTCCGAAACTGTAACATAGTTTAATAATATACATATTTATTCAATGGTAGTGCTTAGTTCAATTATATTTACCTCAATAAGGATTTTAAAAACTGAAATATTAATTTCCAAATCGAAAATAGTGAACAGAAACAAACCTTTATTTTTCCAACATCTGTAACTTGCAAAATGATATCCTGATGAGCACTGACATTTTCCGCTATTGCAGTATGCTCCCTCAAGTAAGTAAGTAGTGCATTGAGCGTCGTCTTCACATGCTGCATTTTCAACGGTTGCAACTGCAAGGAGGGAAATGTCAAATCAGCTATTTTTAAGCTGTATTGTGGAAACCCTTGCAGGTCTGCAAGTCAAACTAAATTTTATGTGACTTCATTATATAAAAAGGCAAGTATAATTATCAAGTTGTTCATATAACTTTGTACATATATATATATACTGTATATTATATATGTGTATATAATATACAGTATGGCGCTAAATTCGTTGTACAAAAGCAGAGGAGTGATTCCTGAGAGTTAAACAAACAAAAAAGTTCCTATAAACATAGGGCAAAAACCCCATCGTTTACGTGTTATAGGCTGCCGAAAACATGAGAAAATGAATTCTAAAAGTCTATAGTTCCGAAACTATGGGACCTACTGTAGTCGGGTTAAGACTTCACTTAGAAACTAGTATGTGCTCTATCCAAAAATACATGTTTTAGAATCCTAAGGTATTCGCGCAACAATTTTTATGGAGGTAGTTGGAGAGTACTTTATATCATAGGCCCGTAGTCAAACTCCCTCTATAAAAATTGTTGTGGATCACCTCAGGATTCTGAAACACGCATTTTTGGATAGGGCACATACTAGTTCATAAGTGAAGTCTTGACCCGACCTAGGTAGGTCCCATAGTTTTGGAGCTATGAACCTTTAAAATTCATTTTTTCATGATTTCGGCAGCCTATAACACGTAAACGATGGGGTTTTCGCCCTTTGTTTATTGGAACTTTTTTGTTTGTTTTACTCTTAGGAATCACTCCTCTGCTTTCGTACAACGAATTTAGCGCCATACTGTATATATATATATATATTAATGAAGGTGGTTTTGCAATCTTTGTAATATAAGCACTAACCGTGAAATGGTAGCAATTTGTGTAGTGAAAA
Organism: Thermobia domestica; assembly: GCF_964235325.1. NCBI lineage: Eukaryota > Metazoa > Arthropoda > Insecta > Zygentoma > Lepismatidae > Thermobia > Thermobia domestica. Next base: position 94,513,490 of record NC_137466.1, read on the forward strand.
ATAAATAATTCGTATACATGAAAATATTTCTTACCTCTTCCTAAACAGATATTTAGAAGTCCTGCAAAATGCACATTGTATCAAAGGAATCCTCGAAATCATGAAGTTTAAGAACAACTGTATTAGATTACAGAGTAATATGTGGGTAGATGACTAATGATGATTTCTCTTGGTAATGAAGTATATAGATTATCTCGTGAACTTAATAGTAAAGATGCTACATTTTGATGGAGATATATACAAAAATTGATTTGCTGGGGAAAGAGTACCAATAGACCGGAAAGTATTTAGATGAGAAGGCTTAATAAAAGAAAATATTAGAGTATAATCTTATATAGTGTGAAACACTTCAGTCTTTGAAATGAATAACACTGCTAGGTAAAAAATGAATTAATGCATTACATCCAAATTTATCTATCTTTATTTATCTTAAATAGTTATCTTTATTTTCATGTCTGCAAAATGTGAACTTTGATTTTAGTCCTCTATTGTACTGTGTTCCTCTATACTAATAAAAATAAAGTAATCTTGTTTGTGGCTGCTTCACGGACGAATGGCTGAACAGATTGACTTTAACTTTTGAATATAGTTAGCGCCTACGTCTCTTTCATGTCACTTAGATTTAAATATGTTTACTAATGTTGATAGTGAGGACTCAAAATTCATACTAACAACACAATATTTCACGGATGTTAGAAGTGGATTCATTGTAACATTTAAATATTATTAATGTTTCATTGTTATACGTCGTAAAATATTTTCCATTCTTACCAACGTATAATTTCACCATAAACCACATAATACCAGCGAGGAAACGAAGCTTCATGCTATACTCAACGACTTACAACAGTACAGGAAGAAGAAATCACACGAAAGCAGTTAGACAACGAGAGAAACAGAGTGATAATAATCAGAGAAGAAGAAGCTGCAGACAGGCATAATTTCAGATTGGATGCGTAAAGTAAACGAGACAGGACTAATGTTGTGAAAGATTTGTTTTCTTTTTCTGTGAAGTTTTTCACGTTTTTTTTTTCAGATGTTTATATATATTATTGTATAATACTTCGCTTCCTTTCAAATAATGCTTAGCCTAAACACTAATTGAAGATTGTTTGAACGGGTAGAAAAGTACTATTTCCTAATTATATCATAGACAGTACAGTAAAACCTATCTACATTGGTCGCCATGGGTTCCATATATAGGTACAAGGATAGATAGATAGATTTGATATATGTAGATAACTACATCATATTTTTCCCCTTTTTTTAGATTTTGTTTCTTGCGTAGTAATTTTCGAAACAATTTTAAATTTGCATCGCAATTTAAAAATTTTGTATAGCATTTTCAGCAGCAATGGAAATGGAACCGGAAATTATTCATATTATTATTTTACGTGGGCACAAAGTAACAAAAATAAACAACTTTTGTATATAACAAACGCGTATGATAATGAAAAAGAAAACAGTCATATGATCACCCTAGTATTCGACACTATAGTATTTTGTATGAGCATTGCTCCATCCGTATAACGTGCGTTATTACTGTTCCAGAAACCCCCACAATTTTATTGTTTTCCTATGTTTGTGATACTGTAGCTTCCTTAGTTTCCAATATTGTATAATAAGTGTGAAACTATGAGTTTTCGTTTTACACGTAGATTTGAAATATGTAATAACTTGACGTAATGTCATTTGAAAATATGCAACTTCATCTTTGGTTGGCAGCACTATTAATTTGGTTGTATTGCAGAGTATATCAAATGATGTTCCCCTCTCAATATTTGTATGTAACAAAGCTATAATTTCCAGCTTTACATACATGAATTCCCAAATCTTAGTTTTCAACTTATCCCAGCTATTATCCCTACTCCAGCTTCTTTACTATCAGTTTTTCATATACCTTTCTGAACATCAGGGAAAAAAATTTGCCATTTTATCACTGCTGTACTGACTTAATGAATCTTTGTAGCTATGTCAGAGTGCGTGGGCCAGAACCTGCTTTTGAGTAAATCACTCACACAAGATAAGAAAATAATCATCTAAGTAATGAATATCGTATTTACTCGAATAGAGATCTTATAACACTCTTCTAATTTAACTGTCCTCCTTAAAATCTTTATTTGTTTTAAAAATCCCTTTTATTATATGAATGCAAGCACCCGTTATAAGATCTCTATAAAAATTAACGCAGCTACTAAACCCACGACTTACTATTGACTGCAATACCAGTGAATTGTTAAAAGTTGTTTGCTTAACTATTGGAGTTTAACATCTCTTTTTTGGCGCCAAGGCTATATGAGGTGTGGGCTTATAGTTGAGAGAAGATTTCGAACCATCAATTTCAATCATTTTCATGAGGAATCGAATCCTGGATCACATGCACCAAAGTCGTGTGCGCAACCCACTAAACCAGCAGAAAGAATGACTTGTTAGAAGCATCTTTCCAGATAGAGTTACCGGTAGCGCCTCTATCTATTCTCAAAAATACTATCTTTGAACTTACATGCAATGCCATGAAATGAAAAACTAAACCATCAAAATAGATTGTCAAAACTCGAAATTAAAGAATCAAAGTTACATTGTCAAAATTCTCAAGTTTTTCTTATTGTTTTCGTTCTACAATGTATTTTATAATTTTCGCACAAAAAAAATCGAATAATGGCAATACTTTGCGATTTAACAATGACGTTGCTTCAAATCACTCATTTTACCATTTTTCCTCTCTTTCGTCACTATTGATTGATGTGTACTTTTTATTCAAAAACGCATTATGCATTACGAGAAAAGGGGTCGCTTATATTCGAGTAAATACTGCATATTAAAAATTTTATTTAGAAAAATAAAATGGGAATTAAAAATATTAACACTCATTCTTATTAATGAAAATGTCTTGTACATAAATGTAAGCTCAAACGAGTTTCAATACAATATTACAAATGTAAATCTTGAAACTAAATTTTAATCAACTGACACAATTAAAAATAAAAGAAAAAAGTTCTTATAAAGATTTCATCATTAATATATACATTTCAGTTTTTTTATCTTTATCGTTTAAAAACATAATGATATAACTTTTGCAAGTAAATATATTATATTATATAATTAGATGCATTATTTTTTGCATAATTGCGTTTTAAAACAGAAAGCAAACATTTAATTTCTTTGACAATTAAAAAAATGTGAAAAAGGAAAAGTCATTAATGAAGCAAAGTGAATCTTTTACTTTTACAACCTACGGTTATGCCGTTTAGGCCAAAAAACGAAGACGTTGGTGACAACCAACCAGTGTATTGCGACACATTGGTGTATTGCACCGTGTCACTAAATTTTAGGATTTAAAAATCATGAAGCATTCAATAATTGGTTAAATTCAATCTTGAGACAGACTGTACCAGTCAACGCCGAAAATGGCAGCAACAATGCTCAATACTGCCTAGACCCACTACTACTTTATAGAAAGGTAAATTTACACAATTATAATTTATATTAATTTATTATTAATTAAACTTATTTTAAATTAATTAAATTATAATTTATTATTAATTAAAAATGAAACAAGTGTGTCACGATGTCGCGGATGTTCAGTAAAGTGTGAAGTCAGTCAAAAAAGAAAGTATGGGAACCACTGTTGATGGGAATGAATGAAATAATGCTAGTAGAAAAAAGTGGGAAAAGAAATGAGAGAAACCTGAGTAAACCTATGCATTCGGTGTTTGTCCACTACAGAGCCTATTTGCTACGAGCGAAATTTATTAATGTTTTGAGCCAATTTCGCACTAAATTTCATTCTAAGGTTATGTTTGGTTCACAGCTCAAGTTTGAAAGTAGTATGTGGTTTTGCCTCCCAGAATCCGAAAGCCTGAGAATTCGCACAACTTGGAATTCTAGTAAATTTGGTTCCGTAATCCGAACGCCCAGCATGTTGATAGTTCGTTTGTGTGTTTTTCCGCCAGACAGCACTTCCCTGATATTATCATTAAAAGTGACACGCCTTTCACCAATAATATTTTTCCTCTTCTTCTTTCGTCAGCTTCCATATACGCCATCCTTATTCCTTTTAAACATAGTTTTTTTTAAAAAAAAATTTATAATTTTAGCAATTTATATTTTTTATTTAAATATCATTATTATTTACTATACAGTATTTTACCTTAAAATCCAGTCTATGTACTGTTAAAATCATGTTGAAAATTCGATTTCGTGGGAGCGGGGAGCAGACTATAATTCTGTTTCTATTATTCTAAAAGAAAAAGGTCTTGGACTTGAACGAACGAGGTTCCAAAACGGATTAACTTCGGATTTCAAGGTAATACTGTATTTAAGTATAACTCAAGTCACAAAAAAGACAAGATTAAGACAAAACCTCGTCTTTTTTTCGTTCGTTCGTGTTTTTAAAGTTTTCTGCTTTCTCTGAATTAGGATATTCATTTATTTATTTATTTATTTATTTATTTATTTTGCGTTCAGGAGACCACAGTATTGTACATTTGTACATGCGCTATAGGACATGTCAAATTATATTATTGTCTATATAATAAACTACTACTATAGTTCCTTATACATCACATTAGTCTTACTACATGATATATATATACACATAGAAATACCATACCTTATCTATTCATCTACCTGGTTTTATTCATAGTGCGAAAATCTGTAGTTTTTTCTTTACATTATGCTATCTTCATTTAGTATTTAGAAAACACGTATTGAAGACATTTGATTATAATAATATATAAATAAGTATGACTACTCATGTAATAATAAAATAAATACCTTCCTATTGATTCATACAACTACAAGTTTCTAGCTTGAGCATGTTCATAAAATTCCGTGACAGTATAAAAGCAGTGCTCTTATAGGTACTTTGTTAGTTTTGTTTAAAAATGTGATCAGATTTTAAGTTTCTTATGTTGATGGGTAAACTGTTATAAATTAGTATTCCTGTATATTTTGGGTCTTTTTGGTAAAGTGCTGTATAATGAATGGGAATTGCAAAATCGCTTTTGTTTCTGGTATTGTATGTACGAATATCACTGTTGCATTTAAGAGATGGTTTCAGGTATTTTCTTATAAAGATTGTCGTTCGTAATATATAAAGGCAAGGCAGTGGGGGAATTTTAAGCTCACGGAATATTCTTTTGCATGATACTCTTGATTTTGTACCTTTCATTATTCTCAGTACCCTTTTTTGAATCCTATAAATTGTTTTACTCTCTGCTGCGTTTCCCCAGTGTACTATTCCATACGTAAGTAGACTCTCAAACTGACTATGATAAATTACTTTTAATGCTGATATGTTAAATGATGTTTTCACACTTTTTAAGGCATAGTGCACTTTACAGTTTCTTTTGGAGTACAGATACGTGCCTATCTCACGTTAGTGTATCACTTAACCAGAGTATTAGAAATTTCGTTGCTTTAACGTTATCTATAAATTTATTTTTAATAGATATAGTTGGATTATTTACATTTGTATTTCGAGAGTGATGAAAGTTTATTACTGTAGTTTTATCGGTATTTAATTTTAATTTATTATTTTCAAGCCATGAGTTTAATTCTTCTATTGTTTGTTCGATACTAACTTTCATTTTACTGTCAGTGTATTCAGTAATGGCTAGACTTGTATCGTCAGCAAACATGGTTGGTTTGGCTGTTTTTATGTAAGCTGAAAGATCATTGATGAAAATTATAGAGAGAGTAGGGCCTAAAATCGAGCCTTGTGGCACCCTGCATTTTATTGTTTGATGTCAGAGGTATATTTGAAACTTGTACCCCGCTGATCCGTGTAATAAATTTCTACGGCTTGATTTCTATCTTCTAAATAGCTTTGGAACCATTTATTTACAACTTCTCTTACACCGATATTGTTTAGTTTTTCGAGGAGTATTTGATGCGAAACAAGGTCGAATGCCTTAGTTAAGTCAAGAAAAATACCAGTACATTTTTTCCTGTCGTCTAGTGCATCCCGAATATAATCGAGATAATTAAATATCGCCGTCTCAGTTGACGTTTTGCTTTGGAAACCATTTTGAGCAATGTCTATCATATTATATTTTTTCCAAAAAGCTTACTATACATTTTTGCATAGTTGATTTGATGATTTTTGAGAAGGGCGAAAGTAAGGCAATGGGTCTATAGTTTTCTACCTTATACCTATCATCTCGTTTATGAATTGGCTTAATTCGTGCTAATTTTAATTTTTGAGGAAACTGTCCTGATGAAAAGGAAAGATTATAAGATATGTAAAAGGTTCCTCTATATAAGCGGAACTTTTCTTCACTATTGTCATTGGAATGTTATCAAAACCTACGGACCATTTGTCTTTTTGCTTTGAAATTATTTGAGCAACTTTGTTAGGTATTACTGACTGAAGGAACATCGTTTTTTGTATCCTATCTTCCGTAGATTTTATTTCGAATTTAGTACCCGTTATACATTTATTTCCGATTTCAGTAAAATAGTTGTTCATAATATTAGCAACTAATACTGGGTCAGTTGTTTTAGTATCTACATGATTCAATTAAATGTTTCCTATCTCCCTAGAAGATGCTTTACTATTTGTTTCACTTTTTACTATTTTCCAAAGTGTTTTTGATTTATTTTTTGAACGCTCAATTTGTTTGTCATATTCCATTATTTTAGCCATTTTTATTACACGTCCATATATGCGCTTGTAATTCGCGTAATATCTATTAAGTTCCGGGTTCGATAACTCTTGTTTGACTCTTTGTGTCAACTCTCTAATTGTTTTGCTGGATTTCTTTATTCCTGAAGTTATCCACGACAATCCACGAAAAATTTACACACATAAGACAATCCACGACTTTGTCTTATGTGTGTAAATTTTATGAGTGGTAGTCAGGAATGCGGCACTAAAATAATTACTATATATATATTAAGGAAATACTCTCAGGCTTTATCTACAATAGTTTGCTTGTAGATATCCTCTCATGTTTCACCGCTTAAGAGATAGTTGAAGTAAACCACATTGTCTGCGCTAAAATTTCTTTTAGTGATAGTTTTCGATATTCTGTTAATATTGCTATTGATTACATTTAGAATAGTAAAAATTTGAGCTTCATGCTCGGAAAATCCGGTATTGAAAACTTTCACGGAATATTCTAAAACATCTTTGTTTAGGAGCATTTGGTCTATTGCTCTTTTTATTGTCGGTGTTATTCTGGTGGGTTCCCTAACTACTGGCGTTAAGTTGTATGAATCACTAAGAACCTGTACGTTTTTATCGATTTCGCTTGACAAAAAATTAACATTCAGGTCACCCACTACTACTACTTTATTACCTAGAGTAGTTAATTTTTTCAGTATCTCATCTAAATTGTGTGCTAGTACCTTAATATTGCTATTTGGGGTTCTGTAAATACAAATGATAAATAGTTTTTGTTTCGGTAACTCCATTATACAGGACTCAAAGTTTTTTCGGTGTTGAGGTAAGTAAAATTTTTACATATATTTGTTTCTAATCCTGTTTTGATGTAGATCGCAACTCCCCCTCTTTGGGTATCTGTTCTACAGTACCACTCTACTAATGTATAGTTATGGATTTTATAATATTATATTTCATCTAATATTAACTAATACATTAACTAATCTCAAAAATCGTACTATGAGTAAAAGGTAGCTTCAGAAGGAAATTTTGTGCGTAGTTGGCTTTAAAAAGCATTTAAAAGTTTTTCAGTTTTTTAAAAAATTAAAAGGTTGAAGAAAATCGTCTTAAATTTTTATATTATATTTTTCTGACTTATGATTTGCCATATTACTATCTTTAATAAATAGATATTTAGTCAATGTTATGACTATCATAAAAGTTACGAAATAGTTTTATACCATAAAAGTGTAAATTTGAATTTTATTTCTTGTATATTATACACAAAAATTTACCTTTAAGACATCCTTTATCAGGAACATACGTGTAGACATTTGGGCACAAACATATGCCTTCGATACAAGTCTCGTTGTATTTACAATCTGAGTTGGCTTTACAGCTTGTATTTTCAGCATGGCCTAAGAAATAAGAAACAGAAGTTTAAGAACAAACCTAAAATATTGTAAGAATAATGTTTTTTTAGACACAAATAAAGATAAACACAATGCAATATTCTACTTGAAACATAATATCAGTTAATTATTAAACTGTGCCCTTGAGTACATAGTTTGAGAACACGTTTTCGCAAAGGCAATAGAAAAGGAATTATAATTAGTACACCTATTAAAATAAAATACAAAATTAAAACAAAAATCAATAGTGTCAATATTAAAATCAACAATAAAGTTGTTAATTATAGTAACAAAGGAGTAAGGATCAAATATGAATACTGTATAAGTTGCTTAAAACATAAAAAAATAACTAAATTGACTTTTTCAGCACTATGAGAGCACAAAGGGTAAGTGACATTTATTTCATTACTTTGTAAATAGGTTTAAATAACTTATAGCGGTGGGCAAAAAGAAGTTACAGAAACTAAGCAGTAGATTTGTTTGCGCAATACCTCAGAAGTTCTGAATAGAATTACTGAAGTACACCGTTGAAGACTTGTTACTGATTTTACTGTTTTCGCATTTTATAGAGATGTATAATGTAATCAAAAAATTGATTTCGGGTAGCATCATGTTTGTGCTTCAGGATGATTCCAGAGAGGATCGAAATATTGTGAGCATAATGATTTAAACACAAATGGAAGTTGGGAGTACAAGATACGATTTTAATTTTAAAGTATGTACCCAAGAGCATAATTTAGTAATTACATTACTGGTTGCAAGCCAAAGCAACCCTGCTCAAATTTGAAAACACGAGATGCAAGCTACAATCTATATTAAACGACGCAGAATTTCTCAAAATTTGTAAGAGGAAAAAGAAATAATAATAATAATAATAAAAAACACTTTCAAAATTTCTTGATTGTATAAAGGTAACCAAGAGAGTTCTGTCGCTTTTTGTGGAGACCTGTGTTCCATTGGCCGTCACACCGTGAGTTGAATGCGAATTGAGATAGGGCGAAGGTAAGTTGTTGGTGTGGGTATATCCAACATACTACCTGGTTGTGGCAGTTCAGTTACACCATGAACGCGCGTAAGGACAGAGTGAACATGGGACCTCCACAGAGCGTCATAAGGGCGTGTATGCTGTACGAGTTCAAACTGGAGTCAAACGCCGCTGCAGCGGGGCGGAAGATATGCCAGGTCTTTGCTGAGGGTATCGTGACTACACGGACAGTGCAGCAGTGGTTAAACAAGTTTAAGGACGGTGACGAAACACTCGAAGATGCATCACGTGCCGGAAGACGAACACATGTACAAAATGAAGATCTTCAGGCAGCAATTGTGGCGAATAGTGGCCAGACATGTGAGGAACTGGGATTAGAATACAGTGTAAGTGGAGAAACCATTCGGCAGCACCTCCTCCAATTTGGGAAGCCCTACAAGTTGAGTCGATGGGTCCCACATGATTTGACTCTGGGAGAGAAGGCAACGCGAGCAGCCATCTGTGTTCCTTTGCTGTCTAGTGTGAGGAAGGAGCCATTTCTGGACAGGGTGTTGACATGTAATGAGAAGTGGGTCCTTTGCGAAGTTCCACGGTGCCGTCATTATTGGTTAGCATCCCATGAACCGGTTCCAAAACAGCCGAAGCCAACACTGCAATAGAAGGAGATTCTCCTGTGTGTTTGGTTTACTGCTCGCGGCATCGAGCATCAGGAACTGCTACCAGCTCGTCAGAGTATCAATGTAACTGTGTACTGGCAGTAGTTGAGCCGTGCTAAAGAAAAATTCAAAACTCTGGTGCCAACACTTCTGAATCGCAAAGAGGTCTTCCTGTTAAAGGACAATGCTAAGCCCCAAGTGGCTAGGATGACACGGGACCCCATTCTACGCCCTGGATGGGAAACACATTGCATCCGCCATACTCTCCGGACATTGCACCGTCTGATTAACACCTGTTCCGTTCCTTGGACAATCACCTTATAGGACACCAGTTCAAATCCCTAGAGTAGAGGTGCAAAATGCACTTGATATCTTTTTCGCTTCACGACTCACCAAGTGATGGAATCCATGGCTTTCGAGAACGTTGGCCGAAGGTCGTCGATGCTGATGAGGACTATTTTTGATCTTTCAGGTACGCCTTAGGTGACATATCGATGTTCAAAGGTGATGGGTGAAAAGCAACAGAATTTTCTTGTTTACCTTTATACTATATCGTCTCCAACTCAAAATTCAACCAGAATTATAAATAGGTTTAAAATGAGATTGTCCGACTTAATCAGCGAAAAATGTAATATCCTAAAACGATTAAATAAATCGGTATACCATTTATGGTCCTTAATATCACAAATGGGAGAAATTTACAGTGACAGGGCATAGTGTTTAACATCTTTGACAAGGTTGAATTTTGTCAACATTAAAAGGCACGAAAATTTAATGCCAAGCTAAGAATCTACTCCGAAAGCATAACTGAACGGGTCGAACTCTTTTTTATTTTTATGTTTTTATTTTTATTTATTTTTATTTTTATTTATTTTTTTAAAGCAGCAAGGCATACAGGAAGTTCTTCAATTCTTCAGAAGCACAAAATAAGTTTAGAAACTTGAGGAGTCGGGCCTTGGTTGGCCCCAAATGTAAATCTAAAAATCAGGCAGAGGGGAAAATCAGCAAAAAGACACAAACTTGATTAGAATTTAAGGACAAAATAGTTCAAACATAAGAGACAATCAACAAGAAGGGAAAGGGAGTGTAGTCAGCACAAATGATGTGTATGCTCACAAAGAAAAGTGACAGTTATGCAATGCCACAAGACAATTACAAGTACAAAGATAATCAGAGGTAATACCAACTCAAAATGTAACAAAAATACGCAACGCAATGAAGTACTTGGTACTTTACACTAACCAAGAAAAACGGTCAGAAACTGGAATAACACACCACAACCATCAAAGTTTATTAGAGGTAGGAAGTTTTGAAATACAGTAGAATGTAAATTGAAAGGTTTGGAGCAAGTTACATAGAATGTATGTTTTGACTTGCATAAAGTATAAGCTGTGGTACAACCATAGAATAACTGGAAGTATCCTTTCGACTGTAACAAAAACAAGCAAAGATAACAACACCAGACAACAAACATAGAATAGGAAAGGAAACTTAAAAAGATGCTATGATTGAGAATAAAGGCTCCAAGTCATCAGAGAATACTAACGATACTCCGCTATCTTTCCTTGGAGGGATTGAAAAAGAAGGAGAAGGAAATAGCGATTTCGAAAGGGAAACAGGAAATAGGCACAAGAGAAAGAAACCAAAATAAAATCTAAATCATATACATATAAAAAATGACCAACCAAACAGAACACAGTACCCATATAGAAACACAAATTTTATTTCCTCAAATATCGGTAAAAATCTAACAAATCACAAAATTCAGGAAAGGTTTAAGAATATATTCAACAAATTTAGTCTACTAATGTCAAAATTGTTAATACCTAATGTAATTTCTTCTATCGAGAAAGTATCGAATATTATAGAAAATTCTAAAGAACATAAAAAAATGATAAATAACGGCCACTTCATTTTAGGCTACAAATCTCAAGAAATCAAACATAAAGACAAAGCAAGGTTAATGAAAATGGCAATAGAATTTAAAGAATGGCTTTCTACACATAACTATTGATACATTAAATTTGATAAAGGTAATAAGTTCACTGTTATAGACAAAGAAGAATATAAGGAAATATTCCTTTCCAAAATTAATACAGGTTCCTTCAGCAAGATAAACAAATCTTTACATGACATAATAAGAAAAGTAAATATGATATTGGAGGAATCATGGATGATTGACACTCCCACATCCAAAATACGAAAAATGGACCCACCAGCTCTTCCCTATATTTTTGGACTACCAAAAACCCCACAAATCAAACGTACCATTACGGATAATAATATCTGGCAGGAATTTTCCCTCATATAGGATCCCCTAATGAATTGCGAGATTTATTTCTAACAGCGTATCGGATTTTATATATTATATCAAAAATTGATTAGAAATTCTTCTGATATTCAATCGATGGTAAACGGAAATAAATTTAAAATAGCTTCAATAGATGTAAAAGGATATGTACAATTTGAAATTGACAAAGTTATCCATATCATGTACTCAGCACAAAACTTAGAGAGAACAAGTTTGCAGATGTGGTAACTTATGAGTTTACTAAAATATTTGAATGTTGTTTGAATAACAACTGTTTTCAATTTGAGGATAACTTAGATAAAGAAAATGAAAGGCCTAATCATAGGAAGGCCACTTTCTCCCTTATTGCCAAATATAGTAATGGCTCACTTTGAAGTTTTAGAAAATGAAAAATATAAATACGTTAGGTATTCTTGTTAGGTATTTTCGCTTAGAACAAGAAGACCCAAATTCAACTTAGATAGTTAGGGAACCGGAATCATAGGTGAAACATTGTAATAAACTAGTAAACTTCAACTGAATATAACTTTTTGTTCAATAAATATAAATAAAATAAATATAAATATAAATAATTTTTTTGAACAGGTAACGAACACAGTTTTTTTTTTTTTTCCACAGGAAACAAATATCAACATTGAAGTAGTAATGTTCATCTTCATAACCATAAAGGAAATCACAGTTTAGAAGATGTTTCCGCGAAGACAATAGAAAAGGGATTATAATTAGTACAACTTTTAAAATAAAAATGCAAAATTAAATTATAAATTAATAATTTCAATGTTAAAATCAACAAGAAGACCGTTAATTATAGCACGAAGGAGTATGAATCAAATATGAATATTGTATAAAAGTGGTTTAAAACATTAAAATTATTCAATTGACGTTTTCAGTGCTCGGAGTGGACAAAAGGTAAGTGACATTTATTCCATTATTTTGCAAACCCGTAAATAGGTTTAAATAACTTACAGTGCTGGGCAAAAAGAAGTTACAGAAGTTAAAACAATAGGTTTGTTTCCACAAAAACTCAAAAGTGGTGGATAGAATTACAGAAATGTACCGTGAGACATTTGGTGCCGATTTTTCTCTTTACACGTTTTGAAGAGAGATGTAATAAAATTTTTTTAAAAAATCCGGCTAGCATGACGTCTGCGTTTGAGGATGATTCTAAAAAGAGGATCGGAATATTGTGTTAAGAATGACTTAAAACACGAATGGAAGTAAGGGGTACAAGGTAAGATTTTGAATTTTATAATCTCAGTTACTTTTGGAGCCAAAATCTACTAGGTCCATTATAGTACAAAACAGCAGTGTTTCTGATGTTTTTAAACTAAAGTATTCGTGACAATTTTTTAATTACTTTAAACGTCTCCAGTTAATTTTGTCCAAACAAACTTGGTCACCTATTTCTATTTAAAGAGGCTAATTCTTTCATTTGTATGTATGTAAGCCAATAGATTTAAACAATAAAAGAAAATTCATATTTTTTTCGCCAGTGGATAAGATTACAAAGTTTACCTACATAAAACGAAAAAGGTGGTAGGCCAAAATTTTTTTGGACAAGACTATAAAGTGGCTAGAAAAATACTTTCCCATTTCTAGATTTTTTGCTAGTAACGTTACAATGAATATACCAATTTCAATGGTAGCTCATACATGATATAATTATACCCTTTCCACACTATTGTAACAGAATTCATATTGTTCTCATTGTTGTCATGTTTTTCCTACTGTAGTACGTTATCAACTCACTTCCAGGTCATAATTCTGGGATAGAATATTTTTTAAGAAATTACAAGTGTTGTTACAGGGGAATTTTCATCATCTTTGCCATCACATTACGGAATATTTGTTGTGAAAACAATACCTGAAACACGAACCTGAAAAGAAACTCAAGCTTAAAAAAAAATAAAATAAAATAAAAAATTAAAAACAATAAAAAATAAAAATAAAAATCGACCTCTCCACAAATACAGAATACTTATAATATAACATTCACTAAATATTCAGTAATGAAATAATGCATAGGTATTGATATTAAGGAAATATTAAATCAACTTTCAGAAGTTATTCAACGTTGTTTTAAATAAAATGGTGAATATATCACCCCGTACAATAATTATTTGTAAGTTAATATTTCTTCATTGGAATTTCAATAGAGATAAAAGCAAAGCATCTATCACCTCCTACAGTAGAATATTTAAACCAAAGTAGAATGAATGTCTGCTTCATCTAGATCAAAAGAAACACGTTAAGAGACGCTAGAATTTACAAATTGGTGTGCGTGTAGCTGTAGCAGTAACCTGATACTCAACGACGTGTATTGTAGAAGGCACGTAGAAACTGGCACTAGCCATATAAAACGTATCATTGCTGATACATACGGAGATGGACTATTAAGAAAATCAAATCAAGCTTAAATATAATGTTATGTTACTACTGTATATTTAAACAATTTCATCATTCGAACGCAACTAGACATGTTGTGCATTTTAACGGTACCGGTGACGGTACATACACAATCTTTATATCAGGCCTGTCCATGAATTGGCTCCCGGAGCCAAAGCGTGAGCGGGCACGAGCGAAGATAAGAACAGGTGAGCACAGGTGCTGCTAGCTTCGCTTCTTCCACTGCATCCGATAAGTGTTGCCAACCACACATGATGGCAAAAAACCTATGACCAAGCCTGGCCAGAAATTCGCACGATGATAAGCATTGAGCAGACGCAAGCGTGAAATGTGCAGGTGTGCTCTCCCCCTCCCCATTTCGAAAGCAGTGACGCGAAAACACTGCAGGAAATAAAATTGGTACGTTTTTTGGTTGAGGAAGACGCATGATAGAGGTTACAGTTAGCGTTGAAGTAACTAACAAATGAACAAAAAAGAAAGAAAGAAAGAAACTAATATTAAACATGTCATCTTACAGACGTAAAAACGACTGCAAAAATCGGAAACGAATTGTTTCAGACCTTTTTAGCTTGCTTACACAATTCGTGACGTTGTATTACATTAGCACTCGGTCTGTAATTTGTCATTCGCTTCACGTTTGCTAAGTTGTAAACGCCTTTCGTTGCTAGATTGATAGGAGAACGACGGGAGGTTGAAAATAATAATAATAATAATAATAATAATAATAATAATAATAATAATAATAATAATAATAATAATAATAATAATAATAATAATAATAATAATAATAATACGCATTATTATTATTATTATTATTATTATTATTATTATTATTATTATTATTATTATTATTATTATTATTATTATTATTATTATTATTATTATTATTATTCGGACCAAAGAGGGATGAAAATGGGGATTGGAGGAAATTCATAACTAGGAATTGCATAGTTTATACCGCTCACCTAACATTATTAGGGTTATGAAGTGTAGAAGGCTCAGGTGGGCAGGCCATGTAGCCAGAATGGAAGAAATTAGAAACGCTTTCATAATTTTAACTGAAAACCCAATTGGAAGAAGACCACTAGGAAGACCTAGGCGTAGATGGGAAGACAATATTAAGATGGATCTTGCAGAAATAAGAGTACAGAGTAGAAACTGGATCCAGTTGGCTAAGGACATAAGTTAGTGGAAATATTTTGTAAACGCGGCATTGAACCTTCGGGTTCCATAGACCATAGAGTTAGTTAGTTATTATTATCTAAAAGAAATGTTCAAATGTTGTTAAGAGACAATTACACAGAAGAACCGAGTTTCGACCAAACACTAATTTGCCGGAAGGAAATTCCAGTGCAGTCCAGCCTACTTTAAGCGTTATCCGTGCAACCCACGTTTCATGTTCAAGACATTGGGAATAATTGTTCGTATCATTCAGTTGGAACGTTTCCTTTCGAATTTACGCTATTACAGTAGACCTACGCTATTACAGTAGGCCTACGCTATTACAGTAGGCCTACAACATTGTGACTTTCAAAATCAGTCAGTAACTATCGAAGAAAGACAAGCGTGTAGCTTCAGTCGTTGAAATGATTTAACATTCTTTTTCACTTTTAACAAGCCACCGGCAAGCAACCAGCCAGGGACAATACATTTTTCCTTATTAAAAAGACACTCCTTGTTAAAAAAAAAAAAAAAAAAACTAATTGCAGTCACTAACGGTCACACTTAAAAATGGAAAATGTCTTTGGCTCTCTTAATATTTTGTTTGATTCTTTGCGATCAAAGTAACTTTAAAAGTGGAGTAAGAAATACTATTCTTCCTATTGATAGTGTAATAGTGGCTTCTAATCTCCACAACCAACCCCTTGCTAAGCCTATTCGTACACACATACATGCATAAGCTAATTTTCTGGAGATATACTTAGATAATTACAAACAAGTGCTACAGTTTTTTCTTATCAACAGATTATCTCTTTTCCTAAAAAGCGAAACAACATAATATAACAAACCCACACTCGGATATAACAAACCCACATCCCTCTTTAACAAAAGGAAAGAAAAAAGAAGAAAAGGAACGTACATAGTTTATCATTTGATTGCTGTTACAAGTTTGTATTGTCTATAGTTAACGGTTACCACATTGTAAAAAAACACTTTACACTAAATGGCAATCAGTTACCATACATACTTTTTTTTTTTTTTTTTTTTTTTTGGTAAGCTAGTGATAACCGCCAAGGTTGACAACACTTCCGCTCCTCTAAGGACAAAACCCGAAGATCCACGAAGCACGAACAATGGTATTTGCTCGTAGAATGCTCGTGAGCGTTCACGAGGAGAGTTTCCACTATCTGCTCGCCGTGGGCAGGGCTGCTTTATATTTTATCCAATTGATTTATATGAAGAACTATTTTTCTGTCTTCTTTGGTATGAATTGGAATTTTAATAATGATTTTTCTAATTTATTTTTATAGTCTAGAATTTGCATTATGCGTATATAAATTTAATAATACTCGAAACTACTTTGATTATTAAATATTGAAGTTATGTATAATGAAATTTAATTTTCATGATAAGAGACGTTTAGTCTTTTATCATGACTTGAATAGATTTGAAAAAGAAACCAGTAAAATGAAACCATAATTCCAGTTTATTTAAAAGAAAACAGAAATGATCTCCATAAAAATCAATCAAGTATTCAACAACTGTAATAGCTAAAAGTTATTATGTCCAAATATAAATATATATTTAAGTTCATTCTGCTAAAGAAAAACAAAAGTCCAACTCATATATTGTTTTAGTTACTCGATAATATTGCCTTAATAAAAAGGAAATCAATTTTGTACCTAAAATGGTTTACTAATGCTTTCCAGAAAAATATAATCACCTGTTATACAAGTTTTGTATTCCGGATCCGGCCGATATCCAGCAGAGCATATGCAATATCTTCTGCATTTGCTTTGATCATATGCACAATTAGCATCCTCAGTACATGGTGTGCCGATTTCTGCAAAGATGAGAGTTGGTTTGTTATTTACTTACTTATTTTTTACTTGATTTATTTATTTGTATCTTTAAATAACCATTAAAATTAGTGTTTCGTAATAACTTAAGTTTAATTGTCACAAAAAATATCAGAGTAATTTTAACACATTAGTTTATCTTTTAAAAATAGCTTTTAATATTCCGTATATTACATACAGGATTCCAACAATAAATAGCGTGATACCGCTTGAATAATATACACACGTATTTTTCAGATTTTATAGATGAGATTTGTTTGATTTTAAGCTTTTATAGCTGAAATTAATCCAGCGACGACTCGAACAACCTTTCTAGTGTAGGAAGTAGTAGTGGATCAATGAAGGAAATACAATATTAGTACGAGTAAAGTCATATTCTGTAAATCTCAACAATTAATAATGAATTGCTGTAATAATGTGCGAATAGAATTTATAATTATTAAAATTAGCAAAGTGTCAATTATTCCATGCAGTTTTCTAAATAGATAATAGTAAATACAGTTAGCAAAGTAAAGCATTAGGTTAATCCGTTGCAGCCAGTCAACCAGCTATCACAGATTTTGAGAAACATATTGTTCGTTCCTCGTGAGCATGAAGCTGCATTATTTTTTGATTCGTCTTTGCACCCCTTAACAACCCTAGTTGTATTGATATTGCCCAGGTTCTTAGATAAAAGTAGAAATTATTTCAAGTGATCATCGATATAATCGTGTTAGAAGATATAAAATCCCTCTGAGTGTTGTGAACCCATCGTAACGGTAGGCTAAAATAAATTGTTATTTGAGATTAAAGTCAAGGTTAGGGCGTTCTCCGCAGGCGATGGTTCCCGGATGTCTGCGAAAAATGATCTGCTGGAAAAGGATAGTAAAATTAAAAGAAAGAAGTACAAGATAGCAAGCGAAAGAAAAGAAATGAGAGAAAGAATAAAATAAGCGAAGCAATACTTTGTACAACTGTGATAAAGATAGAAGCAAATATAATAACTTTAAGAAGAAAAGTGGAATTGCTGGTAAATTGCATGGAACAAGGAAGACTAGAACTGTTGAAATTTATTGAAACAAAATAGAAAGAGAACTAAGATCAGAATACAATCTGATATGGAGTAAAGGGTTGGAAGCAAAAAATGAAATAGGAGTGGTGTTGGGCAAAGAATGAGGAAGAAAGATAGAACGAAAGTTGATGTGTAACAGGATCATCAAGGTGGAAGTTAAAAAGAACAAGGAAAGGATCGATTTCATTCAGGTAAATGTCCCACAAACAGGTTGTGTAGCAAAAGAACTGGATGATCTTTTACAATTGAAAAGAGAGATAGAGAAAGATAAAATGGTTATGTTGGGCGCACAATTTGAAAGTGAAAAGAATAGTGAGACTATTTGAATACGAAAAACATAATGGAGAGGAAGAAAACAATACTGTCAAGACCATAGATAATTATTAATTATTGGTTTAATTTGTTTAGTTTAATTGTAGTATGGTCTTGAGTTTCAGGAGACCTAATTTACTCTTGTTTATCTCTAAAGAGATATGTGCAAAGAATACAGTATGTGTATACTTCAAATTGTATGAATTCTAGTCTATCAACAAGAGCTTGTAATGTTATGTAATAAATTTGTTAACATCCACACTTTTCTTCGGACAATGAGGACATCAAGAAAGTGACATTGTTTCGTGTCATCATGATTGAATTGAGGTTATGAGAATTTGGTTGAATAAGATCTTTTTAGATCTGGGACGCACGTGGACGAAAATCGGCCCGAGTGCTGAAACCGTATTACTGGATCGTCAGCAGTTTGAGTTGTATAAAAACCTTTTATTTTATTCAATGAGATCATTATCAGAGTAGCATTATCAGAGGATCACTGTCAGAGGATCAATATTAGAGAAGTAGCGTTTAAAGTTCTACAATTCGTCAAGTTAAAACATTATTAACTTCAAATACTAAGAGAACAGTCTAAGAAGTTCAACGTTGAAATACAACCGACTGCTGTTACTAGTATACGATCATTCAGTGCTTGGTTCCGCTAATCATCAACAACAGGTATGTGTCACAACCAAATTCTGTGCTAATCCAATTCGTTATACATGATTTACACATTAAATTACACTTTCTTAAGTCTTCATTACACAAACAACACTTCACACATAAATGATTACTAGTTCTGTTAAAATACACATGTTTAAGTAGACATTGTTGTTATCATTTTAATAGGGCTCTGGTTGGCCCTCAATCAATGCAACCAGTGGTGGAGTATCCCCAAACTTACCTCTCATATAAATGCAAGTAGATATAGATTTGCTTCATGCAAATTAGATCAATCTGGGGAGCTCAGAGTGCTCTACATATTCAAGTTTTACTAAAATTTTTATCAAGAGCAACCCAGGTTGGCATGGTGGAGTATGCTTAGGGTTCGATTCCCGGCGAAACTAGTTTATCATAAGATTATATAACCACCAAGGCATGGTTGTTTACATCCCGCATTCTTGCTTGATAGTTGCTAAACCCTCCCGCCCACCCTCGCGAAATGTGTAAAACAGTGATGAAGTTAAATAATAATAATAATAATGACTAATTTTTCCATTTGGTAACAATAATTATGTGTGTAGTTAATAAGTTAGAAGTAAACATAAGAATTCCTTATGAATTATTAAGAAATGGTTGTGTTATAAAAGTATATTTGCCTTATTACATGATTAATACAAAAGGTGTTTGTGTACAAGCTTATACGAAGGGTTTAGAATTATATAATGTGTGTATACATATTTTAGAATAAGTATAGTTTAATGACGGAAAGACGAATTATAACTAGAGCACAGAAAGCATTAGAAGGTGTAGACGTAGGAGTCGATAAGTTAGTACGTTTATTAACACCACCGCGGGGACGCAAGAAGTTAAACGAGGACTGTGTAGTAGATCAGACAATAGGAACACCAAGTTTTAGACCGGCTCCAGTTTCAAATTTTCCAGGTAGTCCTGTATCGGTAAAAACGTTTGATTTCCCACGTGAATTTGAAGAAATAAATCCAGATATAAAAGAAGAAAAACAAGTAAAAATAAATAAGGAACAGGAAGAACCTAAAATAGGATTAGAAAATAAAGATATGGCGACATCAGATAGAAGAGTAGCAATATTTACGGATATGAGTAGATTACCAAAGTTTGACTTAATAAAGGATCAAGACATAGTTGCGTTCTTTGATGAGTTCGATGACGCTTGCGAAATAGCAGGGTACGATGAAGACAAAAGGAAAACACTGCTAACCACAGTTTTCAAAGGTGTAGGTAGACAATGGGTAAAGCTATTTTTGAAAAGAAAAAATGTAGCTGACATTTCCTATAAAGATCTACAAAAGGATTTGATAGAAGAATTTACAAATTCTAATTTTAACCTAGATTTAGAAGACAGGATTAGAGACAGGTTACAGAGAGAAGATGAACCTGTGATAAATTTCGCGTATGATATTCTTACATTAGCAGATAGAATAGACGAGAAAATGAACGATACAAAGAAAATAGGATTAATAGCAGCAGGACTTTTGCCATATTTTATGGAAAAAGTAGGAACAAAAACTTTTGTATCATTAGAAGAATTCTTAGAAGAATTACAAAAAGTAGAGAAAAATAAGTGTAAAATAGAAAGGAGACAGAAGAGAGATAATAAAGATAGGAAAGTAACGGTGAAAGATTTATTAAAGAAAATGAAAGAACAAGTAGAAAGTGACGATAGTGACATAGAAATAGATAAGCTATTAATCAGAAAGAAAGAAGACAAAGAAATTAAGAAAGAGCCAGTTAGTGTTGCGCAAATTTCAAAATTAGAAAAGAAAATTGAGGATTTACAAGTAGCATTAACGAATGCATCACAGTTCAATCATAATAAGGATCAAGGCCAGGAGTCAAACGGTAGTCAGGATCAAGGCCAAAATAGAGAACATAGGTCAGATCGAGGAAAAGGATTTAGAGGAAGAAATTTTAGAAATCAGAAATTTCGGGGAAACAATAGAAACTATGACAATAATCAGTCGTATAATGGCAAATATAATAATGGAAATAATAGAGGTCGTGGAAACAATTACAGATCTGGTAACGGAAGAGGACAAAGAAATTTCAGGAGAAATTGGCGCGGAAGAGGTTTTCAAAATAATTTCCCGAATAATTATCAATATAATCCGCAATTTCAGCATAATTTTCCGCCGCAATATTATCAACAGATACCAATGGTATCTCAACAACCTCCACAGTCTCAGTCTGCGGTACCAACAATGGTTCCACAACAACTAAATGGAGTGACATATTATAATCCAACTACTCAGTCTTTAAACTGAAACAAACTGTAAATGAACGAGGCACATTTACAGGTACTAGAGTTAGGAAGATTAGAGAAATAGTAGCCTCAATAGATTGTGACAATGAAATGGTATTTTTACCAGTTTATATAGCAAACCGAAGAATAAGATCAACAATTGATACGGGATCACAATTGTCAATAATAAGTGATAAATTATTACCGACAAACGCAATAGTCATTCCGGAGAAAACCCAAATTAGAGGCATCACGCAAAATTCATTGACAATTGATAAAGTAGCAATTGTTCAATTTACAATAAATGGTAACAATTTTCACCATAGATTTAGAGTTATTAAGGATTTCCCTAATCAAATTTTAATTGGTAATGACTTTTTACACCCGCACAATTGTCAAATTCATTACGGCAAGAGACAGATTATTTTGCAAAGATTTGGTCGACCTCCAAACAAAAATAGGAATAATAATAATCCACTAAATGTTTCTGAAAGAATATCGCATATTCTAAGAGTATGCATGGTTCCGAAATTTGTAGTAGCAAAGAAAACATTTTTAGCTCCCAGAAGTAGAGTAATTGTTCCATTAAAATTGGTAAATTCGTGGACAAATCAAGAATATTTATTGGAACCTAATAGAGAAACGGAACAGAGGAAAAATATTTTTATTCCTAGGGCACTATTAGCACCAAATCAAACGTTGTTGGAAATAGTAAATCCTACTCAGAAACGGGTATGGTTAACTCGTAATACAGAGATCGGAAAAGCAGAAGATTATGTTGAAGATCAGGAGTTGATAGATCAGGGTTTGACACAGCAAGAGATTGACGAAGTGATACAATCTAGAAAAGAGTTTGATAAAACAAAGTTAAACATAGGTGAAAAAACGGAAGATAGGATAAGACAAAAATTGGAAACTTTATGTCGAGCATATTCTGATGTATTTGCCTGGAGAAAAGATAGTATAGGGAAAATTAAAAACTACAGCCATCACATAGAGTTAAAGACAAAAGTTCCGTTTAGGCGCGCACAATATCCAGTACCAGTAGCTTTAAAAGACAAAGTTAGAGAGCACATAAATGTTCTTCTAAAACAGGATATTATAGAAGAGGCTGCAAGCCCTTATAACAGCCCTATGCTATTCATTAAGAAGCCAGACGGGAGTCTCAGAAGTGTATTAGATGCGAGACAATTAAATAAACACGCAGAATTTTTCACGGTGTCTTTACCGCCTATACATTCGATTTTATCATGTATGGGAGGTCATAAATGGTACTCTGTGTTGGATATAAAATCTGCTTATTTTCAAGTGCCAATCACAGAAGAATCACGTGATTGCACTGGATTCAATATCCCGGGTCTAGGAAGTTATAGATTCACTAGACTAATTCAAGGTTACTTGAGCGCACCGGCGGTATACTCTAGAATAATGGCTATGGCGTTGGCGAACATATCGGTTGAGTCTGTATCCTATTATATGGATGATATTTTCCTATTTACTAATGAGCAGGAGAAAATGTTAGAAGTTTTAGAGAATGTCTTCAAAAGATTAAGAAAATTTGGAATGAAACTGTCAGTAGAGAAATGTCAGTTTATGAAGGGAAAGGTTTTAGCGTTAGGCCATCTAGTAAGCGAGAGTGGATACGAGATAAGTGAGAAAATAATGAAGGCAATTAATGTGTTTAAACCACCAAAATCACCAAAGGAATTAAAATCATTCCTAGGACTGACAAATTATGTAAGAAGATTTTGTAAGGATTATGCGAATCTAACATCAGACTTACAAAAAATTTTGAAAAAGGGACAAAAGTTCGTGTGGAATGAAAACCACCAAAAAGCATTTGAGGAATTAAAAGCTGCTCTATTATCTGCTCCATTGTTATGTCCATATGTCCAGGGAAGACCTTTACGGTTATGCACGGATGCATGTTCAAAATCCGTAGGCGCAGTGTTGCTACAGCAACAAGAAAATGGTGACTGGACACCATTAGGATACTATAGTAGGCTATTAAGACCAAATGAACAATCAAGACATATTGTGGAACAGGAATTACTTAGTATCTTAGCAGCATGCAAAGCATTCAATTTTTATTTATATGCGAATGAATTTGAATTGTACACGGATTGTCGTGCCCTTACGTATTTAAAAACATGCCCTAAACTATCACCAAAACTTTTACGTTGGTCTTTAGAACTCGAAGAATACAGGTACATCCCGGTTCATTGTGAAGGAAGTAAAAATCCATCTGACGTATTGAGCAGAAACACAACAATAACTCCCGATAAAAATGATTTCGATTTAGATACACTCGATACATTTCTAACGTTTGAAGAGGATATAGATGTAGCCGAATTACAGAGAAAAGACAAAATATTCGGACCGTTGATTAATGCAATAGAACATCCAGATGAATGTACACCGGAACTCGAAAAACAAGCTCGAATATATGAAATACGAGAAGGAAGACTGTATAGGATACATAGGTTTGCGAATGCAAAGAAATATCTACTGTGTATTCCATTTTCGTTGCGTGAATACGTATTTAGACAATTACATGTAGAACAATATGGAGGAGGACATTTCTCCTATAGCAAGTGTTATGCACGAGCAGTTAGGAAAATTTATTTTCCTAATATGAAGAAATTCTTTCACGATAAGTGCGCATCCTGTATAAGTTGGCAAGTGAACAAGAGGAAGACTGGACGTATTCCGTTACATCCACAGACATACCCACAGTACCAACCGTGGGATAGTGTAGTGATAGATGAGGCTGGACCATTTCCGATATCAAGCACTCATAGGCATAAATATATCTTAGTTATAGTAGACCAAGCTACTAGATATTTGATAGCGAAATCCATTCCAAATGTGTCTGCAGAAACGATATGTCAAACTATATATGAAGAACTAATATTAAAGTATGGCATCCCAAAGCAGATTCTGCTAGATCGGTTATCCTCACATCGGGGGAAACTAATGGAAGAAATGGCCGAGCGGTTTGGAATTCATCTAAACTTTGCTAACACAGGAGCCCATTATAAAATAGGTCAAGCGGAAAGAATGAACTTAACTCTACAAACAGTAATGAGACACTACTGTGATAAGAAACTTAATTCATGGGACGTTGTATTACCGAGTATTGTATTTACTTTAAATACACAAATACATGACGGAATGAAATATAGTCCATATTATTTGTTATTCGGTAAAGAGGCTAGAACCCCTCTTGAAAATTCTTTAGACATTCCATGTGAACACGAAGATAACGAGTTACGTATTGCCGCATTAAAAGAAGCTAGAAATTTAGCATATAAGAACTTGCAAAAACGGTTCAAATCTCAAAAGAAATATATGGAAAAGAAATTTGATCAACCAACTTTTGAAATTGGCCAAAAGGTTCTAGTGCGTCAGATGCCAATACCAGGGACACCAGCATGTTTCGCAGAAAAATATAATATTAGAGCGGAAATAATTGAAAAGTTAAATAATAATTCCTATAAGGTAAAATATTATAATAATAAAGGACTGGTGTAATATGATTCTGTAGAAATTCGTAGATTAAAGCCATATATTGAGGAGGAATTAGAAGAAGAAACGCTAGGTGACTGAAAAAAAAAACATGAACTTTATTTTTCTTATAAGTATGAGCACTGACCTAGGTCGAGTCAGCCCGACCTAGTTGGGTAGTGAACTTAGTGTTCACATAATATCCCAAAGAACCAAAGGCTAACGCATTGACGGACAGGAAATGGTCTCGTCTCTTACAGTGTCATATGTTTATAAGGAAAATAAAGAGAAATAAATAAGTAAAGTAAAATAATATTTAATATTGAAACTAATTGTAAATGTCTGAAATAATCATAAACACGGCAAAATAATAAATAAATAAATAAATAAATAAGAGGTAAATTTTCCATAAATTACAGATTGTGGAAAAAAAAATCCGTCACATCATGTTTGGAATATTAATATTAGTCGGCATCGCAGTTGTAACAGCAGCAGAACATCAGCAATACACTTTGGAGAAATTAGGAATTGCAGTTTCCGAAGATTCTTTCGCAGTACATACGGTAAATGAGGTATATACCACCGTTAAATTACACCTAAACTTTCATGAATCAGTTCCAATTCATGAAGTTTGTTCGGAAGTGCCAGATATTTCCGAAGAATTTCGAAAACAAGAATTAGAATTTCGCACAAATATTTTAAATTCCATCCCATGTGCATTTTTATACAAGGATGGTATAGCACAATGCATGAATAACAATAGGACAAGGAGATCTATTTTCTCATCGATTCTAGGATTTTCTTCCATTGGACTATCAGCTTATAACTTAGTGCATGGACAACAAATGTCAGCGTCAATAAATAAATTAACCGAACACGAAAATGTATTAACAAATGAGGTCAGAAGATTAAAACAATCTGTGAATGGTCAAATTAGTATAGTTCATGGTGTAATTGTTAAGGTCAAGCACATATTGGATGATTTTCGGTCAAAATTACAAGAACTTTACTGTTATATGCACCAAGCTCATCGGAAAATTTTAACAAATTTATTTTTGCATATGGCGAAACAACGTGTTTCCGAAATTTTGAAAAATATTTTATCTAACGAATTAACATATCATATTTTGAGTAATCAAGAAGTTTTGGATTTCATAAATTCTCATGATGTATTAAAACACACAGTATATTCTCAAGACATTGGATTATTTTATAGAATATCGAGTGTTCATTTGTTAAAATTTTATTATAATGAAAATAATGTTGATTTATTATTACGCACACCAGTTGTCTATGAAACTAGCATATCGAAAATGTATGAGGTAATATCAATGGGATTTCTCATTGACAATCGACGATATTATTATAAATTACCGGAAATGGTATATTTTACTGGAGGAAAATTCTATAGCCTAGAAAAAGATGAATGTACTTTTAAAAGTTTTTTGTATTTCTGTAACAATGTAAATTTAAATACGGAGTCCAAATGTTTGAATAATTTAATATTCAAAAATTCGGTAGAACACTGTCAATTAAAATCAGAGAAATATCAGTCAAACATATCATATTCTTACACTCATGCTGGAGTGTTATATTCAGCGTTAGAACCAGGCTATATGACAAAATTAGGCGAGCAACAAGAAGTACATTCGGAAAAAATTCAATTTGGAAGTAATAGATCATATTTCATTTCATATGAAAAATTTGATAATCTCATTTTTGGAGACATTGTAATTCCGACGAAGAAAATTTTACAAGTCTCAAACGAAATGATAAATTTAGTAGGGAACTGCTCAGACGAACACTTAAATGTTACAGCTAATACGCAAGAACTAGATGTCTTGGCTGAAAAATTGTTAAAATTAAAATTAA
This sequence comes from Thermobia domestica, assembly GCF_964235325.1. Lineage (NCBI taxonomy): Eukaryota > Metazoa > Arthropoda > Insecta > Zygentoma > Lepismatidae > Thermobia > Thermobia domestica. The sequence continues at coordinate 94,540,567 of NC_137466.1, forward strand.
ATTCTGTAGTTCCAAATCTTCAACTAAAAAATGACTATATGATGTATGCAATTATTGGACTTTTAGGAGTATTATCTATTATTATTATATTATCAATTTTTATTTACGTTAAAGTATCTAAACTCATTTCAAAATATGAAATAAAGCATGATAAACCGTAAAAAGGGAAACATGTGTCCAAAATTTTGAACATAGATTTCAAATAATTAATGATAAGTATAAATAAAGCTTGAACAACATTTTAATAGAGTGCTAAGGTTATTTGAAATTGAACTTAAACTGCATAGGCAAAATCTATAACGTATTTTGCCTGTATTGAATCTACATAATGTTTTAGCACTAAGTAGGAAATTCAGTTTAAATTGAAATATTTTAATTATGAAATTTTGAAATGAGTAGAGAAAAATAAAATAAATAAATAAAAGTTGAAAATTTGGAAATATAGAAGTGTTCTGTAAATGTAATAAATAAGGTAAACAAACATTAGATTAACAATTATAAAATAAAAAAATGGCAAACAAGAAAACATGCATGGTACGTTACCGAACGGCTATATAAAACTGAAAGAAATCGCGAACCGCGGAAAACGGGAAAGGAAAAGAAGTAGATATAGGTTAGGTTAAGTTATACATTAATAAGCTACAATGAATAGAGTACAAATATGTTTTTCGTCAAGCTAAAATAAGTATTAGAGTATTAAAGTAAGAATCTTATTTGGTAATGGATTGTAAAAAAAAAAAAAAAAAAAAAAAAAAAGTAATCAATAAATCAATAAGTAATCAATAAATCAAATGAGAGAGCCATGGATGGAAAAGATGTTTCAATGCATTTAATAAACTGTTTATTTTTCAACATATTATATGCTATATATATATACTAAATGTTATGTATTGGTTATTGGTTTCCAACCTTTTCACGCAGATACTTAGCAGTACTGCAAAATTTATGTAAATATAGTAACAATAGTATTCTTTTAGAAATCAAGTAATGATTTAATTTTCATTGTAAATTTTATACAGTAAAATCTCAATATTTATACACTTTTGATAAATTTTGACATAATTTTGAGGTTATGGGTTTTATCTTACGCAATATTGTATTTTAGTAACTTATTTTCAATTTTATATTTATTAATACTGTTTTACATATATCTTAAAGATTTGATGTTTCATATATAGCTCTTGGCGTCCACTTGCGACGGCAAGCTGGAGTCTTGTCGGCGGGGGTGTCAAGACCATAGATAATTATTAATTATTGGTTTAATTTGTTTAGTTTAATTGTAGTATGGTCTTGAGTTTCAGGAGACCTAATTTACTCTTGTTTATCTCTAAAGAGATATGTGCAAAGAATACAGTATGTGTATACTTCAAATTGTATGAATTCTAGTCTATCAACAAGAGCTTGTAATGTTATGTAATAAATTTGTTAACATCCACACTTTTCTTCGGACAATGAGGACATCAAGAAAGTGACATTGTTTCGTGTCATCATGATTGAATTGAGGTTATGAGAATTTGGTTGAATAAGATCTTTTTAGATCTGGGACGCACGTGGACGAAAATCGGCCCGAGTGCTGAAACCGTATTACTGGATCGTCAGCAGTTTGAGTTGTATAAAAACCTTTTATTTTATTCAATGAGATCATTATCAGAGTAGCATTATCAGAGGATCACTGTCAGAGGATCAATATTAGAGAAGTAGCATTTAAAGTTCTACAATTCGTCAAGTTAAAACATTATTAACTTCAAATACTAAGAGAACAGTCTAAGAAGTTCAACGTTGAAATACAACCGACTGCTGTTACTAGTATACGATCATTCAGTGCTTGGTTCCGCTAATCATCAACAACAGGTATGTGTCACAACCAAATTCTGTGCTAATCCAATTCGTTATACATGATTTACACATTAAATTACACTTTCTTAAGTCTTCATTACACAAACAACACTTCACACATAAATGATTACTAGTTCTGTTAAAATACACATGTTTAAGTAGACATTGTTGTTATCATTTTAATAGGGCTCTGGTTGGCCCTCAATCAATGCAACCAGTGGTGGAGTATCCCCAAACTTACCTCTCATATAAATGCAAGTAGATATAGATTTGCTTCATGCAAATTAGATCAATCTGGGGAGCTCAGAGTGCTCTACATATTCAAGTTTTACTAAAATTTTTATCAAGAGCAACCCAGGTTGGCAATACAGTATTGTGAAAAGAATGGACTAGTGATTGGGAATATGTGGTTCAGGAAGAATTATAAGAAAATAACCAGATGTGAAAGGAGTGAGAGAAGAGTGAAGTAATCAATTGACTATGTGATAGTAGAAAACAAAATGAAAAGAGTGTTAATGAACGTGACAGCTATGGCAGAGGAAGCTTTAGAAGACCACGGAGTAATGGTAGCAAAGATAAGGAAGAGACAGCTAGGGAAGGTAAAGGAAGAAAAGGAGGAGTGATTGAAAACGTACAAACTGAAGGACAGAGAAACCAGGAACAAATCCCAGAAAGAAATTAGAGTAAAATGGTCAGAAGATGAAATAAAAGAGGTAGAGAAGAGATAAAAGAATTTCAGACAGACAATGGTAAAATATGTGGAGATGACATGAAGGACAAGAAGTTAATAGGATTAGGAAACTAAGTAGTGAAATGAACGGAAGGAAAAGATGACAAAATGAGAAGATTTATGAAGAAATGAATGAGGAATAGAAGAACCGAGAACAAAGACAGATATAAAGGGATGAAGAAGAAGGAGCAACAGAGTGTTTCGAGAGATAAAAAAATACTGGGAAGAGATTACACAAAAGGAACGACTGAAATTGTAGAAGGAAATATAAAAGGCTGTTCTGTAGTTGAGTGAAGACAGAAGAAATCCAGCGATAGAAAGAACAACATTGAAAACGGAAGAAGGGGAGGTGATAAGAGAATAGAAGTATCAAAGAGTAATCGAAGGAACATTTCTAATAGTTACTGAGTGCAGGAGAGCCATTGGGCAAGGAGAAAACAAAAATAGCGAACAAGAAACTGATATGAAAGAGAAAGATACAGTAATTAGGAGAGAAGTGGTACAGACTATATAATAAATGAAATTGGGATAGAAGAATAGAAGATGTACCACAGAAGTGACAAAAGCAACAGAACATGAGGAACATTCATATATAAATGGTTATATAGAATATTAATAGCGGTACAGAAAGAGTAGAGAATACCAGAAGACTGGCCAAGATGTTCAATAATACCGTTATTCAAGAATGAAGATAGACAGAATTGTAGCAACTACAAACGAGTAACCTTGTTGACGTAGGCATCCAAGATAGTTGAAAGAATTCTGTAGAAAGAAGACGAAAGTAATTTAGAAAACGAAGAAGCCAAGTAGACTTAATTTTTGTAGTAAGATAATTGACACAGAAAAATAGAAATATTTCAAGGTAATTCTAGTATTTATGTAGTTAGAGAAGGTATACTATAAAATGCCTAGAAGTGCGTATGAGAAGCAATGGAAAGGAAAGGTTGCAGCAGGAAGACGACAAAGGTGGTAAAAGCAATGTATGGAAATAGCAAGAGTTGCGTGGGGATAAAGGAAAGGAAGACTGACTGGTTCGAAGTAAGAACAGGACTGAGAAAAGGAAGTGTTATGTTGCCCTATTTATAAATATTAATTATTTAGATAATGAAGGTGGTTGAAAGAAGAGTAGGAAGAGAAGGTAGAACATGGCTATATGCAGATGACATGATGTTGATTGGAGAAAGCAGAGGAGTACAAGCAAGGCTGGATGAGTGGAATAATAAACTAGATGAACGAGATCTTAAGATAAGCAGGAGTGGAAACGAAGGTGGTGATAAACAGGAAGTAGGAGAAGCAGAAGAATTTGAAATAAAGTTAGAAGATGAAAATTAGGAGCAGTAAGTAAGTATAACTATCTGAGAAGTGTGATAGATAGAGAAGGAGAAAAATGAGAAAGAGATTAGAAGAATTCAGCAGGTCTATAGGTTATACCAAGGTGTAAGAGATATGTTATGGAAACATGAGATTCCGAAACAATGTAAGAAGATCGTGTATACAGGTATGTATATAACAATCCTTACATACGGATTGAAACTATAGACAATGACAGGAAGAGAGGAAATTAAAATAGAGGTAGCAGAAAAGAAGTTTCTAGAGAAATAGAAGGAAAAACAAGAAGAGATAAAGTAAGAAATTATATAATAACGGAGAAAGTAGGTGTGAAGAATATAGGCAAACGGATTGAGAGGAGATTGGAGAATAAGTTAGTTCGGTCACGTGAAGAGAATGGAGTAGCAAAGGATAGCAAATAAAGAGTTAGAAACCAAAGGAGAGGGAAGAAAACCGAATGAAAGACTGGGAAAAAGATGGCTGAAGAAAGTAAAGGGAGACCTAGAAAAGAGGTCAGAAATGCGAAAGAGATATCCAGGTAAGAAATGTGAAGAGAAAGAGGAAGATGGAAGGCTCTGACCGAATGTCCAACCCGGAAGATAACCAGAAAATGGATACGCTAAAGAAGAAGACCATCGATAAAACTATATGGGCAAATTCACATCTTGGTGTACCCATGTAACGAAGGTGACAACAGTGAATAAACTCAGTAAGGGTAAATTGACCTACTTGAGTTTAGTCATGCTTATGATGATATAAGGATTATTAAAGCTAAAAAAATAATATTGAATAATATCTCAGAATTAACTATATGAAGTCCTGATTTCCTATTTGGAAGAACGCTCCTCAACCAACTCAGAATGTAATCTCAGGTTCATCAGTTGTACTCAATGTAAGTAGACTTTTACGTTTGTTTCGTTGTTATATTATTATCCTGTTGATTAAAATGCATATAAATCTGAAACTTAGATGGAGGGAGCTTATGTTCCACCCTGGAGTCCCAAATGACGCCCCTGTATCTTTATGCCGTAAACGGAAATGTATCTTTCTTTTTAATATGCTGTGAAAATAGTTTTAGGGGTTGGATTTGGCATAACTTGCTAATAATATGCCTTACCTGTAGATACTGGAACACATAGCGATGAGTTCTTTGAAGAAATATGAAATCCCTCAGAACAAGTGCACACATTAGTTTCTGTATCGCATTCTACTTCGCCTTCCAAAACATTACATTGGTATGTATTACTACAATTTTCATTCAATCCTGCATAGGAAAACATAAAACAGCTGTTTATGCCTTATATCTACATTATGAGTGCTATACGTAATTTGTTTATAAATTTATGGAAAAATATAACTATAATCTTAGAAGAATAAGATTGGTAATAACTTAAGTTGATCATCTCTGCCATATCTTTTGGAAAATATACAGGTGTACCGCCAGAGATGGCCAACTTAAGTAATGTCCTTCAAAGTTTTCTCTGCCTCTGTTACAATTGTAACAAGCAATGATTTAAAAGCTACGGTGTGTCCCAGCCCCTTAAATTTATATTGTATTCTACCAATTGCTGCTAGCACCAGGACTAAGAATATTTAAGATTGATATAATTGTATTAACCTGCAATTAGGCCACTTGCGTTGTATTCTTGTATAATATATTGTTGGTATAAATCGGCCTACTTCTCATGTTTTTGTAGAATATTCTGTATCATATTCATGTAGTGTATTACTACTCTAAAAATTAGCCAACCTGACTATACATAGTATATATTAGAGAATATATAAGATCGATATAACTCTCTATAACCTTTAAATGGGGACTTTGGTCGTATTTTTCTGAAACATGTAAGATTCATAATAGCTTATTTATATGCCGTGGGTTGGCCATTTTGGGCCTTTTTTAATGGAATATTTAAAACAAGGAATTTATTTTGGACAGATCAGGAAATTTGCCTCTTCCGGACATCTACTACTTCTTCTTTACGCTTCTGGAATTTTCCCGTATCCAATTTTAAGTCTATCTTTTCATTCGGAAAAATCTTTCCTAAAGCTCTGAAATGACTTAAGCGATACAATACACAGACGTATGAAAGTTAATGCTTTTTCTTCCTCTTTTGAGTACACATTACAATATATGAATTTTATTTTCTTATGTAAGTTCAATACTTTTATGGAATAAATTGGCAAAGTTCTCCTTTCCATAAAATTCACAATTACTTTTCTAATTTAATAGATTTATAGATATCTGTTCTCTGAAAATTTGCAAATGAAAGCACTATGTAAGAATGATGTAATTTGTTACTGCATTGTAATCGGATATTGGTGACTCGTGTCTCAAATGTACAATACACACTACAATGTTTATCACTTTTAACTGCAGAAATCAGCATTTATAGCAATGAAATGTAATTGTTTTCGGTTATCAGAGCCACTGTCAAGTAGTGAAGGGATTATACATAACACATAATAAAAGTTAAGATAGCACAATATGATAAACTAATAACGAAATAGTGTACTTGAGATATATAGACTATACCAAAACAGATATCTTTATAGTTCAATTTTGCATATAATCTTAAACTTTGCCTATAACAAATAGGCAAACTACAGTAATATATATACTTCAGTAATATATATACTACAGTAATATATATACTTCTGCCAAATAGAGGATGCAGTTAAGTCCCACACGCATATCTTCCGCCATAGTTGTGCTATGTTTTAAAGATCACAAGGAAAATTCAGAATAAGTGACAGTTAGTTGAATATTCGGTATTTATGTTGCGTTTTTGTAATTCAAGATGCCTATGGAAATTCAGTAATTCCGAAATTAAACAGCCGCTAAATAATTAACTCTTCACAAAATGGAAAAAACAAGACAGAAAACAAAGTTAAATCTTTCTTGTAAAATGTTTGTTTTTCATTTTGATAAGTTTTTTTTATTATTACTTGTAAAGGCGCAAAAGTAGGAATTAAGAGAAACGAGCGAAATATAATGCCACATTTATTTCCAAATTTACAATCATATCTTATAATTCGCCACAGAAAAAGAAAATTGCCTGTGAAAAGGCCAGTTATTATTGGAGTCGAATTTAAAAGGAGGCACGTGCTTAGGAAACCTAACTATCATACTGTAAATGTAGGAAAGGCCAGCTAGCTATGTGTTTCTTATACAAAGTTTAAATTCAATCATAGCAAGAAGCACTTTATGGTCATCCAACAATTAAAAAGGAAGATTGAAACAAATCTTACCAAAACCAAGCAAGATTTTTTTTAAAAAGAGTATTTTCTGTTCAAGTCGAAACACACACTTGACAAATGGATCACATTAAATATCACTCCATAATCTCCTAAATATCTAAATCACTCAAGTTTCTAACCGGTTACAAGGTGTAAGTATTTGTATAGAAAATGTAAAATTAAGGTTGTTTCAATTTTGTGAATTGTTTCCCGATCACAGGAATTTCTAATGGTTAGCATTCAAATCTTTACGTGTTCACCTTAAACCACTGTTTACATACAATATACCAAATAGATTGTAAAAGTTTTCGCTTGGTGTGTTCATTAAATGAGAAATTAATGAAAATAATTTTAATTAAAAATGTTTGAAAATCAAATAATAGATGCATATATTTTTTAAAAAAATTGTTAAACAACACAGCTCCTTTCTAATCTATGAGGCTAATACGTAGAAATACATTTAATTAATATAAGACAAGAAATAAAATCGTTTCGTAAAGTTGAAAAACTATTTACCAAGACCTGCATAGACCTGGTGCAACACTAATATTTCATTGTGGCAAACCCCATGAATTACCCCATGTATTCCACATCTTATCGCTATGTTCTAATTAGAATCCTTATCCGAAAAAGAAATGTCAGAAATGATTTAAGGATTAAACTGACATTAACTTCCCCAAAATGTAAGTTTTATTATCCATTTTCGAAAAACAAGTGCCATCATCAATATTTATGGTATTCGGAAAGCTGAACTGGGTACCTGGGCTATGCGTTGTAGAAGAAATATAAAATGTCTTACAAGTCAGTTGGCAAAAATGCATTTTTAATAACTGCTAGTGCTAAGTGACTTATGGAGCACATGATAGGCCCTATATTAGGTATTGAAGGATTTACTTTAGAAAGACGCTATAGATAAAGAGAAATATTTACATTACTCAACAATGGGAAAATTTTTCCTTCTCTTCATTAGAAGTAAAATTTCTATTGCTTAACAAATATTTCCGACACCATTTGATGTATTTTACTGTCATGTTTATTTCAATTATTTTTTTCAGTTCATTTGAACAGTATCAAAAAAGCTTGCCTAACAAATTAAAACGTAAACTAACATCCATTTCTATCGGTTAACGTTAACAGTTACAGAAACAAATTTGACTCAACTACATCCGAAACGAAATTCTAGCTAAGAAATACATTCTACATGTAATGATCAATACATCAAATGTATATACTTTTAGAGCGTTTTCTAGTTTATTTTGGACAGGCTGTATGAGATTTATGCAGGTACCGTTTTAATGTTTATGTCTTGGTGACATGTTTTAACAAGGATTCATTCGATGGGTATTTCGATTATTTTTAATGAATGGTTATCTCATAGGTATTCAATGGGATTTTAATTAGGCGAATACTTTTTTGAAAAAAAATAGATATTTAATAATTAATAATATTATTGTCCAAATTAAAATTAATCACTGAATTACTAGAATCTGAGAAACGAAGCGAATAGAAAATATATAAGTTCCAATCCTTGATAAGTTCAGTGGTGGGTTTAATATTCTACAACAGGGAAGTCACATCGACAATGGCGGTGAAATCCCCATGCTTTGGGGTCTTCACTAATATGATTACTTCGAATGCATTCTTTTTAAGTTCTGATACTAGGTACAAACATTTACAGGACAAATTTGCCATTTTACAATTATATATTCAGCATATTTCTTACATACAAAATTATTTAACTTAACTTTAAATACTTTAATCTGCACAAGAAAATTCAATCTATTCAAGAGTGAAAAAAAATGATTTGCCACCACTCAACTAATTTCTTCAATTGAGTTTTCTCAATCGATTCTGTAAATGAAATAAAATTTACAGTTTCACGTTCCACAGTATTGCTCTTTAGGCTAAAGGAGACGGATGAATTAATAAAAATGAATTTTAAAATAATTGGTGAAATGAGAATGTGGAAGGAAAGAGAGAATCCCGAAAAATCACGAACATGATGTTTTCTACCATAAACTCAAATTCACGTGAGCGGGGATCAAACCAGAAAAACCTTGAGAGAGATGAGCGCGCTCAGTCTGATTTGGAACGAATATATTTAGAGAAAAGTTAACTATGGTACCTTTGTTTCTCCTATTTTAAAATGCTAACATAATAATATTTTCATTGTATACTGAAAAACCATGTGGGGCGGCGGTGGCTCAGTGGTAGAGCGTTCACCTCTGGTGCTTGGGATCCAGGGTTCAAACCCTACTCCCGCCAAGTGAACTTTGGATGGACAAACACCGTGTGCGTGGGTTTTCTCGGTGTTAGCCACTTTCTTCATTCCACCATTTCATTTATCTCTCATCATCACCGTCTCCTTTAGCCTAACCGGCATAACCGTCAGATGTAAAACCCCCAAAATTTCATTTCATTTTTTGAAAAAGCATGTATTCAATTTCAATCGTTTCTAAAGTAAATGAGTAATTCTTTTGACTATTCATTTTTAGTACCAAGACGTAGATCGACTTTAAAATTGACTCTAAATCATACGTGTTTCTATCGAGAAGCGAACCCCAGTATCCAATGCTGAAAATGCGTTTGCAAACCGTACCGGTATATCCACGAGGAAACTTCAAACTATGCATAAAGTTCTGCAAGTATACCGGCAAATTGAGAAAATCTCTCTCATGTGTGTTATCCGCCTTAAACTTAGCCTACATGATTTAAAAATTGACTATACTTCTACTTATTGTTATTTTATAATTATTTATTTGAATTTGAAGTGTAACACTCATATTTGTGGGTGGCTTTGCATATTTGCTTTCAAAATAATAATAATAATAATAATAATAATAATAATAATAATAATAATAATAATAATAATAATAATAATAATAATAATAATAATAATAATGAGTAAACTATCTCTTGATATTTTCTAAGATGTAATTTACGCAGCATTATAGGTTACTAATGGAATATTTATTTATAAAGTATAAACAAAATCGACTGATGAGTTTTGAGAAAATCTCCCGTAAAGCCTATCCTCAAGAGTAAACTGCACCTTTTAGTTTTTTAAGCGATAAATGAGTCATGCTACATTATCAGATTATTAATGAATTTTTTATTTATGACATATGAACAAAATAACATGAATTGTCTTTGAAAAAATCACCCGAAAAAAAATTTCAAGAGTAAACTACTACCCCTTGTATTTTGTTTTTAAAATTGTATAAGACCCCTTTATAGTATTCTCAGGTTAGTGATGAAATATTTATTATTGAAATATGAACAAAACAGTCTGAGCCGTCCTTGAGAAAATTGTTAAAACAGAACTCACCCCAAGAGTAAACTGACCCCTTCTCGATTTTCCCCAGAAGTGGCTTACTCGTATATAGGGTTGTTAATTAAATTTTGAAGTATAAAACTTAAATAAAATTGTTGGAGCTGTTTTAGAGAAAATTGCAATTTTTAAGCTTACCTTTCAGTAAACTACTTTTAGTTTGAGGGCAGGATGAAAATTGAAGAATTGCTACTAGGGAACCTTACACAAGTGCTTCATATAGAATTTGGTGCGGATACCTTGAACGATATAGTCTCTAGGCGAGCGAACACATTTAGATCAGGACAATAGACATTTTTTAAAAAATACCGTCTTTGGCTTGTAGAAGCCATGAAACGCGTAAATTTGTTGAAATCTCGAATTCGACTGTTTTCATGATCACCATACTTTCTTCCCTCCTATCGTCGCTCAAAAATAAAATAAAAAAAGTTACGTAAACATACATCAGGTGTTCTTAAATTCCAAAATTACAAAGTACTAAGAAAGTGTTTTTATTTTTATTTTTATTTTTTTTTATTTTTTATTTTTTTTATTTTTTATTTATTTATTTATTTTTTTTTTGCTCCATAATAATTTGAATATAAGTATCACAAACAAACAATGATTCGAAATTCTACTGTAAAATCCTCTCGTTCTTGATATATGTCATTCTTTTATATAATATATGTGTGTGCTAAAAGCGGAATAAATCCATCCCACTTCGCTCGTGTTGAGCGCATCTCCACAGCCATATAGTTAAGACTCTACCCTATTTTTTTTTCTTTTCCCGCAGCTCTGTGTGCCGATCGAAACGGACTCATTTTCCACTCACGAAGAAGTGATTCCATTGTACGTAAGGGCAGGCATTTAAAGGGCTGCATTGTGAGGTACGCCACCGCTAGAAAGAGTCAAGCCAGAACATGTGAACAGAGAGTATCATCAAGCAATGTGACTTATAATAAATGTTGCCAAATCTCTCATAGACACCAACCAGAGTTGCAAATTCCATATAAAAAAATGTTCGGTAATTTCTCATTCATATACAGGAATAAATGTCCTTTTTTGACTTAATTAATTTTCTTAATAGTAATTGGTAAGGCATGTGACTTTGTGACTACGTTATATAGCCGTCCTTGTATAAATTAAATAATATTTAAATTTGACATAAAGGAAATATAATAATTTTTGCACTATCATTATTACGTAGAATTTTCAGTAACAAAGAAATTTCCGCAAAGTAAAATATAACTGTTTCCGACTTCCCGAGCTTGTGATTCCTGGTTATAAGAGTAACGGGTATTCTCAAAATATTGATAACACGATATCTGTTTTTAATGGCTGGGGAACAATTATTTAGTACTTAAGAAAACTACTTACCAACTGACTTAATACAAGTGCCTACTTCTTTGGCAAAATGATATCCATCTTCACATGAGCACTTACTGTTGAGGCAAATACCATTAAATGTTTTGCATTGTTGATCCATTTCACATGATTCATCGATTTGGTCAGCGTCTGTAAGAAATTAATAGATTATGCTCACAGTGACTGCTTAATATAATTAAGTACTAGTATATTCATTACTAGTAATAAAATTTTGATTCCAAACTTTCCAAGAAATATTAAAACAAAATATTGATAGAACTATATGAATGCATATAGCTTTCGCAATACCTTACATACACACGCATTATCTAAAATATTTAGTAATTTTTAGGTAAGTGAAAAAGAAATTATTGAAAATGGGACTTGCACTCACCAGTTAAAGTTGTTACTTGTGAAAAAGAACAACTAAAAGATGTGTCCAACATTTAAAAAATGACAGCAGAAAATATTATGTCTACAAATCTCAATAGAATCTGATCAATGTAGATACCTTTCTCAATATCTTGTCCAACATGTCAACAAAAAGGATTGATAGTAAACAATCAAAAAAATGTAGAGTGTACAGTCGACAAAGAACATCTTAAGACTTTAGCAATGTGAGACTTATATATATATATATATATATATATATATATATATATATATATATATATATATATATATTCTGGCTGAAAGGAAAGAATTCCCAAAGAAAGTTTGTAATCTTATTCCACTATTAATTTCCTAAATTAATAATTAATAATTAATAATTATCTGTTTTCCTCACTCTTTCTGTAAATTCAATCTATATAATTATTGACGTGTTTCAATGATATACTGCTGTAGTGTCTGTTGTATAATAAGAATATGCACATATATATATACAAGATCTTAGATTTATATTTGATATATATGAGTATAAAAATGAACAGTAAACCAGAGATTATTAGATAGTAATTGTAGTAAAGTGCTATAGTATCTATATGTTGAAATAATTATCTGTGCATAATATTACTATATTAGTTGTGAGTCGTAGTTGATAACATACTTTATTTGTAGTTTAGGTTTCGTATAATCTCCTAAATGGAAAGCTGTCCACAACAGAAATAAACTATCTAACAGTGAAATTAAGTTACGCACATGTGTCAGTGCAAAAGATTCATGAAATATTTTTTTAAAAAAAGTGCATTGAAAGCTGTAACAATAGTAATAATATTGGTATAGTTCTGGTAATTAGTAACTGCGAAATTTTCAGTAGGAACTCTCATTTTTCTCAAGCAGCGTTTTCTTGTAACATTTACAACAAATTCATCGCATCTCATGGCATTCATCGTTATAGTATAGAAGTATCGAAAGAAAAAAGCTTTTCTTATAATAAAAATATGTACAAGTATCTCAATGTTATCAGTAACGATTTTTTTTTTTTTAACTGCGTTTGGCATGTCAATAAGTATCCACAAACTAATACTACATTCTTTCATATTTCACACGATACAATTTGTTAGCGCACTTTCACTAGTTATTTTACACAAAAGACTAATTTAAATTCCTATATAACAATAATTTCTCCGTAGTGTTGCTTATGTTTTATTTAACCCGTAGATTACCTGTAGTTGGTGTTCCAAATGCGTTAATTATTGTGTTTCATTCTTGTCAGAGTTAGTTTTGTCAAAATTCAGACAAGTATTTTTTTTTTTTTTTTTTTTGTTCTTATAAAAAATATTCATAAACGTTCCTGTCAATTAATGAATTCATTCTGTGTAGTACTTTAACGTAATTCATTTTGTATTTGATCTCATGATGTCTTGGCAGGCCAGTGTTGCTCATTCTTAACATTTTTGGAATGCTCTTTGACATTCCTTTTTGTCATACCTATGTAAAATTATTTGGAAATACAGGTATCCTTTACTTGGTAAACTTCTGACGATAATAAATGATCCAAGTAGTAATTTTTATAATCTACTAGAATTTTTTCAACACTGCCTGGTGACTACTTACGAAGAAGCCGATTCAAGTGTGACACGAAATTGTGAACAAGTTTATGCGCAAACGAAGTGCAATTGTGTACAATTAAACCCATTAGAGGGAAAAACCCTCGATTTCAACCATTCCGGAGATATAGAGAAATAAGGGGAAGGTTGGTGCTCCGATATTTTGCGAATTTTCGGCTATGTTGCGAGTGAATATGTTTGAAAATTGCATTGAAATGTTAAGAAAGATGCACCAGGGTGAATAAAAGTGGTTTTGAGTGTTGAGGTGAGTGGCGTAGCTTTTACCCGAGGTCGGAAAAAGAAGGAACTTAAGAAATAACAAATGCCATTGAAACGAAGAATAAAATTGTATGGTATTACATGCTAATATATCATGTCGGTAGTTTGTAGAAAATGAGAGAAGGTGATATAAAAAATGTATTAATTACATTGCCAAAAGAACAGACACGTTATTGTGTGAACATAAATACAATGTTATATTCTGTGCAAAAGTGCTATTGAAAAACAAATTAAATAATATGAATCATAAACACATATTATTGCAAAGTACGACAGTGTGTAGTTGTGTGACGTATATTAAAACGCAATGTATGGATCAATAAGCAAAAATAGTATCTTCAACTTAAAAAACGAAAAGCGGTACGTCCTATACAGTGTACATCACATATAGTTCCGATCGGTTAATAATTGTAGAGATTATAAATGTTTGGAAAGTTCGGACGGCCACCATTTTTTACATTTTTCATCCTAATTGACTGATGATACTTTTTATTCGATTCAGCGTACCAAGAAACCTGAACATAGATACTTGACATGCCTATTTCAGGCAACAATGGAACTTCGGTATTTTCGCCTTCCCAGTCCAAAACATTCTTTCCCTAGAATTTTTTATGGACTCTGGTTGTGTAATCCTCATGTATAAGGTGACTTATTACTACAGTTTCCTGGATGAAGGAATTATTCATTTTTAAAAGACTCTTACTTGTACTAACGCTACATATTCAAAAATTCGCAAAATATCGGAGCACCAGCCTTCCCCTTATTCCTCTATATCTCCGGAACAGTTAAGATCGAGGGTTTTCCCTCTAATTGGTTTAATTGTATACAAAAACACTTCGTTTGTTCATGAACTCGTCCACAATTTTGTGTCACACTTGAGTCGGTTTCCTCGCTAGTCATTGAAAACTGACTTCTAAGCTATTCTTTGTAATTTATGGGTAGATGTAGCCAGGTAGTAACAAGATGCTTTTTTTTTTTTTTTTAACTAGAAGAAATGTTTTCGTTTTGTACATCTACCACAACGATGGATGTCATGCGGTATAAATGAACTTGCTGTAGAGTTTTGAGAAAATGCTGTTAAGGAAGATGACAATTTTCATTGAAAATTTTGCCAATTACTAAATAACAAACATATACCAAGATTAGCTTAAGTTATTATTATTATTATTATTATTATTATTATTAATAATAATAATAATAATAATAATAATAATAATAATAATAATAATAATAATAATAATAATAATAATAATAATAATATCTACTTCTAACCATATTTTCCCCTTACTATGATCTTTCGGTATACTGTTATGATGTACTACTAAAAACCAAACTCAGTCACTTCGAACCAAAGAAATTTACTATTTGGTTTAAATATAAACATTTTGCATTTTTTCTGCTACTTTATGTTTTTATTATCGTCAACTTCCGGTATTGAGAACTACTAAGTTTTTTTTTTGTTACTATTATTTTATCTTTTGCAGTTCATTGCTACTAACATAATCTCACAATTGCACTTTATAACGTAGCAAATTAAATTAAATTGCAGTTGCTTGGCCGCTAAGTACTGGAGAACTGAGTTTTTCAACGTAAGAAGCCAAAGTACTTTTGAGAAATTAAGGGGAAAGAGAAATTATAGCCAACATCACTAATCACATGATAACCAGGTTACAGCAGTGGCGCCACCGCCTCACTTGAAGCGCCTATATAACCGAAAGGATTCCAAAGAAAGTCCCCAGTCTGTGATTGGTCGTTCCTCTTTTAGCTTGCTCTGGAGCTCTAGGAGTAACCTAATCCAAAGCCTCTAGTTTGCTTCAGAACTCCAGGCGTTCCTTCTTCCCGTGTAGCTTCCTTCGGAGCTCTGTCGGAATTCCCAACCTCAGTCACCTAACTTGCTTCGGAGCTCTGCGACTTTTAACTGCCTCTTTGCTTGCACGGAGCATTGAGGATCCTAAAATCCACTCCACCTTGCTTGCTTCGGAGCTCTGTGGAGATCCTGCCCTAGGCTGCTCGGAAAGTGTTTGTAAATACAGCAAAATAAAATCTTTGTAAAGGTAACTCCGACTTAGCTACGTTTCATCACAATTAAACACTGAACCTGATAAATGAGAGGATGAACGCAAGTCTTGTAAAGCAATTAATATACTTTAAATGGAATAATATAAATTAACTTCCATATTTTATTCAAAATCATTTACTACACTTTCTTTGTTCCAGTATAAAGAACTAGAATTGAGCGGCTCAGAGAAACAATGTTATGTCACATTTTCTAAGTTTCAAGTAAACTAGAAAAGAAGATTCAACATTCGTATGCAATTCAATGCATTGACACATACCAAACAAGCTTGCCCTGTCATCTGCCAAGCTTGCCAGGTACATTTTCGGACTGAAACTACTTACATATTGTTCTGTGGTCCAATGCCAACCTATTCCACCTAATAACTTAATTTTACCGGAAATGATGCTTCGCTTATTATGTTCTCCCGATCCGATTAAATATTACAATACGCCGTTACTTCGATTCCATAATCTGCCTAATGTCGAAGATATTTTAATTTAATTAAACAAGTAATTAAAATAAAAATATATGGAAATAAAGGGAAAACAATAAGTAGCTTAATCAAAGTAACAACTTTTTGTTCTGTAAATGGGATTCAACAATATCTATATTAGACATTTTGTGAAAATAACTCAGGGATGTACCCAGCAAGTTTTTCTTGAACCGGATTTTCACATACTAAAATCGAACCAAAAGTCTTGTTTCAGGATGTCATAGCAATAATAACTCACCACATACATATATTCACGATGTACATATTATTATTATTATTATTATTATTATTATTATTATTATTATTATTATTATTATTATTATTATTATTATATTTGTGGTTGAAACGGGTTTTAACACTATGCAAAAATTGGAATCACGGATAGTAGAAAGTGTAGCAATAAACTATTCAAAGCGAGGAAAAATTGATTAACTTCGCCTTTATATGAGTAAAAGATATTGGGGGGAGGGGAAATCGAAAAAAAAAATAAGATCACGTGTTCTGACAGTTATGCAGTAATATAGAAATAAAATCACAACTGTGTGCAGAAAGTTAGGTAAATGAGAGCAACAAAGTTGATGATTAATCAGTATCAGTGTTGTAGGCAGGGAACTGGCTCGGTTCAAGCCCCCTCTCCTTTAGTACAGGGATAATAAACTGTGTACTGCTTGCATGTAGTAGTTCCATTTGTGATTCTAGATTTTACGACTTTTTATATATAATATACCACGAAAAACAAGAATACAGGCATGTTCAAAAAGAAAGTTACTTTCAATAAGGTCTATTCTTTAAGCCTGCACAAGATTTCAGCAGATTAATTGTGTACTGTATTCTTCATCCGAGTTCAAATTCTAAGGTTCTCCGGGAATCGGACCCGAGACGCCATGCACTATAGGCGTGCGCGCTACCATTAGTTCAGCGGGAAAAGTTGTAATAATTATTGCTTCAAAATATATTTATTTCCTGTAAATTGGTCGCTTTTGTAAATTGGCCACTTTCTAGTGAACCCGATAGTGGTCAACATAGGCAAGTTTCACTGTATTATAATTTGGAAATTTCTTCTCTTATAGCACTGTACTTGCAGTTATTCATGAGCCAATACAAATTTAATGGTATGAAATATCTTTTTAAAAATCAACATTTCAAGATTCTATTCTCTCTTAATTTTTATATGTAGAACAAACAATAATATGCATGTATTAGACAACATGTGAATTCACAATATAGGAAGATAGATGGTGAACGAACATTTCGACTAATCTACCTTTTATCTGCGTATCTAAACCATTCTGTAAATATAGATAAATGAGTTGAAATTGACAAAATGTTCTTCCACTATCTTCATATATTGTGAATTCTCATATTTGTTTAGTGAACAAATTGTTTTAAAATCATAAAAGTGGTATGAAAATGTAAGTTTGAAAAGTTTATTGTTAAAAATATTTTAGAGATAATCCATCGATACCTACATAAAGAGAGAAAGAGAAAGAGGGAGAGTAAAAGAATTTATTGTGCTTATAAGAAAGCATTTTATTGTCTTACCTTTGAGACACTGCAGATTATTTACAGAATTAACGTATCCTTCCTTACATTCACATTTATTTTCTTTACAATCAGAATTCTCAATGTTGCACAACAATGGCTCGTTACATGTACTACCAATTGCTACAGGGATAAAAACAAATCGTATTAGGAATAACATTGTAACAGAAGACTGGGTAAAAATAATACCTCTTTATCGTCTTGATTCCCTTTGATGCACATAAGTCATAAACTTACGGTTTTCCAGAGAACTTTCATCCTTACACTTACAACATAAATAGTTTTGTTTTGTTTCATATGATGCATGAAGCAAATGTAACACACATATTCTGACTGCACGCTTTTAAATAGTTATGGACTGTTCATACTCCTCTCACTAGTCAGATAAGTTAGCTAATTCGTTAAGTTTCTGAAGATCTTGAAAACGTCAAATCTGACCAAAAGCAAAATTTGAGAATTTGAGTAGAATTTTTATTTTACATATCCATTTATTTTATATATCATAAAAGCAAAAAAAGAAAAAAGAAAAAAAGAAAATGAAAAAGGTAGCCATTTGAACTTTTTAAAACTTAAAATGGATTTATAATACCTGCTCGCTTGAACACTAAAAAGTGTTAACAATTTTCATATTAAAATCTCTACCAAACCAAAGAAATTGATAGAATTACTAACAGAAAAAGAAAAGAAAACATAAGAAATTGCCACAACAAAATTCCAGAAATATGTCCTACTTTCAAGCACAATGGATTTGTCACGAAATTTCGACAAGGATACACACAAAATTGTTTCATCATCTCTAGTTTATTTCCAGTATTAATTTGAACCATGTCTAATTTTATATCTAAATCAGAATCCGGAAGTAAGAAATAGCATATTAAAATACATTTAACCATTATGATATTAGTATAATTTAGAATGAATGCTTACAG
The DNA here is from genome assembly GCF_964235325.1 of Thermobia domestica. Lineage (NCBI taxonomy): Eukaryota > Metazoa > Arthropoda > Insecta > Zygentoma > Lepismatidae > Thermobia > Thermobia domestica. The sequence continues at coordinate 94,559,670 of NC_137466.1, forward strand.
CAAATATTTAAGCTCTTACCAATAAAATTTGTACTTATGGATCAATCAGTGGTGGATCCAGAAAGGAATTTTGGTAAGGGAAACGAATAATAGGTAAGACAGAGTTGTAAACGGTTAAATAGTTTATTGTCAATAGAAACATAGAACTTAACTGCTGGCTGGTTGAATGAAATAAATATTGCCTAAAGCGTTATAGCAGAGATTATTATAAGTCAACTTACCAAACTTTAATTTCATTATTCAACCAGATTTAGATTATGCTCTTTAGCCTTTACTGTAAAATCACTGGATTAAATATTTGCAATAAATATTTACAAACAATAATAATAATAACTTTGCACAATTGTATAATATTGCAGTATTTAAGATTAATAACATTAATGTTGATAACATTCACAAAAGGATTTTGGGAAGAGAAAAATACTCCTAACTACCTTTCTCATGAATCCATCCCTAGTCAAGTTGGCCACTTATGCTTCTACAGAAAGTGGTCAGCGTATAAGTGGCGTATTTAACTGAGTAATACTACTTCATGATTTCAGAAATATGCTCCTAAGTTACGGAAGCAGCAAAATTACCGGGATGATCAACATAATGTACAAGTATTTTGGGAACATCTTGCATTAAAATGCCTACAATTCATGGAGTACGAGATCACTTCAACCCTTGTTCATTATTGCTCCTCTAACTTAACAAAGAACAAATACTACCTAGAAGACACCTGTTCATATCGTCATTTTGTTGCAGACTTCCCTTACAAGAACATGTGGATGTTTTCGGATTGCAAATGGCGTCATTAACCTCTGCACAGTCAGTGTCGTTTTCACAACTTCCTCCAATACCTAAAATCAGTAAGAGTGTGAAGATCAAATAAGTAAATAAATAAATGCTGCTCATTGTATAGGGTATATTACTTACACTTGGAGTAATAGTGTCTTTTGGACTTACTAAAATACGTTTAAACAGCTTTGAATTACAAAGCGTGTAAATATTTACGAAAATATGTCTGTATGTATTTTATGCTCATTAATACAGTATTATCACTTTTGTCTGGAATTGAAATATTTCATCTTATTGACAAATATGTCGTTTTTCAGTAGAGTAAGAGGCTGTTCCTCTACATTTCTGAATGTAGATTACTATCGTTGAATTGACAACATTTAATAGAAATACGAAATATTCGCTTATATGACGAAAATATGTAAGAATTCCTTAAGATTTGCTATTTGGAGAAAATCGTGCGTCCTGTTTTGCGTGATCTACGGTTGCATTTCAACAAGTGATTAAAATTGAAATAGTATTGTTGAATTCTCGATTTTACTGTCATAATTTTTATTCATAATAGTACATTTTCTTTATACTTTTTTACAGACTTAGGCCAGAATAGAGTTACCTCGTTGCCATATAGTTCGGATACGGGTCTTGGAAGTAAGAGACCCGGGCTTGATTTCCAGTTTGAGCTTATGTTATTGTAGATCAACATATCTAAGTATATAGTCTCAGTGCTGAAAAAGAGACGTTAAAACTCTAAATCAAGCAATTACTTAAGACTTCCCTATGTTGCATATCGTGATGTTTTTATATCGTTTCTTTTTTTTATACTTTTAGAGATCGTATCGAGCTACATAATAGAATATTCAGAAGTTGCGGATTTTCTCCGTCCATATTAGTGTTCCTAATCCTCACTAGAGTAACCCAAATGTATAAAACACATAGAAGTCATAACAATACTTTAGAAATGTGGTTATCCTGAACATGATTTTGGTTATCTAAGGGCTCAGATAAAACTAATTCCAAAAGCATAAAAAGGAATAGTTTTATAAGAAAATAAATAATAAAAGCATAATATGTAAAATAAAGCATAATTACTGGGAAATTAAATACCTGTTTAATTGTTACTCTAAATATTGTCACCAAAAATCAAATAAATTAAATAAAATTTAATTAAGCTTCATTTCCAGCAACAATGAAAACTTACACATTTCAACAATGGATACGTTTAAAGAGGTTTTTAAACTTCTCTATCTATACTGAAGTAACAATTTTCAGAATTTAAAAATACATATAACTGCAGTTCTCTTTGAGACAGAGCAGAATGAAAATAATATTATAGTATGTAAAATGTAACGGTCAGTACACATTTTGAATCAGAGCAATTTATCATCTGCACTAGCTAAGATAAGTTTTTCTCCAACGTTGAATTGAATTTTAAATTCTAACAGATCGTCTGACAAGAAAATCTTAAGGCTTACCTAAAACTTTCAGTTAACCAATATCTTCAGGATAGTACAGTAGTGCAGATGAAGAGAATCAGAGTACCATGCCAGTATGTGACAAGGTTGTCATTCTTACAAGCATTGGTTTACTAGTATTACGAAGCGCATTACAATGTGTACTTGTATAACTTTATACTAAACTTTATACATCAATTTATAATATTGATGGAAAACATTTGATTTCAGTTTATTCGCATGAAATAAACCAGTATGTATAAAATATAACTGAAAGAATAATACTTAGAATAATACTTAAGTTTCATTATTTATGTTAAAATCAAATTTAAAATAAAGTATAACTTACGAAAAAATAAAGCGCATATCAATAAAATAAAGCGTAATGTTGATTGCTCTAATTTTCACTTATAGGCATTTCGTACTTCGTACAAAATATTTACAAGTTCTTCTATCAGTGTTTCTACGTAATATATTCAAGGTTTAGAATATGTGCCAATGTCTTAAGGCATTTGAGGCGATCTCCAGATTTAAACGCATTCAACATTTTCCCTACTTTGTTGCTTAGATTAATATTTACGTCTCTTTACTAGTCTTTTGTTTTCTATCCCGTGTTAATTTAAAATGATATCGTTCAATTTTGGTAATGTGGTAAATATTTCGATGAAATAGAAAATATGGCTATACAGAAAATTCGAACAAATAACACACTTATAGAGATGGCTTCTGCGTTTTGTTTCCTCTGAGGTACCGCTAATTAATGGCTGATTAGAGAACATAATACGGACAATTTGAATGTGTGTGTTTTTTATAATCTATGTTTGTTATACATAAGGTAATGCCGAGATACTGATTCGCCGGTTGTGAAAAATAAATGAATTTTAATTCTTTATTAGTCAAACGATTTTAAACGGCACTTAAACATGAAAAAGACAAAAGATTTTGTTACAATTTAGAATATACGTATAAATATAATTATGATTTACTTAATTTAATTTTTTTACGTAACTTACTACAAAGCAATTTGTACTCTAAACACTCAATTGAGCAACCTCAGAAAATACAATAGAATTTCTCATTATTGTAGTACAAGGAAAAGCAGATCAAGTATCCAATACTCTTACGTGTTGGTGACTGAAGGAAACTAACGTAAAGCGAAAACAACTGAAAAGCAAAACGAATGATTTGTGTAAATCCTATCCAGATTTTGTTGGACTGTAGATGAAAACCTCAAACTCAATATCTCTTTAGGCGTAGGAAAGTAGATCTCACGTCATTGTCGTAACCAACTTCTTTATTATTGTTTTATATAGACAAATATTTTTATTTCTTTGTTACATTAAGTTAAATTTTTCCATACTTCTGTGATTCTAGCATCCATTTACAAAACTTAGTTTTTGATGTGTTATATATTTTTCTACGCGACTGCGCGAAGCACGCATAGAGAAAGAGTAATGTCTTTATGTATGTAAGCACCTTTGCGAGTTACTTTATTCTTATGTAAGAACCTAAACGACTCGATATAATTTGGCGAATGAAGTATATCAATAGATTTTCATTATGCCATTGAAAAGATATTATATAATTTTTGAATATGTTTGAGGAAACATTATAGCTTTTAAATAGTAGAATTCTTTTGATACAGTTAATCAGGTAGTTAAATATTTCATTCTACTTACCAAATACATATCAAATAGATATTCGTATAAAATATAACATTGACTATGAACATATCTAAAATAATATAGTTTGACATAACTAAACTAAATATTATCAGACGTTTTCACCACATAATGTATGTTACCTTTATATTTTGTTTCGCTTGTTACTAATAAGAGCTTAATTTCATTGCGTTACTGTATTACTTTTCACTATACATCTAAGTTGTTATTTATTTATTGTTATTTCACTGACAAAACACAAGAATAAGCTTTATAAATAACATTTTCAACATCTTATTTCAAGTTGAAGTTTATAAATCTACCTAGGTACACAGTCGTACCCATGGTTACACAAAAATAACATTTTATAAATATTCCACTTGTGTTTCTGTTTTCTTTGAAGCATAAGAACATGTAACAACTAGATAGTTGTATACAATAAGCCCAAGATTTTGGACAAAAAAATATTACATACGGACGTCAGTTCTGCAATAGAATATAACTGTGAAAGGAGAATAATAATGATAATTTGGTATTTTGTTTATTTAATTTCGTTCTTTTTATGCTACATTGCTTTAAATTATCCACCTTAATGCTATTGATACCTCTTTGTCTGTGGACCTTGGCAAGCCTAATATTCTCGGCTTTTTCTTGAAACCAGTTTTCGATATCGATAATTATCTAACTGGCTCTTCTATTAGCCATCAAAGGTAACAAATTAATCCGACAGTTCTCTGATGTTTGATATTTCTTCTCATTTAACTTTTTCTAAATTCTTTTTATGATAAAAGGACAATTTATTTATAATCATATTAATGCTACTTATTTTATGGTATATATTAGTAATATCCACAATTTTTATACCTCTTATTCTTAGAAATATTTTCTCCTCGACTTTGAATCTGTAGAATTATTATTTTATGACTACTTTCAACTGCATCCTGTTGAGTTTTCAATACGTCATTTATCTCTCTACGCCAATGTGTTTTCTACATTTATTACATATATGTAAGGAGCTTTGCGAGTCACTATTTCTTCATAAGAACCTAAATAATTCATCAGAACTTGACGAATGAGGTATTAATAGATTTAGCAAGGTAGTGATGAAAGCCAATTCCGTAATGTCGGATATTAGTCTTTCATACTCTGGTACTTGTAAAAGAGTAGTTTTAATGGTTACAGTTACAGTTTACTGTACTTCAGATGTATATGCTATAAACATAATCAAATCAATATACGACTTTGTTACCGTATATGAAACATTAAACTATATTTTAAAGAATACTTTGTAAACAAAAGATAATTTCAGAACGTTGTGTATCTACCTATCTATCTATATACTGTATCTATATATCTATATCTATCTATCTATCTATCTATATATATATACAGTATATATATAAACACCCCATATGACCAAATGAAGTATGTTATTTCATGGTAGGCAAGTATGATGATTTAAAACTTATCGTTCGCTGTCTACTAAGATGTGCTATCTGCTAATTTGTAATAAAATAAAAATGAACTAATTAATAAAATAAAATACGAAATAGTACCTGTGATACATTTTGGATTGCTACTATTACTGCTGAGAACAAGAGAGTCAATACAATCACAAACTCCATTTCGGCAAATACTATTGCTTAAGTTGTCTCGACAATCTTCATCCAGATTACATTTATCACCAAATTCTAAGAGAAGAAAAGAACATAAAATATTTTAAATAATATATTATCTTCTAAACATTTAATATATTTATGTACCATCAAAGAGATAACATTTAATATATCAATTATTTTACAATTTTGGTGAAGATAGAGTTGGAGAAAGAAAAATTACCTTTAAGAATGTTCTTACTTCAGTAATTTTTTAAAAAAAATCATTTCTCCATCTTTCAATGTATCTGTATTACCATATTATTATTGTTTCAAGCACTGTGGTGTATTTTGAGTTTTAATCAGCTTTTTGAGAATGCAATACAATAAAGATAAAGCTAACTTCGACAACTGGCCAAGTATGAAATTTATCATTTCCAAGAAGATTTGAAAGAAGAAAGAAACTCAATCTCTGATTCTTTACTCGCAATTATAATTTTCTTTATCTCAAGCAATTCTACGCTCCTGGATAGAACTCCTACATCTAAAAATTGATTTACGTAGATACCATAATAATTAACATATATATATATATATTGGACTATTCTAAAAATAAACATCACTAGGATAAATTTACCTTTTCGACTAGTTATGCTTATCTAACAACTAAATATAAAAAAAAAAAAGTGCAAAGTCATTTTATGATTACCAATTCAAAATCACTTGTTCCCCTAAATCAGAGGAACTGTGTTCTTTTAAACGGTAGTTTCGATACCACATGTGAAAATAAAACCCCTGATATTTTGTCTGCTTCCATGTCACCGAGTCACCGCGTCTGTTAGGCTTCACGTCTGTCTGGGTAACCGGATCTGTCTGAGTCTCCGGGTCATGCCGATCTGAGAAGCGATATCCAAACCCAGATGATCCAAACAAAAGTAGTTACCCAAGTGACCTATGACCAATTCCATCACTGATACAACGACGAAGGCTTAAGAGAACAAGTTATTATTATTATTATTATTATTATTATTATTATTATTATTATTATAGTTAATAATATATAAACTCACGTTTTACTGATTTTCTACAATCTAATCCTTTTCTACTGTAGTATCCATCAGCACAATCACAAATGCTATTGTTTGCCCCGCATAGGGAAGATTCGATGTTACGGTTTATAAAACATTCATTCTCTGATCTGCATGTTTCACTAGACCCTGCAATGAACAGTGAAAAATAATAGAGTTGAATCATAAACTAATTCACACTTTGCAAGTGCTGTAAATTGAAAAATTGATAAATGCCCATACAAATTTGTCCAATACCAGTATGCACTTCACTGATAATACCGTATAAATGAAGAAAAGAACGTCCTCTAGAAGTGAGATTAAAATCACTGATTTCATTCATATCCGAGGTATTGAACTCCCAACAGGGTTCGGACCTGTAAACAAATGTTCAGAAAGTAAGTGTAGTAATAGTGAACCTTACTTCATTCAGGATACGCAAGAACTTAAGTTAAACCACGATAAACGTCACTTGGGACAGCAGAGTCAAGTAAAGGATATCAGAAATATTAGAGTATAGAATTAAAATATATCACTAAGTAAGATTATCCTAGTGCAAGACACAATTTTGAAGTGGTGTATGTCTCGTATATTGTTCATAGATGATCTAAATACATATAGGAAATGTATTTTGAACAGAATTAGCTATTTGTTTAAAATTAGCTGGCTGGAACAGAAAACAAACCAGGAAGTGTTACAAATAGTAGAGAGAAAATAATTTTAGATGTAATTGAAAAAAGGAAGAAAACCTGGTTGGAACATTAGCAGGGAAGGAACTGTATCATGAGTAACGTGCTAGAACATATGGTGGCAGGAAAAAGCGAGAGGAAGAGAAAGAAGCTACAGTTAATAGATTGCATTGAAACAAAAAATTCATACGTAAAGACGAAGAGGTTAGGCGCAAACCCTGGTGCATGTAAGTTTTTCTGTTTGTAACAAGTAACTGCAATAATTGCGGAACGATGATTATTATTTAATTTTAATAGAGGATGCTTGTGGTACTTACGATTGGAATAATACATTCTTTTCTTCCAAAAATGAATATAATGTTAATGTAATATTTGTGAAGTGTATATACAATCGGTGTTTGTATTCTTGATTGGATAGATTCATAAAAATTTTGCAATCCTTTCCAATTAATTTTGTAGTACACTGGTGTGCCAAAACTTATTAACGAAAGTAAGTTTCGCATGCTGTCATTCCCAAGTGGCATAGATTGGTGAAACTTGAACCACATATAGAAAGTACTGCTATAGGATGATACAAGAGACATCATATAGAAACATATTATTAAATGAATAAAAATGCCACTTTTATACAGAAGCAGTAACTTACACTCCAAGCACTGCGACTCATGGTACCACCTGTCAGTATAGAAGGAATGAAATGATCCTTAAAAAGATGTGTGATCAGCACGAACAGCTCAGAGATGTATGTCCTGCAACGTGCTCCCATGCTGTTCATCAAAGTTGGTAATGAGTTGCTGTGACATGGAGTTCCATTACTCCACCAGAGTTGTTGACCAATTGTTGGATAGTCTTTTGGTCTTTGGTGTACCAGAACGTGCTGCAAGATGTCTCCCAATAGCACCCCAAACGTGCTCGATGGGATTCAAATCAGAGAGAATCAGAGGGGTCAGTCCATTCGCTGAATAGCCTCTCATTCCAAGAGCTCTAGTGTCTGTGCTGTTCGATGCAGTCGCGCATTGTCATCCATTAGGAAGTTGGAGCCGACTGAACCTCTGAAAACACGCAAGTGGAGTATAGGAGTAGAGAGTCACAAAAATGTTGACCGATGAATGTAATACGTTCAAAAACTGGGAGGGCAGAATGTTTAAACATTATGCCTCCCTACACAAGAACACTCGACCACAAAAATGATCATATTAGACAACGATACTGGGTTCATTGCATGTTCGCACATCTCCTCAGATGAGTGTGTTCATAATCACTACTCAGACTGAATGTGGTCTCATCAGAGAAGAGAAGAACGCAATTCTACTCCTCCTTTGTTCACTCCTCATGCTTTTGGCACCACCGCAAACGGTGGCGCCGATGTGCGGTTGTCAATGTAATACAACATAATGGCCGTCGGGCAAAAATACCACCCCAATCCAGTCGAAGTGGCACTATGGAATGTAAGATTAGTCGACTTGGAGTCTGTTTAGATCTATTTGAATTAAAACCGCTGTTTGATTAAAGTCCTTTCTTACCTGTTTCACAATGTAGCTGTTGTCCTCTACTGTAGTTGACTGTGACTGACCACTATTTCTTCTTCGCAAGCACAGCATTGCCTGTGGTTCGGAATATTCCTCATGTACTTGAAACAATATTGTAAACAATACCATGTTACTGGGTCATACTCGTCACATTTCGTCCTCATTCTAGCTTCCCGGTGATTCTTCTCCGTGAGAAGTCACCCAAAATATTGTGATCAGGCCATGTTATTGTAAGTAATACCACCACAATACACTTTAACAGCTCTCTGACTAACGAATACTATCCCATCTTTTCCATTCATCTGCTTCGTGCTGGGAAAGCGGACCCATTGGGCACTTTCGGTTACACTGATCTCTGGCAACATGATCCCGGGCTTTAATTTATTTCCATCGACTACGCAATATTTTATGTTAATTTATCTATGTCGTCCTTACGTTTTGTACATCAATGTATATTAATTATGAACGTATTCGCGCTATTCTTCAACTTCTCCATTTTTTCTTATTTGGACTTCCTATCTTAGTTTCCTATAAACAAAACACAAAATCATATTCATTTATATTATATCATTATTCTTCACATGCGCATACTCATATTGCGTTGGACATATTAGACAAAGCTCTGCAATTTCTCACCTTCGAATGAACAATTCCCAGACTATCTATGTTCTTTACATAGGTAAGTTATGTGCCGTTGAATTGTACATATCAGAAATGTTCTACAAATTTACATTTCCCTGTATCATTACTTCTTCTCCTTGAGATATACGAAGTAGAAGTTTCCTCTTTTAATATTCATTTCACCGTCTAAATATTTAAGTGCTTGCTTTTATATATATAAAAATGTATACAGTGATCCCATGAAACACGAACTTCATCCATTTAGGAACCTTGTTCAAGTTCCAAATCGTTCAGTTTCAAAACAATTTTCCCCCTTTAGAGTAATAAAGAATTGATTAATCCATTTCTGGTCTCACGAACTCGAATTTTTAAAATGATTTTAAAGGTAAATTCGCTGGATTTTAAGGTAAAAATATCAACAAATAATAATAATACTTGAACAAAAATGAACTTGTTAGAACCCATGGCGAATTCACTGAGTTATATTATTGTTATACTATTAGCTATCATATTAGCTACTATAAGTTATTGTTATAATTAAAAAAAAAAAAACACGAAACAGTTATAGAAAGCATAAAATCAGCAGCGAAAATCACACGAGGAGTTTTTACTACAGTTTGCGACAATAAAGACAACACGGGATATGGGTGATTCAAACGTACGCAAAAAACACACGGAACACTCGCTGTATTATCGTATTTCGGGGCAAAATTTACTCTAACTTTTCGAGATATGTCAGTATATCATTCAATGATTTAGACTTAAACTATTTCCGCAATTCGCAGAAACTATATTTAGTTTTTTCTTTCTTTCTTTCTTTCTTTTTTGTTTGTTATTAAGGAAATGATTTACAAATTGAGAAATGAGGTAACATACTTTCTACATGAATTATTTGTTAATTGTACAATTTTGTCTAGTATATGATTAATTGTATATTAATATTTCTGTTACATTACTTACAGCTGTAAGAGGTCAGAAATTTAGTATTTGCATTTCATATATATTCCGAAAATTAGCTTCTCACTAATTCTTACAATCAGTACTAGTAGTCCTGTATTGTGAATTAGAGATGCAAGGGCTCGAAAAAAAACGGCTTTTTTTGAAAAAAAAAACACGGTTTTTTCTGCTTTGCTTTTTTGCTTCGGAAATTTTGGGCTTTTTTCAAAATACTGCTTTAAATTGATTAAACAGACTTTGTATCGCTTCTCTATAACACAAAAAATCATTTAATTAGTGGTTGATGATGATAATAATATAAAACATCGAAAATAAACTATGAATTTCGAAAAAATATTTCAAACAATTTTTCTTCAACATATTTACATTATGAATTCCACAGGATTAACCAATGTATATAATAAGAATTTTTTAACCTCCTATATACAAAAGTAAGCAGAATTGGCAAGAACCGTGGTTGTTTTTGAAAATGCCAAAAACCCGTTTTTTGAGGGATGTTTAAACCAGGCTTTTTGGTTTAAACCAGGCTTTTTTGGTTTAAACCAGGCTTTTTTGCTTTATGTATTTATATTACATATTCACAGAAATAGCCTAAGTTTGTTTCGCCTTGATGTTATTATGCAACAGCGGGGTTATGCCGGAAGAACTCCCATAAGCTTAAAGAAGTGCGGTCAGTAAATTTCTTAAGTTGAGAATCTCCCGCCCTAGCCATTGGGAAAATCCCGTCATATACTTGAAATATAAGACAATAACGGGAAAATCCTGTTATTGCTTTGCATGTAAAATTTAAAGGTCAACGTACCATAATCAGTACGCTAAAACTGAGGTATTAAATTACAAATTTAGTACCGGTACGTAGATATCATTGAAAGTCCAATCCAAGCTAATGTTGGAAGCTACGTAGGCAATCGATAAATTTTGCCAATTTCTATCAATATATTTAAGCAATATTGGCTTCTTTATTAAAAAAAAAACACGCATTTAGGCATGTAGAAATATACAATTTGGTTTGTTTCGTATATTTAGGCTTATCATCCTTACGAAATACCGAGGTTATCAAGGAGAAGACTTTCGCTTAAACTGACATCCGAACCGCTTCTTGGGTTACGCATGAAAGAAGGATTGTGGTTCGACCGAGAATTGAACATGGGACACCTTGATTAAAAGGTGAAAGGGAAATAAAACTATTGCAGGTGGTTTGATATCTGGAAACGTTACCATGAAGTTCACACGATTCGCGTGGTTTAAACCAGTTATTAAAAAAAAAAGTTGGTGTAAATCACCCAACCCTAAAAGTAAACACTTCTTTTTAAAGAATACACAAATAACTAGCAAAATAGTATGTAGTATTTTTACTTCAAAATATTCCATACCCTCTTTTTGAAACAAAATAAAATTAAAATAAAACATAAGAGAAATACTTAGATTTATATGATACACTTAAAGACTGCACATCTAGAGCTTTTGGTTCTGTATATTCTTGAAATTCTACAGTTAAGTTTTATAGAACCACCATCACAGTTTACCCAATCCTCAAGTTTTCTGAATTTTTAACAAGAGGGATTCAACATATCATTACGGAACTCCCCCCCCAAAAAAAAAAGACTACGGAATATATTTAAGTTAAGATAAATACAACTGCACAACAAACATGACTGAGTGATTAGCTTTTGCGCTTCTATCGGGAAGTCCGGGATTCAACCAGCATTCGACCATTCTGACAAAGCTTTTCTTCATTCCATCTGTGAATGTAGAAATAGTGCGTGTACTGTGAGTTGGGCGACTTCCTTTTTTATTGTTTTTAAATCGTTATTATTACTAATTACCAGCAGTGACGGTTTTGCGAAGGTTAGGGGGGCGGTCTTTCGGACTGAAGCCCGTTCCCCAAAGTTACGGAATGTCTGCAACAAACGAAATATCTATTATTTATGCCTTTACTCATAAACTTTAAGCTCCCGTCAAATAAAAATTACGAATGTTTAAAAAAACTAAACATTAGTAAGAAACCCTTCCCAAAATACTTTTCTAAATCCGCCACTGATTCTCAGTATAAAATGATTTTTAAAGTTGTATCCGGAAGATTATTGCTAAACATATAAACGAAACGAAATATTAGTTATGCCTGTACTCATAAACTTCAAGCACTTCCCAAATAAAATTAGGACTTTTTAGGAAACGAAACAATCAGAAAAAACCCTCCTAAAGTACTTTTCTAAATCCGCTACTGATTATTTGTATAAATTGGTATTCAAGGTTGTGTCCGGAAAATCATTGCTAAATCACTTCACAGCTACAGTATAACAGACATGTGGAAGTACGGTTTGACGGATATATTGAAAAACGTATGCTTTGACGGATAAATAGAAAAACGGGCAAGTTTAACTTTTGCGCTAGAAGCTAGAGTACTAAAAGCTCTTAGAAATGAAATACGGATGACAAACTAGAGAAGAAAAAAGATGTCGATAACTCAAAAGTTAAAATAAAGTTAAATAGCCTCTAAAATTACCCTCAAATACTACATTCTTCATGTTAGCTTTAATTCGTAAAACATGTGCTCCATCCATCTTGATGGTGAATTTCAGAGCGAAATATCACATTCAGGTCATGGAATTCTTATCTAACTATAGAATATACTATAAGAAAGCTATTTAGATAGAAAAATCATGAAGTTGAAAAAAGCCAAAATTTCCAAAATTCTCGTTTTTTTTTCCAAAAAAGCCGGCTTTTTATGTGAAAAAAACCATCGATTCAAAAAAGCCGGCTTTTTTGCATCTCTATTGTGAATTACTTTTATGTGCGTTTGATTATGAACATTGATTAGGTATACTGTACGGCATCTACAGTTATTTATAGATTAAAGCTTCCCTGGACATTAGAGAAATTTTACGGACTATTCCCGTTAAATGTCGCTTCGAGATTTAAATCAAAAGTATTCTTGTGTTATTTACTTGCTTGTTTTAATGTTTCTTTCAATGGATACAGAAGAACTATAGTCCAAATGTCCATTTATCCTTAAGGTCTACTTATTTTTATTCTACGTGAAAAATAGTTTTATTCTAAACAGAAATGAATAAAATGGAGATGCTCTAAAAGAATATATTACATTTAAATTTACATAATTTTGTTTTGCCCATTAAAGTAATGTTTTTAAACTTGAACCTGTAACACACTTAGATCATTTCGTACTGCAGAGAATTATTGTTTTATTAAAAAAATCACTCTTACTTGCTGTTTTCCAACATTGTCCCATGAAGTAGTGGTAGTCGTTATTACATTTGCAAACTCCTGAGATACACTCCCCTCCAACATATAATCTGGATGAACACTGTATATGTTCTTCACATTCGTCACCATAATTTTCAGCCACTGAAAATGTTCAAATTACTTAATAATAATAATAATAATAATAATAATAATAATAATAATAATAATAATAATAATAATAATAATAATAATAATAATAATAATAATAATAAAGTCGCTGTAAGTAAGGATGCGCATTGCATAAGGATTGAGGGCTGTCTCGTCTCTAAAATGAGACACCAAAAAGACGTCTCGTCTCAAGAAAATGCAGGGTGTTCCGTGTAATTTAAACAAAGTATGACGAATTGTGAAATAACTGTACCACCATATGAAGGGCCAGGTCTTCAAGTTTTATTTACTTGACTTGAAGTAGTCCATTTGCTCACTATGCTGCACCACGGACGCATAAATAAAAATGGCGACTGTTCCGGCCAGTAATGGTATGCAGGAACAAAATATGTGATATCAATGAAACGAAATTTCAGATGAATATACTGAGTTGCATCTGATGCTAAATCAATTAATATTTCAGAGTTTCAAACCAAATCTGTGACACGATTGAACATAGCAAGAAGTTGAATACCGACTAAACTCTTTCCAGCCTTAGAACAAAGTAGACATAAACAAAGCGAAATGTATTACTCCGCGGCTCACACGTGCTTCGGCAGCGAGAGACGTGAACAGCAAGATCGTCTGCTAACTTACTGTCATCGCATAATTTCCACAGTGTTAAGGCTACAGTTGGTTGGTAAATAATTAACGCTTTGACACTATATTGGAAATATGTATTTTCTTAAATCCTTATATAAACGAGCTTACCGCTGTTCCTGTGTCCTCTTTTGTGTTTTATAACACGAGACGAAAATGGATTATTGTCACATATCGTCGCCACGAAACTGCATTCTGCTATAATTTTAAATGAGTGGGGTAGGCGCGCGAACGCATACGCATGCGCAGTAAATACTGTATGTCCAAATACGCGTGAGGTTGAAATAAAGCTACATCTGTTGTTAAATATTATATATATTGCGTTTATTATCACAAAATGCAGGATAAATTCAGATATCTTTATTTGAAATTATCATTTTAGTAGAGATTATATTGCGGTAGGATACTAGTGCAGTGAGTCCAACAACCAATCACTGGTCATCGACCCACTGGTAGTCAGGTGGGTTTGTTTACATCTACTTTTTTCTAAGGCTGGAAAGAGTATAGATATTGTCCGTGCTACCAATAGTGCTCATGAGTGCTTCTTGAATTTTCTTAAATTTTCATTTTCCCATCATTCATACTTCCTTTTCTACGATTGAAATTATGCAAAATTTGAACGGAATACCCTGTATATCAGTTTCCATTAGAAGAGTTTGTCTAGTCCAAAATATCATTCAAATTCTACGCAAGGGCGCCCATGTTGTGGTTTCCAAGGGGGGCAAGTATAAGCAATATTTCAAATATACTTTCAAGTTTTGCTGTAACTAATGTAAAAATTCTATTGGGTTTTCTATATTCCAAGTACAATTTCCTATAGGGGGTGAGCGCCCCATCTTCCCCCCTCTGATGGGCGCCCTCGTTTTGTTTCGTAAATTAATCTAGTTTAAGGTTGAAAAATTCCTTATGAGTGAATGCTTAAAATGCTAATAATAACGTATTGCCCACGATTGCTCAAGAAAGGTAACTTCCTCGTTATCATGTTGATATGTTTGCACAAATGAAGCTTAACTTACACAGATGCCTTAATTCTGTAATCTCCAGGTTTGGATGTCAAGCAATGATTGCAATAAAATAATAAAAATTAAATTGTACCCACACCTATTAACTCACTGAAAAAATAGACCATGAAGAAATTTCAGTTCAATATTTGTTTCTTTACGTATTTATATTCAGCAATAATAATAATAATAATAATAATAATAATAATAATAATAATAATAATAATAATAATAATAATAATAATAATAATAATAATAATAATAATAAAAAATCCATTATCTATTGCTATTATATTACCAGGAAACACAACAATTTGCATATTTTGATATCGATAGTTAAAATCTAAACTCTTACCTTTGAGACAACGTTCCATGTTTCCACTCATAACCAAACCATCTGGACACTCGCACACTTTATTTAAGCATTCTGCACCTTGTGTTGTGCAATCGTCTTTGGTTTCGCACGGAGGATTAATATCTGAAACACATATTACAATGTAAAAATTAAAACTCAATCTTCAAGTGCCCTTACCTTACTCTTAAAAGAACGAACTCGTATTTTCTCCTAGATGTTTATTCAACCTGTGACTTAATTGTTTTCAAGTTTGCGTATTATCGTTACTCACAAATTTATAATACAAAAACGTATTATAATACGCAAACTTGAAAGCAATTAAAAGTTATGGGTTGAATAAATATCTAGGAGAAAATACGAGGGCGATTTTTTCAACCTCTACTAAGCCACCGGAGGAGAACAGCCATCGCAAGATCAGACAGTTCAGAAACTTATTCTACCCCTTTCACGAGCCACATGATACACGCGTTTATCAAGGTCGTCTTCCGCCACAGATTTCCATCCTTGACTCTCTCGTCGTGTACACCGTGTGTCTTTCTTTAAACTCTGTACCATTTGTGCCCACAGTACAGATCTGCACGGGCCGGAATTCTTAAGCCCGGACCCGGCCCGGCCCGCTCCATGACTTTATAATGTGAGGCCCAACCTGAGTCTCAAATATACTTTATCCTTTAGGCCAGAGCTTGTGTGATAATCAAATGAGCCCGAAATATTCCAGAAATAAAGAAACTTAATAATTAACGCAAAATTGTATTTTTCTTTATAACAATTAGAGGTTTAATTTTGTAATTTAAAAACTTATATGATTCGCAGAAAATAACGAAATAAAGGTTATCATTTACACTTACTAACTATATGAATTATCTAAAGAAAATGGTCATTTATATAAATTCAATCTCCCTTAACCTAGGTGCATAATAGTTGGACTTTAAACTAAATATTTCATTTCATTTCATCTATATAAATTCTCATGAAGTGCCCAACTTGAAATGAATACTTTAAATATTTAAAACAAAATGTCAATGCTAATGGATGTATTCTAAACTCACTCAGATAGTCCTCAAAGCAGTCATTGTCGATTGCCATGAAGAAAAAAGAATTGAATCCACACTCTGGCTGCTCAAACTTTCACTCACAGATAAGTTAAGCATGTTTATTTCTGTTACTTTTAATTTTTTTCCCACTACACAGTTTTACTCTGAATTGCACCAAGATAATCAGATTTTTAGCGTGGGAGTCTCAAGTTTAGATGTACTTTAAAAGTTCTCTAGAAAGAATGGTCCGATAAATACCGTTGTACAGTATATTTGGAAAGTTAGGCCCGAAAAGGCCCAAGAAACATGGTTGTATATTTAAAAATTCACGGCCCGAGCTTGGCCCCAACCCCGAAGTGATCTATGCTTCGTAGGCCCGAGTCCGTGCTGGCCTCTAGCCCACAGCAATAATTTAACACATTCGCTCCCACACTACCAAAAAAAAAAAAAAAAAAAAAATGCTTAAGAATAGCTCTGCTGGCACAAATGTGTGCCATCGTGTATTTCACCGCATACCAGTGGCACATACAGTATATCGTCCCTCTCGAGACAAAGGGGTGTATCTCATTTTCTTAACTTTTCCAGGAGATAAGTTTAAACCTTTTTTCATGACTTATTCTATCGTCTTCTTTTAAAATTTAATTTGATCTCGTAAGTTATATACCTGAAACGAAGGAGATCAAACTACATTTTAAAAGAAGACAATAGAATAAATAACAAGAAAATGTTTAAACTTGTCTCCTGGAAAAGTTAAGGAAATGAGATAAGCCCTTTTGTCTCGAGAGGGACGATATATACCGATCGGTTTTATTGGAATAGACCGACGGCACATATGTGTGCCTCTTACCTTACTGATTTCTTTGTCAATTTATTTCTGTTTGGTATACGTGAAAGGTCTCAAAATTTGCAAGCAGTCTATTGTGATGTGTGGCACAAGTGTGTGCCACTTGGATTTTGCATATGTTCTTTCTTTCATATTGTAAGAACAGTGTAAGTACTTGATACCACAGTTATTTACATTTTCTAAAGAGCGAACTCAGTGAATGTAGATTTGTCTGGCGCGGTGACACTAATTTAAAATGCTTCGAAAGTAATTTCTATTGCAGTCAATCACATTTACAGTGTATGAAACATTATAATAACAGTGCCTTCGTATGGAATCTGGACTTAAGCAGTAATGATCGTCGTTAATAATACCTGACAGTGAAATTGATCGTGAGTTAGCAGATGGCTCTGATGTTGGTTATCGACTTCTTGTGACTCAAATGAAGAGACCCTATTTATCATAAAATATTATGACTAGGGCTCGGAAGTTGAAGACCTAAAAATTGCCCCAAAAGGAGCTATAAAAAGACCTAAAAAATATAAAAAAGACCTAAAAACTGGGGAAAAAAACTTAAAAATAAGCTCCAATGTATTTAGAATTACATGTTTAATGAACATAATATTCAAGAGATACAAGCTTCTGGTAGTATACAATATACAGTTGAAAGAAAGGGTGAAGCGGTGCACATACTCCTTTCGGAGGGTCGACTTGTCAGGAATCTTCTGATTTGTGTATTGCTCCAAAAACATTTTGGGAGTTTCATTGCTTATCTTTGCCAACGGGGTATTTGCTTCAGCTAAGGCACTGCAAAGATCTTTGTAAAGCGAAGATGACTTAGAATGTCTACTAGTACTCACTAGCGTGCGTAGGACATTGGGAATGTGGGTGCCAGATCTAAAGTACCACCATATGGAATGTCGTCCTCCTCCCTTCCCTTTCCCCTAAGAAGAGATAGCGTCATTGCATCCGATGCTGCGTCGGCGACGCATGGCACACATGCAGACGTTAATAATTTACATGTAATCTCTTCTCAGTTTGTAATAATTCTACATAAAAAAGTTTGTCTAATGGGGGTGCCAAGGCACCCATGGCACCCACGTTGCGCACGCCTCTGCTAGTACTTTGTCCTAACAGAAGCTATTTTTCTTTTTTCTTCGAGCCCGGGAAGCTGCTTTCACATCCAACGTGCTATTCGACATGGAACCGTTATTTCTGCACTCACTCTCACTTTGCAATATTTACAGAAAAGAATATTTCCATTCATAGAAAAAACTTCTGCTCCAAATTCAGACACAAACTGATGCCCCCCTTCCCCCCCAAAAAAAGTTTTCTTAGGTTTAATTTTAGGCATGTTAACGGTCTGTCCTTCTTCCACAAACTGAAGTCCAAACTAAAATAAGAAAACTTCTCCACCTTCAGCCCCAATTGGATGACATTGTTACGCCTTCTTATCTTACTTGTGATTGTTGCAAATCTGGTCTTATCAGTCCAGTCGTTGAAAAATGTCTTATCTTTGGAATTTTCTTTACTAAAGAAAAGATTGGTGATTCGAGTTAATGGCCAGTAAATTTATTGTCGAAAGATGAAATGAAAAAAAAAGACGTTAAGACACCTGCGTGCAGTTAGCCCACCCTCATGCTAAATTTAAAATTATTTTTATGTCAATCGTTTGATCATCGTTTGACCAGATTAGATCAACAATTTTTAACGTTTGATCAGCTTTACTAACATAAATATAAGCGATATTTAGTAGGGGGGGCTAACTACACGCTAGCCCCCCCTTCACGTCAGATTCGAAATTTTTTGATGTCAATCGTTTGATCAGGTTTGATCAACAATTTTCAACGTTTGATCAACTTTAGTAACAGAGATATAAGGGTTCCAAAATGGGGGGCCAGCCCCCCCTTCACCTCCGATTCGACTTTTTCTTATGTCAATCGTTTGATCATCGTTTGATCAGGTATGATCAACAATTTTTAACGTTTGATCAGCTTTACTAACATAAATATAAGCGATATTTAGTAGGGGGGGCTAACTACACGCTAGCCCCCCCTTCACGTCAGATTCGAAATTTTTTGATGTCAATCGTTTGATCATCGTTTGATCAGGTTTGATCAACAATTTTCAACGTTTGATCAACCTTAGTAACAGAGATATAAGGGTTCCAAAATGGGGGGCCAGCCCCCCTTCACCTCCGATTTGACTTTTTCTTATGTCAATCGTTTGATCATCGTTTGATCAGGCATGATCAACAATTTTTAACGTTTGATCAGCTTTACTAACATAAATATAAGCGATATTTAGTAGGGGGGGCTAACTACACGCTAGCCCCCCCTTCACGTCAGATTCGAAATTTTTTGATGTCAATCGTTTGATCATCGTTTGATCAGGTTTGATCAACAATTTTCAACGTTTGATCAACTTTAGTAACAGAGATATAAGGGTTCCAAAATGGGGGGCCAGCCCCCCCTTCACCTCCGATTCGACTTTTTCTTATGTCAATCGTTTGATCATCGTTTGATCAGGTATGATCAACAATTTTTAACGTTTGATCAGCTTTACTAACATAAATATAAGCGATATTTAGTAGGGGGGGCTAACTACACGCTAGCCCCCCCTTCACGTCAGATTCGAAATTTTTTGATGTAAATCGTTTGATCATCGTTTGATCAGGTTTGATCAACAATTTTCAACGTTTGATCAACCTTAGTAACAGAGATATAAGGGTTCCAAAATGGGGGGCCAGCCCCCCTTCACCTCCGATTTGACTTTTTCTTATGTCAATCGTTTGATCATCGTTTGATCAGGCATGATCAACAATTTTTAACGTTTGATCAGCTTTACTAACATAAATATAAGCGATATTTAGTAGGGGGGGCTAACTACACGCTAGCCCCCCTTCACGTCAGATTCGAAATTTTTTGATGTCAATCGTTTGATCATCGTTTGATCAGGTTTGATCAACAATTTTCAACGTTTGATCAACTTTAGTAACAGAGATATAAGGGTTCCAAAATGGGGGGCCAGCCCCCCTTCACCTCCGATTCGACTTTTTCTTATGTCAATCGTTTGATCATCGTTTGATCAGGTATGATCAACAATTTTTAACGTTTGACCAGCTTTACTAACATAAATATAAGCGATATTTAGTAGGGGGGGCTAACTACACGCTAGCCCCCCCTTCACGTCAGATTCGAAATTTTTTGATGTAAATCGTTTGATCATCGTTTGATCAGGTTTGATCAACAATTTTCAACGTTTGATCAACCTTAGAAACAGAGATATAAGGGTTCCAAAATGGGGGGCCAGCCCCCCCTTCACCTCCGATTTGACTTTTTCTTATGTCAATCGTTTGATCATCGTTTGATCAGGCATGATCAACAATTTTTAACGTTTGATAAGCTTTACTAACATAAATATAAGCGATATTTAGTAGGGGGGGCTAACTACACGCTAGCCCCCCCTTCACGTCAGATTCGAAATTTTTTGATGTCAATCGTTTGATCATCGTTTGATCAGGTTTGATCAACAATTTTCAACGTTTGATCAACTTTAGTAACAGAGATATAACGGTTCCAAAATGGGGGGCCAGCCCCCCCTTCACCTCCGATTCGACTTTTTCTTATGTCAATCGTTTGATCATCGTTTGGTCAGGTATGATCAACAACTTTTAATGTTTGATCAGCTTTACTAACATAAATATAAGCGATATTTAGTAGGGGGGGATAACTACACGCTAGCCCCCCCTTCACGTCAGATTCGAAATTTTTTGATG
Organism: Thermobia domestica; assembly: GCF_964235325.1. Taxonomy (NCBI): domain Eukaryota; kingdom Metazoa; phylum Arthropoda; class Insecta; order Zygentoma; family Lepismatidae; genus Thermobia; species Thermobia domestica. Next base: position 94,581,022 of record NC_137466.1, read on the forward strand.
TCAATCGTTTGATCATCGTTTGATCAGGTTTGATCAACAATTTTCAACGTTTGATCAACAATTTTCAACGTTTGATCAACTTTAGTAACAAAGATATAAGGGTTCCAAAATGGGGGGCCAGCCCCCCCTTCACCTCCGATTCGACTTTTTCTTATGTCAATCGTTTAATCTTCGTTTGATCAGGTATGAACAACAATTTTTAACGTTTGATCAACTTTACTAACAGAGCTATAAAAGTTTGATAAGTTTGAGAAAGAAATAATGATAAATTGCCACCTACCAGGGAAAACATTCGGTTATCTACCCAGCGACGCAAATCTGTATTCAACATAGGGGGGGGGGAGTGACGGATAAGACCGTTAGCAATTTTTTAAGATGTTTAAAATACTTATGAAGTTGAAAAACAATGCTGTGGAGTATCAGAAAACTAGAATTGTCTTTAGGGATGCGCTCGAGACCAGATTTGTGGCTGTCTCGTCTTGAAAATGTTCTGTCAAATTGATGTCTTGACTCGAAAAACGTATATTTTTGTATTGGAAGAGCCGTGTCTTTACTCGAATTTTGTCAGGAAATTCCTGTCTCGACTCGTCTCGTGCGCATCCCTAATTGTCTTCAACATTGGGAGACCTGCAGGGGCAGATTTGAGGCTATTCTGAGAGGACATAAATTTCTTCTCACTTTCCTTTGTGGTAATCGGACACAAATAATCTTATTTTTCCCCAAAACACATTTCAAATCGAATTATTGGGGGGACAGTCCACCTCAGTTCCAAGATTGGAGGGGACTCATCCCCCCAGAGTTTCGCCAGTGTATCTACCTATGCAGAAAATTAAAGTAAATCGGAATTCTGTATGCTAATAGGATGGACCAATAAAAATGTCTTCCCTGAAGGAAAATGAGTGCAGAAAGTTGGAGAGTATAAATTCTCTTCTTTTCGTTTCAAGTGATTCAAATAGCGCGTTGTTTCACAATAATGAGACAAAGGGAGTCAAGATAGGTATGTAAAACTAACATGAAAAGAGTTTATTTATTTATTTATTTATTTATTTATAACTCTCTTTGACCATGGAGTAGTGAAGAAACTCCTGAATCAGCAACATCAAATAACAGCTTAAGCATCTTCATGCATCAATTTACGGTAAGTACCGTATTGTGATCTTTCGTGTACAGTCGGAAACAATAATAAGTAAAGGTGGAGGTATAAGAAACAATAGGTCCAACCTATACTTAATATTGTTTCTGACTGTACATCTACTCTTGCTTACCACTTACTTATTTCTGTATAATTTCCTTGTGTAGACTGCTAACAAACTTTAAACGTTTAGGTACTTGTGTGCCCAAGGACGTAGACATTTCGAGACCTTAGGCGACAAATATTTCCGCGTCGCTTCCCCCCCCCCCCCTTCGGTGCCTTCACCTAGACGAAACTTACACCTTTCTGAGTATCTGTTAATAATTAAGTTTGCAAGTTTCTACAAACATTGGAAATTATATACAAAAATACATGTTATTATCTTTGCTATATTATTTCAAAACTTAACTTTCATATTGATGTATGTAATTTATATCAGATTGCACTACTGTAATACAAAGCAATGCCAAAGGCGTTATACAGAGTTATATATTTTTATGCATTTTGTACTAGGTCCGTGAAGTTGGCAGGACCACTAACAGCTCAAATTCTGAAACTCGGTGCAGAATTTGAGTAGAATTTGAGCTCTCAGAAAAACCAACTCCCAGAATTTGAGCTTTCAATTTAAAGGCTCTAAGTCCATGTGGAAGGTGGTCCTGCCAACTTCACGCTGCAGGACCACCGAATGCTCAAATTCTCAAACTCCGTCCAGATATTCAGTAGAATTTGAGCTTTCAAAAAAAAAAAAACAACTTCCGGAATTTGAGTTTTCAATTTAAAGGGTCTAAGTCCACTTTAAAGCTGCAATTTTGAACACATCGTATCAGGACACCAACAGCTCAAATTCTCAAACTCTGTCCAGATACTCAGTAGAATTTGAGCTTTCAAAAAAAACAACTCTTGGAATTTGAGCTTTTAATTTAAAGGCTCTAAGTCCATGTGAAAGGTGGTCCTGCCAACTTCACGCTGCAGGACTACCGAAAGCTCAAATTCTCAAACTCCGTCCAGATACTCAGTAGAATTTGAGCTTTCGAAAAAAAAACAACTCTTGGAATTTGAGCTTTCAATTTAAAGGCTCTAAGTCCAGGTGAAAGGTGGTCCTGCCAACTTCACGCTACAAGACCACCGAAAGCTAAAATTCTCAAACTTCGTCCAGATATTCAGTAGAATTTGAGCTTTGAAAAAAACCAACTACCGGACTTTGAGCTCTCAATTTAAAAGGTCTTAGTCCACTTAAAACTTTAACCACTAACCGCTTAAATTCTGAAACTGAGTGCAGAATTTGAGTAGGACTTGAGCTCTCAGAAAAACCAACTCCCAGAATCTGGTCTTTGAGTTTAAAGGCTCTAAGTCCATTTGAAAGATAGTCCTGCTAAATTCACACTGCAGGACCACCGAAAGCTCGAACTCGGTCCAGATAGTCACCAGAATTTCAGCTTTCAAAAAAACCAAATCTAGGAATTTGAGCTTTCAATTTAAAGGGTCTAAGTCCACCTTAAAGCTGAAATTTTGAACACATCGTAGCAGGACAATAGCAGCTCAATTTCTAAAACTCGGTGCAGATATTGAGTAGAACTTGAGCTCTAAGAAAAAAAAAACAACTCCCAGAATCTGATCTTTCAATTTAAAGCCTCTAAGTCCATTTGAAAGATAGCCGTGCCAAATTCACGCTGCAGGACCACCGAAAGCTCAAACTCGGTCCAGATATTCACCAGAATTTGAGTTTTAATAAAAAAAAACAACTCCCGGAGTTTGAGCTTTCAATTTAAAACGTCTAAGTGCAATTAAAAGCTGTAATTTCGAACACATCGTATCAGGACACCAACAGCTTAAATTCTGAGACTCCGTGTAGATATTCAGTAAAATTTGAGCTCTAAGAAAAAACAACTCCCTGAATTTGAGTTTTCAATTTAAAGTCTCTAAGTCTATGTGAAAGGTGGTCCTGCAAACTTCACGCTGCAGGACCACCGAAAGCTCAAATTCTCTAACTCCGTCCAGATCTTCAGTAGAGCTTGAGCTTTCAAAAATCCAACTCCCAGTTTGAGCTTTCAATTTATAGGCTCTAAGTTCATTTGAAAGGTGGCGACAATTTGAGCTTTCGGTGGTCCTCCAGCATGAAGTTGGCAGGACCACGTTTCACATGGACTTAGAGCCTTTAAATTGAAAGCTCAAATTCCAAGAGTTGGTTTTTCTTCGACCTCAAATTCTACTCAATATATGCACGAAGTTTCAGAATTTGAGCTGTTGGTGTCCTGATACGATGTGTTCAAAATTGCAGCATTTAAGTGGACTTAGACCATTTAAATTGAAAGCTCAAATTCCGGAAGTTGTTTTTTTTGAAAGCTCAAAATCTACTGAGCATCTGGACGGAGTTTGAGAATTTGAGCTGTTGGTGTCCTGATACGATGTGTTCAAAATCGCAGCATTTAAGTGGACTTAGACCATTTAAATTGAAAGCTCAAATTCGGGAAGTTGGTTTTTTTGAAAGCTCAAATTCTACTGATTATCTGGACGGATTTTGAGAATTTGAGCTTTCGGTGGTCCTGCAGTGTGAAGTTGGCAGAACCACCTTTCACATGGACTTAGAGGGCGGTATTCAGAGAGAATTCGTTAATCGAAGGTTAGTCACAGACTAGTTAGTAAGCATACTAACTTTTAACTAAGGAAGGTGCACTTTTTGGTATTCAGAGTCTACTTTGAGTACAACTAAAATGATGATTTGGGTATGATTAACTTATAGAACCCCAATGCATCTGTGAGTAAAATAAATGTGGCAACTACGGAAAAGTAGATGAGCGCATTCGTAGTCTGTAAAATGAAAATACATGAATTACGAAATACGAAATGTTGTGTCGCACGCTAAACCGTTGGTAAAAGATTAGTCTCTGCTGTAGATTAATTAGTCACATGTGATTAACTTCGTCCAATACTACGTCCTAATCAGAGTCTCTGAATACAATATTGGTAACCATCCGTTAGTCAACCCCGTAGTATGGTGTTAATCAGACTACAAAACGACTCTGCATAAGGCCCAGAGCCTTTAAATTGAAGGCTAAAATTCCGGGAGTTGGTTTTTCTGAGAGCTCAATAGCTGCACGAAGTTTCAGGATTTGAGCTGTTGATATCCTGGTACGATGTGTTCAAAATTACAGCTTTTAAGTGAACTTAGACCCTTTAAATTGAAAGCTCAAATTCCGGTAGTTGTTTTTTTTTAAAGCTCAAATTCTACTGAATATCTGGACGGAGTTTGAGAATTTGAGCTTTCGGTGGTCCTGCAGCGTGAAGTTGGCAGGACCACCTTTCACATGGACTTAGAACCTTTAAATTGAAAGCTCAAATTTTGGGAGTTTGTTTTTCTGAGAGCTCAAATTCTTCTCAATATCTGCACGAAGTTTCAGGATTTGATCTGTTGGTATCCTGGTACGATGTGTTCAAAATTGCAGCTTTTAAGTGGACCTAGGCCCTTTAAATTGAAAGTTCATATTCCGGGAGTTGGTTTTCTTGAAAGCTCAAATTCTAGTGAATATCTGGACGGAGTTTGAGAATTTGAGCTTTCGGTGGTCCTGCAGCGTGAAGTTGGCAGGACCACCTTTCACATGGACTTAGAGCCTTTAAATTGAAAGCTCAAATTCTGGGAGTTGGTTTTTCTGGGAGCTCAAATTCTACTCAAATTCTGCACCGAGTTTCAGAATTTGAGCTGTTAGTGGTCCTGCCAACTTCACGCACCTTTTTGTACTTTTAAAGATTTTACATAAACATTATTCTTCTCGTGCTAAACCGAGTACTTCTACCAATATATATAGGTATATAGTGTATTTATAATTTATACACTATGTTAAATGTGGCAAGTGCAAACCATCATATTTTTCACTTACGAGCCGCCACCGCTATCAATTTTACTTTCTTCTCTACCTAGTACATTGTTGAGCTTGCTTGGAAAGAACTAAAATATATTTAATTGTTATTTATTTGTAAAGGTGTTCGCCCGACGGCATTTTCTTTGATAAGGACACCAGTGACCGCCATGACGTACAAAGCAGCCGCAGGTTCCCGTGTAAGCTATTTTTAAAATACCTGTATATATGATTAACATTTTTCGAAGGCAAAAGTACGGTTACTTTTTTGAAGAGATCAGGGGTGTAGCCAGCAGGTTTAAGTAGGAGGGGCCCTTCGTTTTTGAAGAGGGGCCAGCTACAATGTATAAAACAAACAAACAAACAAACAAAAGCATGTGTTGCAGTTAGTGTTTTTTGAGACCTGAAAAATCGGAAAATTTTTGTTTCCTTCCGGAAAAGTAAAAACACTGTTATTTAGCTTATTATTATTATTATTATTATTATTATTATTATTATTATTATTATTATTATTATTATTGCTTTTTCTCCATAAATTATGTTCCAGGTAGTTTTTATTATGTTTCATCAAGAACTACTGAACCGGACCAAGCATTATACCTTTGTGTATAACTATTTCAATTTAAGCCCTTGGACACACAACCTATCTATAAAAGTTACCAAGAAAGTTATATTGCTTTTTCACCCACCACCTTCGAACATCGATGTATTACCTCTGGCTAAGACTACCTGGAAGATTAAAGGTAGTCCCCCCCATCAGCATCGACGATCTTCTGCCAACGTTCTGGGAGACCATGGATTCCATCGCGGTAGAACTTCGTGGAGCGTGAAGCGAAGAAGATATCAAGTGAATTTTGTATCTGTACTAGGGATTTGAACTGGCATCCTCTAAGGTGACTCTCCAAGGGATGGAACAGGTGATAATCATACGGTGCAATGTCCGGGGAGTATAGCCGATGCAATAGTGTTTCCCATTCAAGGTGTAGAATGGTGTACCGGGCCATCCTTACCACGTGGGGCTTAGCGTTATCCTGTAACAGGAGGACCCGTTTGCGATTCAAACTGCTGGCTCCATATCTTTGAGTTTTCCTTGAACACGGCTCAACTGCTGACAGTACACAGTTGCATTGATGCTCTGACCAACTGGTAGCAGTTTAAGATGCACGATGCAGCGAGCACTCCACCCAACACACAAGAGAACTTTCTTCTGGTGCAGTGCTGGTTTCGACTGTTTTGGAACTGGTTCATGGATGCTAACCAATGATGGCGGCACCGTAGAGCTTCGTACAGGTCCCACTCATCATCACATGTCAGCACTCTGTCCAGAAATGGCTCCTTCCTCAGACGAGACGACAAAGAAACACAGGTGTCTGTTCGCGTTGCCTTCTGGCCCGGAGTTTAATCATGTGGGATCCATCGACCCAACTTGTAGTGTTTCCACAGTTGATGGAGGTGCTGCCGAATGATTTCTTCACTCGTATTGAATTGTAGTCCCAGTTCCTCACACGTCTGGCACTGTTAGCCTAAATTGTTGCTTGCAGATCTTCATTTTGTACATGTGTTGGTCTTCCGGCATATGATGCGTCTTCGAGTGTTTCGTCACCGTCCTTAAACTTATTAAACTACCATTGCACTATCCGCGTAGTCACGACACCCTCACAAAAGGCCTGGCATATCTTCTACTTCATTGCAGCGTCATTTGACCCCAGTTTGAACTCGTACAGCATACACGCCCTTATGATTCTGTGGAGGTCCCATATTCACTCTGTCCTTACGCAAGTTCACGGAATAACTGAACTGTCACAACCAGTTAGTACGTTGGATATACACACACCAACAACTGACCTTCGCTTATCTCCATTCGCATTCAACACACGGTGTGAGGGCCAATGGATCACATACCTCCACAAAACGGGACAGAACATTCTTGGCTACCTTTATACATAAGACTGATCTTTGGAATTGCAGTTAATTTCTTTAAGATTTCCTGACAAAAATATTTATTTATTATTCGTCACTAAAAACATAATTATTTTATTAACAGCTATATATCCTGTTACACATCAAGTAGCATTAAAAAGAGCGAATGAAATCCGAACTGAAAAACTGAAAAAAATCGTTATTTTGCACTAAATTTCCATCTGATAAAAAAAATTAAAAAAAAAAGAACACTAGTTACATATGAAAAATATATAATATCGTTACTAATTAGTTTAGTGCCGTTGTTTGATGGTAGCATTTGAAGTACCTTGTTAAAACATTTGACTTCAAACTGTCAAATATGAATCGCAGTAAATTGAAGACTTCGGGACAAAAACCCGTCAAGTCCAGAAAGTGAGAGTGTAAAGGAGATAGCTTCACAAGGTTTTCTCGCCATCGGATTTTCTTCAAACTTGGCACATACTAGACCGAAAATAGACACCTTTTTTTTCTTTCGGAAAATAAGTTAAGGAGGCCAAAGGGCCCCTTTTCAAAAAGGGCCTCCTTGGTTAAAAGGGCCACATTAAAGAAATGAAACTCTGCCGATGGAAATATGACTTAAAAATAGGAAATACGTGTTTTGTCGTTTTTGCGAGAATAGAGCTGTAGAGGGCAATGGCCCCCTTCGAAATGATAAAGGACACAACCCTTAGGAAATTGGATTTCCGTGGAATTGCTTGAAACCGTGATATGTTCTAGATGTTATGTTCCTAAGAAAACGTCTCAATAGGCACAACCACAAATCACTGACCATTTGGCCACTACAGGGCCACTTTTTTGAAAACAGCCGAATATAACAACATTCTGAATTTTGGTAAAGTGACTAAAGCCGTGATGTGTTGTAGATATTGTGATCCTGAGAAAAATCTTAATGGGCATAACCACCAATCATTGATCGTTTGGCCACTCAGGGCCACTTTTTTGAAAGCAGCCGAAGATCGTGATATTGTAGATTTCGATGAAAATGACTGAAACTGTGTTATGTTGTAGATATTGTGATTCTGAGAAAAGGTTTTAATGGACACAACCACTAATTACTGACCGTCTGACCACTACGAGGACACTTTTTTGAAAGCAGCCGAGCCGAAGATAGTGATGTTCTGGATTTCGGTCAAAATGACAGAAACCGTGATATGTTGTAGATATTGTCATCCTGAGAAAAAGTCTCAATGGACACAACCACAAATCACTAATCGTTTGGTCACTACAGGGCTACTTGAAAACAGCTGAGTACAACGATATTCTAGATTTCAGTAAGATTGAGTAAGACTAAGATATGTTGAAGATCTCATCATGAGAAAAAGTCTTAATGGACACAACTATCGAATTATGACCGTTTGGCCACTACAGGCTCAGATTTAAAAAAAAAAAAAAAAAACAGCCGAGTATAATGACATTTTTTATTTCAGTGTAAATGAATGAAACTGTGATACGTTGCAAGTCGTGATCCTAAGAAAAAATGTGTAGGACATTCTAGAGTTTTCCTTTGTCTCGCAAAATGAGCATCTGAATGTTATCTACCAGTATGCTTAAATAATATTGGCCGCTACTCTTCCATCCCTTTTTCGGGTTGTGAGATAATTTAGAACTTTTCATGATTTTATACAATTCTACCAGAATTCCAGGTATCCTTACCTTCTTCTGTTTTAAAAAATGTGGCCCCGTAATTGCTAAATGGTCACTGATTGGTGTTTGTGTCCATTAAGATTTTTTCTCAGGATCACAATATCTACAACATGTCATGATTTCAAGCAATTCCACCGACATCCAGAATACTGTTACCTTCTGTTCTTTTTTTAAGTGGCCCTGTAGTGGCCAAACCGTCATTGTTTGGTGGGTGGGCACGTTGAAACTTTTCTCTGGATCACAATATCACACTATTTACAACATATCAAGGTTTCAAGCAATTCCACCGAAATCCAGAATAACGTTACCTTCTGCTGTTTTCAAAAAAGTGGCCCTGTAGTGGCCAAACGGTCAGTGATTGCTGGCTGTGCTTATTGAGACATTTTCAGTCATTTTGATCGAAATCCACAATATCAGGATATTCGGCTGCTTTTAAAAACGTGGCCCTGCAGTGGTCAAATGATCAGTGATTTGTGGTTATATCCGTTAAGACCTATTCTCAGGATCACAATATCTACAGCATATCACGGTTTTAGTCATTTTTACCGAAATCCAGAATGTCGTTATCATCGGCTGTTTTTAAAAAGTGGCCCTGTAGTGGCCAAACGGTCAGTGATTTGTGGTTGTGTCCATTGAGACTTTTTCTCAGAAACATCATATCTACAACATGTCACGGTTTCAAGCAGTTCCACGAAAATCCGATTTCCGTAAGGATTGTGCGGGGTCCTTTGTCATTTCGAATTGGGCATTGGCCCTATAACCCTTTTCTCGCAAAAACGACAAAACCGGTATTCTCTACTTTGAAGTCATCTTTGCATGGGCAGAGTTTAGTTTCTTTAAAGTGGCCCTTTTAATCAAGGGGACCCTTTTTTGAAAAGGGGCCCTTTGCCCCCCTTCAACCTATTTCCCAAAAGAAACAAAAAATACGTGTCGATTTATTTTCGGTCTTGTATATATGGGCCAAGTTTGAAGGAAATCTGATGAAGAGAAAAGGAAAATTATTATTTATATATAAACATTAATGCTGTCGTTTGGGGGGGGAAGTCATTTGGGAGGCTGGCCCCGTTGGGAGCCCCCCGTGGCTACACCCCTGGAAGAGATAAAAAAATAATGCAAGCCGTTCTCACTGTCATGGCACCCAAGCAGGGGGTTCCTCACACCCTTTTTTATGCTAGTCACTTTGACCCAGGTGGATGAAACAAAGATCAGCAGTGTGTCAGAAATATAAACATCTAGAACCGGTTTTCTTTTATCTTCATTAAAATAATAATAATAAATACAAATTTCCACTTGTAGAATGCAATAATTCCGCGTGAGTCGATGAATGCTTTAACATTGTAATTGAATCTGGAACACTATGACAAAATCATTGGTGCATCGTTACTGATTCTTAGTGCAACAACCCCTAACGTTAGTGGTTCATTAGAGTAGGTGCTACAAGTAAAATATCATTGGGGTCATGATGAACTTGCCCACACTTCAAGCACTAATGAAAAAAAATGTGCCATTCGTTAGTGCAACATTAGTACTTCTAGAAAAAAATAACAGTTTGTATGCAATTTGATATTTCTGAAATTCCTTCCCCCCCGACACCAAAAATCTTGAATAAATCCCAAAATATGGTAACGCTAACATTAGTGCTCAGTGCGTTTAAGAGAACTAACGATGCACTTACGATTGCCGTTAACCCATGTAACCTATCTATGTCAGTTAGTATGAAATTTGATATTTCTGAAGTCGGGCCACCCACCGAAAATCTTGAATATGCCCCAGAATAGGGTAATACTAACCTTAGTGCTCAGTGCATTTTAGTGCACTAATAATGCACTAATGATGTGATAAGTTTGGTGAAAATCTGTCTGCATAAAGACGGGAGGCGAGCAAACTTCATATGAAGAAAGACCCCACCAAAAATCTTCAAAAACTCGTAAACTCTGATAGCACTAACGTTAGTTCTTAGTGCACTAATGTGCACTAACGATGCACTTAACGATGGACGACGTTTGGTGTAATTTGGGAGAGGTGAGGAGCCAACATCAGACACGTAAGTTGATGGTTTGTTCATGGTAGATTGCGTAAGTTTAAGGTCAATTTTCTCGAAATACTGGGAGGCCACATTTTTTTTTTTTTAAAGTTGTGCAAAAGTGTACAAAATTCATACCTTATTTTTGTTTACTTAAGTCATCGGTATGAAGATTCCGCACTCCAAGTTGATGGTTGAGTTCGAAATTTTAGAGCTAATTTTCTGGAAAAACAGGGGTGAACAAAATTATTTGAGTTTATTTGATTTTGAGTTTAACGTCCTTTCAGCAGCGAGGCTATATGATGCGGGCGGGACCTACTGATTAACGTGGAATCCGAACCACATGAGCTCCCGCTGGGAATCGAACCCAGATCTCCCACACCAAAGGCGCGTACGCTACCGCTTAGCCACGGAGGAGCTCACAAAATTATTTGAATGCTGTACAAAATTCTACGGGACAGGTACAATCTTATTTGCTTAGTATATGTCCGATATTGAAAATCGGCACTCCAAGTTGATGGTTTGCTTATGGCAGAAACCACAACTTTAAGGCCATTTTTTTCTAAATACAGAGGTATACAAATTTTTTAAAAGGTGTACAAAAGTGTACAAAATTCGTAGATTATTTTTGTCTACTTAAGTCTTCGATATGAACACTCCGTACTCCAACATGATCGTTGAGTTCGAAACTTTGACGGTAATTTTCTCGAAACACAGAAGTGTACAAAATTATTTTAAAGGTGTACAAAATTGTACGAAATTCGCATATTATTTTTAGCTACCTAAATCTCGAATCTGGTGATTCCGCACTCGAACATCAAATTGGAGTGCGGAATTTTGATCGCAAATTTCTGGAAACACGTGGGTGTACAAATGTGTTTAAAAGATGTAACATGTTTAATATGTGATTTGCCGATTCCGGACTCCAAGTTGACGGACCTTTAGAGCCTATTAAACGTTTAATAGTGTTCATATATTTAATTCGATTATATACGTCAGGCATTTCTTTACTTTTAAAGATTTTGCATAAATATTATTCTTACCATGCGAATCCCAGCATTTCAGCCAAAGGGTATTTATGTAATTGTTCCCTTTCTATTACACATTCTTGTTTCATTGTTTGAAAAGACACTTGTTTATTTCTAGCAGTGTTACAAGTCTCTGAGTTAATCAAACGTTGGCAATTGTTGTTCAAACCTGAATAAACGTAGATAAAACAACTGATATAAGAAAACACCAAATTGGAGGTGTAAGGGAAGGGGCTGGCGCCCCATTTTTTTAAACCCTTCTTTCTCTGTTAGTAAAATTCGTCAAACTTTGAAAATTGTTGATCAAATTTGATCAAACGATGATCAATGGATTGGCATCAAAAAATTTAAATTCTGACATGAAGTGGGGCTAGCGTGTACTTAGCCCCCCGTACTAAATATAGCTTATGTTTGTATTAGTAACGATGATAAAACGTTAAAAATTATTGATCATACCTGATAAAATGATGACCAAACGATTGACATAGGAAAAGATCGAATCGGAGGTGAAGGGGGCTAGTGTGTAGTTAGTCCCCTACTAAAATTTGCTTAAATTTATGTTAGTAACGCAGATCAAACGCTAAAAATTGTTGATCGATCAAAAGATTGACATAAGAAAAGATCAAATCGGAGGTAAAGGGGGGCTGGTCCCCCATTTTGGAACCCTTATATCTATGTTACTAAAGTTGATCAAACGTTGAAAATTGTTGATCAAACCTGATCAAATGATGATCAAACGATTGACATCAAAAAACTTCGAATCTGACGTGAAGGGGGGGGGGCTAGCGTGTAGTTAGCCCCCCCTACTAAATATCGCTTATATTTATGTTAGTAAAGCTGATCAAACGTTAAAAGTTGTTGATCATACCTGATCAAACGATGATCAAACGATTGACATAAGAAAAAGTCGAATCGGAGGTGAAGGGGGGGCTGGCCCCCCATTTTGGAACCCTTATATCTCTGTTACTAAAGTTGATCAAACGTTGAAAATTGTTGATCAAACCTGATCAAACGATAATCAAACGATTGACATCAAAAAATTTCGAATCTGATGTGAAGGGGGGGCTAGCGTGTAGTTAGCCCCCCCTACTAAATATCGCTTATATTTATGTTAGTAAAGCTGATCAAACGTTAAAAGTTGTTGATCATACCTGATCAAACGATGATCAAACGATTGACATAAGAAAAAGTCGAATCGGAGGTGAAGGGGGGCTGGCCCCCCATTTTGGAACCCTTATATCTCTGTTACTAAAGTTGATCAAACGTTGAAAATTGTTGATCAAACCTGATCAAACGATGATCAAACGATTGACATCAAAAAATTTCGAATCTGACGTGAAGGGGGGGCTAGCGTGTAGTTAGCCCCCCCTACTAAATATCGCTTATATTTATGTTAGTAAAGCTGATCAAACGTTAAAAGTTGTTGATCATACCTGATCAAACGATGATCAAACGATTGACATAAGAAAAAGTCGAATCGGAGGTGAAGGGGGGGCTGGCCCCCCATTTTGGAACCGTTATATCTCTGTTACTAAAGTTGATCAAACGTTGAAAATTGTTGATCAAACCTGATCAAACGATGATCAAACGATTGACATCAAAAAATTTCGAATCTGACGTGAAGGGGGGGCTAGCGTGTAGTTAGCCCCCCCTACTAAATATCGCTTATATTTATGTTAGTAAAGCTGATCAAACGTTAAAAATTGTTGATCAAACCTGATCAAACGATGATCAAACGATTGACATAAAAATAATTTTGAATTTAGCATGAGGGAGGGCTAACTGCACGCAGGTGTTAAGACCTATAAAAAGCTTTAAGAAAAGACCAATGAACACAGAAACACCGAAAAAGGCAAATAAAAAAGGACAAATAAAATCCACCATTTTCTGGCCTACAATGACCCAAAATGAACATATATTATGTTAAGCCTCGTCTTCGGGCACTCGTAAAAAAGAGGATTTTACCTCAACTTCAGGACCCTAATTATGACCTAACCTTCCGGAATATATATATCCATAAATATTCTGATCTAACCTTACTCAGCATTTTGATGTTTTTAGGTACTGTCTAATGTGATGCTAATTTATGTTCTCTACCATATAGAGTTTGAATATATGATAATTGTATTTGATAATGTGTAAGTTCATTGGAATGTCCATCTACATTTGCAGAATATATTTTTCTCTGGTATCATATTGTGTTGGTAGCTCTATATTCACAGCCTAACCTAACCTATCTTTACAATAATTACAAGTTTTATTGCTACACACCGAGCGGCACATATATGTGCCATCGATTAAAGTGCTATAGCGTGTATGTTTGAATTTGACATGAAGCACTGACTATTTGTGATAAAACACGCACACTTTCGAAAAAAAAAATCAGTTTTGGTTTCTGGTGAGAGTCATGTATATGATGGCTGGTATACTGTAAGGTCTTTGTTGTTTAGTGTGGTCTATGAAAATAAACTATCTGGCGCATATCTGCCGTCCTAAGAGAAAAGACCTTAATTCCACATTTTTTGAAAATCGAGATATTGTTACGGGAATGTTCGTAGTACAATTCTGCGTCTATCTAAAGTGAAATTGAAGTGGTTTGACCAATAGGTAGGAGTAGGGGATAAATGTATGTTCTAGCGCACTTTCACCCCCACCCCTCAATAACATAGTATACCCCTGCTTCCAAATATCTTCTAATCTACCCCCTAATAATTTTTAACACTTTTTACCCCCCAAATAACTTCTATCACATCTCAAATAACTTCTATCTTACTCATAATAACTTCTAATGCATTCTATCACTAAATCTAGTTACAAAAAAGTCACTAAATCTGGTTACAAAAAAATCACTAAATCAAGTTACAAAAACAAAAAATCACTACAATCAAATCTAGTTACAAAAACTGGTTATAACCGGTTTTGACTTTATAAAATCACTAAATCTAGTTACAAAATCTGGTTATAACCGGTTTTGACTTTATAAAATCACTAAATTTGGTTACAAAATCTGGTTATAACCGGTTTTGACTTTATAAAATCACTAAATCTAGTTACAAAATCTGGTTATAACCGGTTTTGACTTCAAAAATCATAAAAACTTACACCAAAAAAACTTACAATGGAATTCTGCACAAAATATATTTATTGCATCTTAATCTCCAGTTTATAAGCTTTCATTTGACACTTGAATCATGAAAATTCGGTAATAATTAGCTTTAAAAACTCAATGAGAAGGAATACATACAACTCCGGAACAGGTGATCTGTCACTGATTCATTTGAACGATTCCAGTACCAGCACAGGACCATCTAATCCGATTCTCTTTCCTTATCCTAACACCAACAGAACTTTTTAGCTAGCACTGGTGAGATGGAGCTGTATACCGATGACGTCGTATAATGCCTGTTAGACAACGTCATATAAGGGTTGCCAACTCAATATATTTTTTCGGAACGTTCCAGGATTTTAATTTTTCAAGATATCGCTTTAAAACATATCGGGATGAATTCATCCCATTACTAATAAATATGATAATTGTTAAAAATGAGTTGGCAACACTTGCAGTCCCACCCCCAAATAACATTATTATTTAATACCTCGGTCCCTAATTAACCGATTTCAAAAATTCAAACGGTAAATGAATACTAATAACATAACCAATTTTCTAAAATGCATAAATGGTTGCATAACCCAAAGGATACTTTTCCCTTTTTCAATATCTCCACAAAATTTCAACAAATCGAAAAAATAAAAATACTACCATAAGTCAAAATTTTAAGACTTTTTTAAAGAATAACATTTTCCCGAAAACTCAAAAATAAACCCGTAAAAAATTCCCGAAATTTTGAACTTGCTATAACATCGTCAAATATTAACCGATTTTCAAAATTCAAACGGTAAATGGTTTCTATTTTCTTATAATTTTTTTCTAACGCGTTACTGGTTGTCTATGTTTAAGGATAAAATTATAAAAAATCAAAAATCTTCACTATGTAAGAATGTATTAAGGAAATGTAAACAGGACATAAATACTAGACTACAAAACAATTATTTTCATGCATTACTGGTTGCCTATGTCTAAGGATAAAATTACAAAAACAACTTTTATGACTTAAAAATATAAATTTTACCTAAAACTAAACTACACCACACATAAAAGTTAATTAAATATGACCTAAAACTAAACTATACATAAAAGTTAATTAAATATGACCTAAAACTAAACTACACCACACATAAAAGTTAATTAAATTTTACCTAAAACTAAACTATACATAAAAGTTCATTAAATTTTACCTAAAACTAAACTATACATAAAAGTTCATTAAATTTTACCTAAAATTAACTATACATAAAAGTTAATTAAATATGACCTAAAACTAAACTATACATAAAAGTTAATTAAATTTTACCTAAAACTAAACTATACATAAAAGTTAATTAAATATGACCTAAAACTAAACTACACTACACATAAAAGTTAATTAAATTTTACCTAAAACTAAACTACACATAAATACATTTTAATTATATCTTATAATGCCCCCAAGCTAATGTGCTTATACCACCCTCTAGTATATATCTTTTGTCATCATTCGAATCTAATGCTAACTTATTTACAGCTATAGTATATACATCATGCTTACAACTTCGAATTAGATTTATATTTTTGTATGTTTTCACATCATTGAATAGGGTTTGCTTATAATCATCAAATTGTAACTCTTTTGCTACTACACATTTTGTTATTCCTTTTGCTTTTTTCTTCTCTTTATCTTCAACTCTAAAGGCATACATCTTTGATCTTAACCCAATAAACTCTGTCATTATTTTACCATTGTTTTCATCCTTCATCTTTCCTAATACTTTTTTGTTTACTAATGGTATTCCATATTGATTATCCTTTCCATATTCACTTGTATCAAATAAATCAACCATTTCTTTTAAGTCTTTGTAGAAATCATCTGTATTAATTTCATATATAAAACTATCAGTATCCATATAACATAAGCCTATATTAATATCATATTTAGGTTTCATAATGTTGTAATGGAAGTCATACATTAATAGTTTTGACAAATCTAGCACACTCATACCAACATATATAGGTTTGTTGAAGGTCAATTTTTCTTTTTTCATATGTATCGCACACAAATCTTCAGTAAATATTGTTCTGTAATCAAAGTTCGGTTTCGCTATTAACTTTTCCACCCTCATTGGATCACATTCTAAGGTAATAGATGGCCTCTTTCTAATGTTTTCCATTGTTTTACCAAATACACTATTGTTCATTAACTTGTAAAAATCTTTCTCGAAATCATTCTTAGCTTTTGTTCTCATATTTGTATTTAGATCAATATATTCCTTTAACCAGTTTGATTGCTTGAACTCTAATACTCTATGAATTTTCTTTAATATCATCCCAAGTGACATATACAATTTTAAGTTTCTGTAGTGAATAACATATCTTTCTTTATTGTAAAGCGTTGTTAATAATTTTGAATGTTTCGATCCTGGTGGACACATATTTTCTGGAGCTAATGGCAGATCTGTATGTTTATCATGTAAGTATTCTGGATATTCTAAATCAACTTCTAATATGTAGCCAGTTTCTGAATCATCTGGAATATTCATTATATTTATGTAAGGTTGAACCCATTTAAAGTCTTTGTAAGGCATGTATTGACTCATAGCCCATCCATATAAATTATTTGCATCTAGATAAGCTAAATACTTTGAAGGTTCGTCTTTGTTATAATTTTTCATATACTTATTATTTGCTTCTACATATCTTTTACTACATTGTGAAATTCCACCTCTTATACCTTTTTCTATCATTAATATTTTGTCATAGTCAGTTAACATTTCTAGTTTAATCTTAGTCATCTTTAACATTGAATCCCACGATAAACCAGGAGCATTGAAATACCAAGCAGGATCTAAACCATATGCTTTTAAACACACATCTCTAAAACTTTCAAATACATCAGCTAATATTAATACATCTGTCTTGTTATAAAGTTCTGTATATTCACCTAGATTTTTAATATTGAATAACTTCCAAACATTTTTCGCATGCTCATAATCTTCATCACTGATGTGGGTTTTAGTAAGTTTATTAAAGAACATTTCTTTTGAAGGTAGTTTTGTTTCTTCTAATCTTTCAATTGAGTCAATATAATCATATGGGTACACACCTTTTTTAATTACTAAATCTAACAAATCATTATGGAAGTACTTTGACGTTTCTCTATATTGTTCTTTTGTAAGGTTATTTGCTAGTTCTGCTAAACTCCTTGGCATAAACCTAAATGAATCTAGAAATCGTAAATTAATTCCATTCTTTTTATCAACCTTCACATATTTTGAGTATGTTATATATTTTTCCTCATTATTTGCAATTAGTTTTATTTCATTCTTATCATAAGCAAGTTCTTTAACAAACAGGTGAGTATCATAACCATTTAAGTTGTGAATAAATACTGGAATAAAATTAGGATTTCGATAGCTTAAGTTACAATAACTGTGAGCTGCACCTCTAAACTTCCCAGTTAAATGATCATGATCTCTTACTTTTGCCTTATTTTTATTTATATCCTTTAAACATTTTCCTAATTCATGTTTCCATTCTTCTAACTTTTCAATCATGCTATCATTATCTTTAGCGAATTGTATTTTCTTATTTAACATATTTATTTGTTTTTCAATTGCTGGTGGTAAATCATTCAAGTTTCTCTCACATATATGACAACTATTGGAATTATTATATATCTCGTTCTCATCTTTAGTTAGGCCATTCATTTCAACTTTTTTGTTATATATTTTCTTTATTTCTATTGCTTCTTGTTTTAACTTCTCCACAAACACCTTTGCAGCATCTAAACCAGCGTTTCCCAACCGGTGTGCCGCGGCACACTGGTGTGCCGCGAATGGGCCGCTGCTGTGCCGCGAAAAAATCGAAACAAATTATTAATTCTATACGAACCAAATTGCAAGACAGGGGAAAATGTATATTTATATTTCACATTACTATGAACCTCTACTATAAATCTACAATTTTAAATTTCATACTGTGTTACTTTTCTGTACATTTTTAATGTTGAAAAACGTATTTATCATTGTCATGACCATTATTACTTCTTTGTTGTTGCAGACTATTTCGTAACTTGAAATTTTAACATATCATTCAATAAATTCAACAAAGCAAGCATGCATACAAATTACCTACATTTGTGTTTTAAAAGTATAGGAGATTTGTTTATTTGTTCGTTATTTAGTGATCTTCCCTTTCAGTTAGAGGTTAGATACAGTTTTCGAAAGAGAAAGTGGATTTTTAAAAACCCGAGTCCTATATTTCATTGCTATTGTTTTCTATTTTAAAATTAGAATTAAAAATAAGTATAATTATTTAGCACGGGGGAAAATCAGTGATCGAGCTTTCTTCTCTGTAAGAAGGAAATTAGTAATCACATTAAAATACCACGGTAATTTTATATATATATATATATATATATATATATATATATATATATATATATATATATATAGGTGTGCCGCGAGAATTCAAGTTACACCTGATCTAAACCAATATAACTAACAGGACTTTTATACACACCATTTGAGTATTTAATATAATAACAGAAACTCATTGGCAAATGCTTTTGATACTTCACAGTTTTAGAACAATTATGGTCTACTTCCATTTTACATAATAAACATTCAAAATCGGCATATATCGTAAATGGTACTCTAAATGATCTATTATAATTTTGGAACTGTATTTGATTATCATATGGTTTTGGAAGTTCTATTCTAACAGATTCATGCTCCTTACAATATAGCTCATGTTCTTGTAATTGCATCTCATTTCTAAAACGTCTTGTTAAACACCTATCACAGAAGTATAATTTTTCAGTATGTTTTGTTACTTGACTTCTTATTAATCTCGATAAATCCTTTATCCAACAAAAATGATCGTTATTTTCATCTTTTACATATGATAAATTAACGTGTTTGTCCTGCTTATTTTTTGTAATTTGAAGTGGATATATATTATATTCATCATCATAACTATACACGTTAATGGATATGTTACTTCTCTTTTCAAACTTTACTATATCTTTTAATTGTACAGGAAATTCAATACCATTATTTTGTAATTCATCCACAATTTCTGTATAGTGTGAAGGTCGTTGAGGATCTTTTTCTGCTGGTTTTAAATAACTTGCAATAGAATATAAGAAACATTTATTATCTTTATTTTGAACATTAATTACTGCTTTCTTGTCTTTAATTGGTTTAGGAAGGTCAATGTAGGAAGAAGCTCGTAATGGTACATATTTATTTAGTCTGATTTCTAAATGTTTAATTTGATGTAATGTCCATCCTGATCCCCTACCTTGAAATTCCTCCATCTCTCTACATAGTTTTTGTTTAGCATAGGTTATATATTCATCTAAGTCAGTTGATTGTAATATTCTTTCATTCATAGTTTTAAAATTGCGTTCTTGTACTTCTTTATCTTTAATATAATCACAAATGAATACAAGGTTGACTTTTAATGGGTGGTGCTTTAATTCTTCCTTGATTTTGTTAATAACTACTTTCCCACTTATATTTAAAAACTTCACTGGATCTTTATATCCTCCTATGTTTTCAATTGTGATAGTTTGTAATCGTTTCTGTATTGCTGTTTCCTTTGTTTCTACTTTAATTGGTATTCGTTGTGGTTTCGATTCTTCAAAAACATCTTGTTTAAATGGAAATATGTTTCTAATTTGTGATCTGTTTTGTTCATCTTCATATTTTTTAATACGGTCAATAAGTTCAGCCTTTCTTAATTTAGAATAACCTTTTATTCATTTCCTTTTACAATGGTTTTTTAATTCATCAACTTTCATTGTGTATATAACTTTCAATTCATCTGGTTCATTTTGATATTGTTCGATTTTTTTTATTAATTCACTCTTATTTAAAGAACTATAGTTACGGATTTTCTTGACTTTACATATTAGTTTTAGTTTTGTAATCGACATCTC